>NC_048218.1:8631486-8705057 GCF_002007445.2 Ailuropoda melanoleuca
TAACTGTGGGTCAAGGTATTGATTGGAATAGTTGATTTAATGGCTACCTAATCCCCTGTTTGCCTAAAATTCTTAATTTTGATGTTAAGGTTACAGTTAATAAGTAATATATATCATTAGGTGTTATTTTTAAGGTATCAGGAAAAAAGATCTTTCTGATACCAGGTAACATTTCCAAACTAGCAGTATAGATGTTATTGTCTTGTCCTAGACATTGAGATTTCTCATGGGTTAGTTTAGAAAAGCCAGATAACAGCTAGAAAATTAGTAGCCCCTTTGAAGGGAAAAACTTCTAAATTATGGACCCTACACTTGCTTGCATGGGCCTTCGGTTTTCATTTCTGTTAGCTGAAAATCCCCGGTGAAGAGTGAAAAGTAATCATGAGAGGAGACGGGTCTGTAGCACATGGATACTTCTGTGAAGGGAGGGATGTGGTGGGCATTCACTGAGCCCACGGGGAGCCAGGCTGGATGTGGGGCAGTAGGAACTTCCGCTCAGGGTCGTGGATGTGTCAGGCCCTACTACAGGGGCTCATGATGGAGGACACTTTGCCTGGCCATTGTTTTCAGCCTGTCCACCTGTATCAGTTCACTTCCTATTCACAGCGTGCAATGACATACCCCCCTTGTACACCTGAGGACACTGACAAAGAGCAACATGCAGGATTTTGCTCAAGGTCACCCAGTTAGGTGGCAGAGCCAGGACCTTTTAGTGTCCAGATGTTTGTGTTGAGAGCTTTCAAAGAGGACAGTGGAAAGAATAGTATTGTGGACAGCCATGTATTCACCAGACTAGCCTCGACAATGACGAATGTTTCACTGTCGTTATGTGTTCCCATTCTGCTGATATTTTGCTGGCCTGCGTTAATGTTACCAACTTGGTGACCCTTTATCCCTACATGAATAACGCATTCACCTTGGGGAAATTTGACAATCATTCTTTCATATCCATTGATACCAATCCACATTCACTTTCGGCCTTGTCTCAGCTTGTCCTAGGAATGTATCTTAAGCGCCCACTCCCGTTTCACACCTCGCAGTTGTTTTTCCCCCAGTGAGTTTGATATTTAACGAGACCACAGAGGATGTCTGTCCTTCCTGAGCTTGCCCGTGTCATCGTAGAGGCTGATCAAGTATGCTGGCCAGTGAAATCCAGCCCCATTCATGGTTAATATATGGCTTGTGGTGACTTTCAAACAAAAACAGGAGATTTGAGTAGGTCCAACAGAGATGATTGGCCTTTCCAAGGCCAAAATACCTACTCTTTGCATCTTTCACTAATGTTTACCAAGCCCTCATTTAATCTGTCCCTTTTCTTGACCTTCCTTAGGGTGGTCCTTAGTTCCTAGTGTAATAAATGGTGATATTCGGATTCGTTGCCACGAAACAATCTGCTCACATGGATATTTACTTAGAATTTTTTATTTCTTCTGTTTCTTCCATTCATTATTGTCATTGATTCCACTTTTTCTCCTCTCATATCACAAAGGAAATCACAAGAAACCTTATAGAATTAGTAGCCAATTCAATGTGAGTACTCGGTAGGGATAGTGATTCTTTTTATATTTTTGTTTTTTGTTTTTTTGATAAGGATATTGTTGACAGTATAACATTGTTTTGGTCAGTCATGGGTAGATTAGAGGTGGGAGCCAGGAAGGTAACTGACAGAGGGGTGCCCATTGTTCCACTTTCTTCTCCATAACAAACTCCCCATGTGGCCCCTCAGCATCCGAGGGCAAAAGGGCCAAGTAGACAGGGGTCTCTGCTCCTTCTTCTGGGCTTTTGATGGCTGTTGGTCCACCCATGTCTGTCCTCACCCACCCAGGGCAGCAGGCATTCAGGAGGATCTTGTCCCCTCTCCTCTGCTCACTCAGGTTCCTGGCATGGATTCTGGACAGGACCGTGACACCCATCTTGGACACTGCATATGGGACTGCTTTTATATCAGGCCAGCCCTCCTTCTGCTGTACTCCTTTCTTTGTGTCTTCCACAAACTTGTTCATGAGCCCCACCAGCTCCTCCTCTGTGATGGTCTCATTCATAAATTTCTGCTGCAGTTCTGAGCTGCAAGTTTTAAGAGCTGCGAAGCTCATTATGCTAGACACATTCACCACTCTGCCTAAAATGCAACAGAGAGAGTCATGTAGCACAGCATGCACAAGGATGATGAATACCGAAACTGCTACTATTTGTCTATTTGGGACAAATTCCCAGTTGGCTGAGTGTTAGTGAAGACTGCCTCTGTAAGTGATGGACATGATACAGTCTTAAACCTGGTCTTACCCATAATGTCTCAGAGGATGTGAGACAAATGATCTCAATTGTCTGGGCAGTGACCAGCTGTTCCATAAAGAAAAGATCATGCCTTATACAGGAACGTGCTAAGCAGAGTGACAGGAGACACTCCCTGACAACATGAGTAGAGAGCCGCTTTTCCTCATTGGCCCCCTTTGGGACCACATGGAGATCTTGTGGTCACTTGGGCAGTGTTGTGTAAATAGGTGTCTACGGAACCACAAAGGGCTGACCACTTAACTGAGGGCCTTTTGAAGGTGAGCAGACTGCATCGGGTCTGGTAGACTGTCACTGTGCTCTCGGTAGGGAAAAACAAGTCTCCTCAGTGGGCTGAACTGCAAGGGTTTTCTCCTTTTGGGGTTGTTATTGGCTCAGAAGGAGTGACTAATGTCCTGGCAGTATGGTCATACAAGGGAGCTGTGGAAAACGAATCTGTTAAATGGATGCTATTAAGAGAAATGATGTTGGTGCTACAACATGGGTGACCCCTAAGAGCGTTATTCCAAATTAAAAAGCCAGTCACAAAAGACCGCTCATGGTATGATGCTCCATACACGGGATGTCTGGGAAAGGAAATGGAGGGAGACAGTGTAGATTGGTGGTTGCTTGGGGCAGGGGGGATGGGGGAACAGAAGGCTGGTAGCTAAGGGCACCGGATCTCCCTGGGCTCTGGACAGTGTGCTAATCTTGAAGCAGTGATGGTTGCATCACTCTGTCCATTACCAAACTCCGTGGAGTTGGATATCTGATGGGTGAAGTGTCCGATATGTGAACTGTATCTCAATAAAGCTGTTTAAAGTGTAAAGCATTGACAGAGTTCTCACTAACTTGTTTTTGAAAGTATATTTAGTATTTATAACAATGAACTTATATTGACATGTATGAGTAATTGTTTACAGTTTTTATATTGAAATGAGTATCTACTTTCTTAATATCTTTTTCAAAATAAATGCGCACTTTAAAGAGAAATAGAAGGACAAGTGTTTATCACTTTAGAGAGTGTATCCTTTAATTCAAGAATATGAATTTAGGGGGATGGGGGGAATGCCATGGAATGTGGGAAAGGGCATACATGGCCGAGATACTGACTGCCTGGTGAAGACAGTGGGGGGCACCTGCTGGTTGTAGATGCTTGCTTTTTGTGTGTGTGTGTGTGTGGCTCAATTAATTCAGTAAAACTCTATTTTGAAGAAACGATTTGAAATGAAGAAGAATCAACATCTGCTATCCTTCATTGTCCTTAGGCTCACAGTTGTCTTGTTTTCTCCTTCCATGCCAAAAACCAGAGCAAACATGGGCCTTGGGATGTGTTCTGCCCCCACAGAGAACTGGCGAAGTCATTCAGGATTGTCTTTGTGTCGTAGGTTGTGAAGTATGGGAGAGGACGGACGGTATTGGCTTTTGTTGTGCTAGTTATGATTTCTCCCAGATAGTCTCCCCAAAGAGGGAAAGTCCTGGTAACATGGCCGCAGTGGCTGCCATCCCCTCAAGTAATGGAAGAACTCTCCTATTTCAAAAGGCAAGAAAACCCTGCTTTCCCACTGAGAAGATAGCCTGCACTTCCATGTCTAGGAAGTCTAGTTTCCCTGAGGCAAGATGAAATGTTTGATGAGAACCTGCCTTAGCAAATGCGGAGAACACTCACTCCTCTTTCTGGTCCAAGGCCAACACACAGCATGGACCAACACTGTTCAGTCAGTGAGGAAAATTTCTCAGCCAGAAGTCATTTTTGCCTCCTAAGGGAATACCTGTAGGATGTGTGGTGGTGGCACAAGGAACTCCATCCCACTCAAGTGTTGTGATGAGTGAAGGAGACGGTGACATGTGAGAGCTGTCCTTTGGATGCCAGTGAACCCAGTGCTTGAAGAAATCGTAGAAATTTCCAGGACAGAAGAGGAATCGGGGCCAGAACAGAGAGTCAAGTGTACCTGCATGTCGTTGGTTCATGCTAGAGATCTTAATCTTTCTAAAATCATCAGCTTCTCTTAATGAGTGTAGTGAAAGGGTGGTGGTTCCCCGCATCACATTCTGGTGGGGGAACTATTACAGTAGTTGACAAGCAAGGAATTCTGGGAGTTTGTTTTGTGCAGATCATTGAAGGGGAAGGGAGCAGATGGGCCTGGAGTTTGGCAGGTCTGATGACAGAGATGCCTACAGGTGATGCCCAGGGATTGGGCTTTGCCCCGAAGGACTTTTGGGAGTAAGCAAGCCCTCAGAGAGCACAGAGAATGCCCCGAGAGGAAGAGACTGAAGAAGCAGCGTGTCTTCGGAAGGTTGCAATGATCCAGAAATGACAGGTGAGTGTGTGTGTTGTAGAGCTGGGATGGAGGAGAGGCGTGGGGACAAAGCCCATAGGACAACTCATAGGACCTGGTCCCTAATCAGGTGCTGGGCATGGTGACCTCATTATTCATGGTGAGTGGGACGGTGGGGTCTGCGATGAGGGTGATTTTGGGTAATGGTGAGTGTCATTAAGTAGTGTAGATGTTTAGATGGCGGTGTAGGTTGGGGGCTGCAGGGGTGGCATTTGGGGAGGGTGTAGAGGGCACCCTGAGGAGAAGGAGAAGCAGGAAGAGAATGATGTGTGTCTGGAGCTCTGGGAATGTTCTAGGCAGGTGACCGATGTTAGGGGGGCCTGAGAAGTTTGGAGAGGGAGGAGTCCACTAGTCTGAAATAAATTCCTGGGAGACAGGCAGAGGGAGGAGAAAGGGTCGAGAAAGAATCCTCAGGGAATTTCCCCTGTGAGTAGCCTTGAGTCAGTAAAGGCCTCTCTGAGGAGAGATTTGAATGAAGACTTGAAGGAAAGGACAGAGCCAGTTGTGAGGGATCAGGTGTTCGGAGGGCACTGGTGACTGCAGGACGAGTGTGTAAGAGTCCTGAGGCAGAGGGGCACCTGTCCAGGAGGAGACACAGCAATCTGGCTGGTGTGGCTGAGCAGGGAGAGGGGCCTGAGTCTTTACATGGGACAGAGTGGCAGGGGCAGATCATGCCAGAAACAGCACAGCTTGGGCCCCTGATGAGGCTTACCTTGGGGTTTCATTAGAGGCAGCAGTTCTGTGCACACAGCTCGGGTACCAAAGAAGTTTGTTTTCATGGTCACTTCTGCTTGAATATGAAGGGGTGTGGGATCACCATCTGTTAGGGGTGGAGGAGAATAGATTAAAATGTAGTAGCCATGGGAGAGGATTCCAGGAATGACAGTCACATTTTATTTTCACGTGCAAACGGGTGCATTGTCATTAATGTCTGGGCTAGTGAGGTGTAATTTCCCAATGTGATGTGTGTGGTGTGTTAATGCCCTGTAGCTTGGCAAGTTGGCATCATTCCAGGAGGTTAAGTGGAATGTGCCGTTGGGATTTCTGTGTCTCTCTGTTTGCAGTTTGTGTTTATCACAAAATAGGTTAAACCTTCACTGGATGGCTCTGATCCAAACTGAATTAAACTTGCAAAAATCTCTGTCAGGTCCCAGAGATTAATCCACGGCAATGCCACGGAGCTCTGGGCTTAAAGGCTTGACACGGCCATAGGCTTCTTCTCTCCCTGTGCCTGCAGTCTAGCCTCTCTCCCTAGGCAGGCCCTTCTCGACCCCATAGGAGCTCTGACCCTCCAGCAGCATTCAGGGACCACGCCCAACCCCCACGGGAAGGTGCCCTGAGAGAGGTCTCCAGCCCTAAGTCTTCCCGGGTCCTTACGCTTCAATGCGATGCCGGCGTTGTTGACCAGCACGTCGAGGCCGCCGTACTCCTTGCGCAGGAACTCACGCAGGACCCGGATGCTCTGCAGGTCATCGATGTCCAGCCAGTGGAAGCGGGGACTCAGGCCCTCGGCCTGGAGCTGCTTCACGGCCGCCTGGCCCTCCGCCTCGTCCTGAGCCGTGAGCACCACGTCCCCCGAGAACTGCCGGCACAGCTGCTGCACGATGGCGAGGCCGATGCCCTTGTTGGCCCCGGTCACCAGAGCCACACGGGGGACTGACCCCATGGCCGTGTGCAGAGCAAGCACTGCCCTGTGTGGTGCGCTGATGGTGCTGTGGGCCCCACGGAGGGCTGGCGGTGCAGAGGCTAACAAGGACAGAGATGCCGGTGCACCTGTGCTCTAGGATTCAGCACTGTGGCTCCCAGTGCCCAAGGCCCCGCCTCAGTCCCTCCGTTGTAGGAGGGGCCAAATGTTCTAGTTCTGTCCCTGGCCCCTGCACCTTGAACCCAGCCGAGACTCTACCCTCTTAAGGTCCCTCTTTTGAGGCAAACAATGGTTCAGGTTGGACTGAAATGCTCGTCGAAAGATAGGTGGTTGGTGATGGGTTATAGGGGGTAGAGATTCACGGTAGTTGACCTAAAATAATTTTGGGAAAACCACAAAAGGGAAAAAGGAGTGGAGACATTGTCTCGGGTATGTGTCCTTTCTCTTCGGAATGGGAATGCTTGGGTTCTTCCGAGGTGCAGTGAAATTTCTGGCGTGGGGAAGGTGCTTCTGAGGATACAGGTCCCCTTCCTTTCGAAGGAGAGACTCAAGAGGGAGAAACAGAGAATCAGTCCTGTGCTGAGACTTGGCTGTGGGCAGGGCTCTCCCTCTGTGTGATTCTGAGGATCTCCAGGTGGGAGGGGATGTTTATGAAGCAGCTGTGGGCCAAGGTATTGATTGGAATGTTGGATTTAATGATTACATAATCCCATTGGCCTAAAGTGCCTACTTTATGGGTTAGTTGAAGGTCACAGTTCAGAAGTATTTTATATAATGAGGTGTTGTTTTAAAATAAGGCAAAAAGACCTATGCGACCTCAGAGTATTTTTGCAAATGTGCAGTGGAGATCCTGTGTGTTCTTGTTGACATCGATAGTCCTCATTTGTCAGTTTAGAAGAGGCACCTTTCCAGCATGCTTATTCCTGTGAAGGGAGGCATGTGGTAGACGTTCAGTCAGGCCCACCGGGAGCCTGGCGTGGATGGGCGGTAAAAATCTTCTCGTCACACTGGGGTCTTGGGCCTCACTCCCGGGCACTCATCACCATACGCAATCCATACACAGTTTTCTCCATTGTCTCAGAGGGCCCTGTGGATGTGTCTATGTTACCTCTGCCATTTCACACTTGCTAATTGTTTCTTTTTCCCAGTGCGTTTGATAATCAGAGACCACAGGGGTGCCTTCCCTTCATGGTGTTGTCGGAGCTGTACTCCAGGCTGGTACAATAGGCTGCATGCCACGTCCAACCTCCCTCTTGGTTTGTATACTGTCTGTGGTTACTGTCCTGCTACAACAGCAGACTGGGGGAGATCGACAGGAGCGTGTGGCCTGAGAAGCCAAACATATTACTCTCTGCCTCTTCGTGTCACGTGTGCTTACCCTTGAGTGAAACTGTGACTTCTCCTAATCGTATTAGGTGTAGTGCACTTCTCAGCTGGCTCAGCATAGAAAGAGTCTGCACAAATAGGCATGGATAGAGAACATTTATTCATCCCCGGGGTTCATTATTTCACTGATTTCATTTATTCTGTCCCTGTATCACAGTGGCAATTGAAAAAAAAAAAAACAACCTTCCCTGAGTTAGTAGGCTCCTCAAAGTGAATACTCAGCAGGGAAATTTTATACTTTTTTTTTTTCTTTCTGTAGATGGGGATATTACTGACAGTGGGAGTCCTTTTGGTCAAAGGAGGGGACTATCATAAGGGATCCATGGACGGATCCGTGAATGAAGCTCACCATTGTTCCACTTTCTTCTCCATGACAAACTCCCCATGAGGCCCCTCAGCATCTGAGGGCAAAAGGGCCAGGTAGACAGGGGTCTCTGCTCCTTCCTCTGGGCTTTTAGTGGCTCTAGGTCCTGCCATGTCTGTTCTCACCCACCCAGGGCAGCAGGCATTCAGCAGGATCTTGTCCCCTCTCCTCTGCTCACTCAGGTTCCGGGCATGGATTCTGGACAGGACAGTGACACCGATTTTTGTCACTCCATAGGCGGTGTCAGGCCAGCCCTCTTTCCTGTGCACGCCTTTCTTTGTGTCTTCCACGAACTTGTTCATGAGCCCCACCAGCTCCTCCTCGGTGATGGTCTCGCTTCTAAACTTCTGCTGTAGTTCTGGGCTGCAGTTTTTAAGGGCTCTCAGACTCACCATGCTAGACACGTTCACCACTCTGCCTAAAATACAACACAAAGTGTCATGTAGAAAGACACAGGAATGACGAATAGCAATTTTGCTAAGATGTTGTTGGAGAAAATCTCCACGTGAGACTTAATTTGCTATGAGCGTTACCGAGGACTGTCTGTGTGAGTGACGACTAAGATACGGTCTTGAAACTTGTCACACCCACAAAGTTTCTGATGCCTGAGAAATACTCTGAGGGGGAGGCACTGAGCAGGTGTGCTGCGGGAAAATGGAAACGCTGTAAAGAACCTGCTCAGGAGAATGTAAGAAGACATTCACTGCTTTCAGGAGCGGATGACCTCTTTCTCCCTCAGGCCACCTTTGGGCCCACCTGACGATCTTATGGTCAGTGGGGAGGCGTCTACAATCAGGCCTGTACAGACCAGCAAAGAGCTGAATGGTGTAAGGAGGGCTGTTCCATCTGGTTTGGAAGGCTGCTACTCTGTTTGACGATGGTAAGGACAGATTATTAGCCTGGTCTGACTTGCATGGTGATGAGTCTATGATAGGGTTTTTATGAACTTGGGAGTGTGTTATGGCCTGAGAATACAGTCATGAAGAGAGGCAGTGGAAAACCAGGGGACTGAAAGACATCTGTATGGGGCATGGCCTTATGGAAGTCACTGGGGCAATTCAGGGGGCAGATTAAAGCTGGACATGTCAGTGCCCCTCAGAAGAACCCCTCTCAGGACTGGAATGGGAGTGGAACCAGCAAGTGGATATCCTGTTGTGCCTGTATGAAGTGGCCATCTGGTCCGTGAGATGAGTGGAAATGGGAGAGCTGCAGCAATGCATGCAGAGCTGGGGTAACTGTTGACATGGACTCGTGCACCCTGGGGGGAAAGACATGCTAATGACTCTTCTGTTTCTCAGCAAAAGAGACAAAGGCTGGAGATGGTTATGGGAGAGACTGCCCAAGGGGAGGGTCGTGCACAGAGCTGGCAAGTTGGGTGGAAGGTAGTAGCTTGAGAGGCTCCAAATGGGTCTGGACAGTCAAGGCTCTATTTTGGACCAAGCTTCGGGTAAACCTAGAAGAAGATGCCGGTGTTCAAGGAGTATAGCGGGATGAGAACAGAAGATGCTGCAACTTTTTGGACTAAGGTGTTACAATTCTGCAGGCCAAGCGACACGTTCTCTTCTGCAGACAAGTGTTTCCACAGAGAACTGGAACAGGCCTCTGGATCCCCGGTTGTCTCAAACATGAGAGAAAGGTACATGGGGCCTAGACACATTCACTGCATGTATTCACACGCAGCATGAGTGGGGTGGGTGCCAAGGGACCGTCCCGCTGGACAGATCCTTCTACTTCGCTGGGGATTCTGGGGAGAGGGTGTGGGGGAGGATGCTAACTTGACCCTACAGTTCTTCCCTACGTCATCTCAACTTCCTTTTCTTCCAACTCTTACCGTGGTCCCAGGACCAGGGCTGCAATTGTGGAAATGGGAAGCGGGGATAATTTTGAAAGAAGAAACTGTATAAGTATAGCTTTAAGTCTTTATGTGGGAATTCCTAAGGGAATAGTGGAGCAAATTGTCTCTTCCCCCACCCGGGAAACCTGGATGACAGTGAACATAGCTGTGGTTAAAACAGTCCACTCTTTCTAGACTTACGTAGCCTTCTTAAATAGTAGTGGGAGTGGACTGGAGGGAAGCCACTCCTTCGACTAGTATCATTGCAGGTAATCAGGACCAGCACAGAGGCTGAACTTGATGTCCCTGTGAAAGGTGAATGGGGATATCAGGTGGAAGAGGGAATTGGGAGGAGGAGGAATGAGGATAATGCATGAACAGTGGGTTATGCAACAAGAGACATCCAATATTACAGCCCGGGGTGGGGGGCAGTACAGGTGCCCCATCCATGTGGAATTGTACCGTTGGGGTGTGGCTGTCAGCAACTCTGGCCACATGTGAGTGTGCAGGCCTCCTGGTGACCATGAGCAGGGGTCTTCCCCCAGGCTGGACAGGTCTGGGAAGACATCCTGAGGAGCGTGAGTGGCAGAAGAGAAGGATGTGTGTCTGGAGCTCTGGGAATGTTCTAGGCAGGTGACCGATGGAGGGAGGCCTTAGAAGTTTGAAGAGTGAGGAATCCACTAGTGTGAGTAAAATCCGTGGGAGAGAGAGTGAGGGAACAGAAAGGGTCCAGGAAGGAATCCTCAGGGTTCTGCACCTATGAGTGGCACGGAGTGAGTAAAAGGCCTCTGTGAGGAGAGATTTGAGATGACTTGACAGAGAAGACAGAGGCAGTTGTGAAGGACAAGCAGAACAAAGGGCACTGCTGAGTGCTGGTTGAGTAAGCGTCTTGAGGCAGAGGGGTACCTGTCCAGTTGGAGACACAGCAATCAGGCCAGTGTGGCTGAGCAGGGAGAGGGACCAGGGGCCTGTAGATGGGACAGAGTGGCAGGGGCAGATCATGCCAGAAACACCAAAGCTTGGGCCCCTGATGAGGCTCACCTTGGGGTTTCATTAGAGGCAGTAGTTCTGTGCACACATCTCGAGTACCAAAGAAGTTTGTTTTCATGGTCACTTCTGCTTGAGTATCAAATGGTGTGGGATCAGCAGCTTCCGGGGGAGAAAGAGAGTAGCGTTAGTAGTAGCCTTGTGGCAAAATTCCACAGAATGACATATATTAAATAAGTGCATGTGAAATCTGGTGAACTGTGTAAACTGGCATCTAGTTAACAGTATTGTTGCACCGACAATGTTCTTAGTTTAATATGCTGTAGTGGTATAAAATCACACCATTGGGGGAGGCTGGGTGAAGAGGACCATGGTGCACAGGTGGGATCTCTTGTTAACCAATTCGTGCAGTTTTCTTGTTTGTTTCAAAATGCAGTAAAAATAACCCAGCTACCCCCAAATCCAATCTTAGAGAAACACTCTGACAATCTCGAAAAAGTCCCCAGGAATAGGAGGAAACACAAAGGTCTCTCAGGCTGATAAGCCCTGCAATTTCTGTTGGACTTTGTCGGTGCTGCAGTGCTGTCTGTCCATCCCTCCTCCCTCCCTAAGGAGCCATTTTGGATGCCACAGGCGTTAGGAGCCCCACCGCATGGATTCCCCAACAGATGGAGCCCACCCTGGCAGGGGGAGCTCCGAGGGTCCACGTCCCCTCCTAGCTCCCATCCCCTTACTCTTTTTTTTTTTTTAATTTTATTTATTTATTTGACAGAGATAGAGACAGCCAGCGAGAGAGGGAACACAAGCAGGGGGAGTGGGAGAGGAAGAAGCAGGCTCATAGCGGAGGAGCCTGATGTGGGGCTAGATCCTATAACGCCGGGATCACGCCCTGAGCCGAAGGCAGACGCTTAACCGCTGTGCCACCCAGGCGCCCCTCCCAACCTCTTACTCTTGAAAGCGATGCCCGCGTTGTTGACCAGCACGTCTAGGCCCCCGTACTCCTTGCGCAGAAAGTCCCGCAGGGCGCGGATGCTCTGCAGGTCGTCGATGTCCAGCAGGTGGAAGCGGGGACTCAGGCCCTCGGCCTGGAGCTGCTGCACGGCCGCCCGGCCCCGCGCCTCGTCCCGCGCCGTGAGCACCACGTCCCCCGAGAACTGCCGGCACAGGTCGCGCGCGATGGCGAAGCCGATGCCCTTGTTGGACCCGGTCACCAGCGCCACTCGGGTGCCTGACGACATGGCTGTATGTGTGTGTGTGTGAAGGACGGGACGCGCAAGAAGTAGTGGCCGGGAGAGCGGACCAGCGGAACTCGTTCAGCACCGCGCCTCGGTTTGCGGGCAGGGTTCGGTGCGCCTGCGCGAGGCCAGAGGTTGCTAGGTGCGCCCGGGCAGATCGCGCCCCCTTAGGGCGTGGCTTCCCGGGACCCTCCCAAGGTCGGTGGAGAACGCGAAGGGCGACTAGGTCGGTTTACAAACCTGGGGGTGGGTGGCAGTGGCTGCCTTGGCGACTGCCCTGCCCTGGTGTGGAGGTAATTGTTCTAATTGGCCAAGTCACTCACTGAGCCTTTATTTCTGGTTCTCCTTGAGTTTTCCTCGTATTCTCCCAACAATGAAAGTAGCTGTGTGTGCACTTGAGGAAATAGCGTAGTTTTCCAGACTTTTTTTTTTTTTTTTTACCTGATGCTTAAAAAAATCTCTTGAACTGAAGTCTTTGGAACTATAGTTGTGAAATAAGCTGCTAGTAGCATGGCAAGGGATCGTGTGTGTGGTGTTTTCTTCCTTAAGTATGTGAAAGCAAATCTATGTACTAATCCTGGCTGGTTTTTACATAATAGTGGGGAGCATTAACTGATATGTCACAGGATTACCTCCCCTAGATGTTTGCAGGGTCATCAAGTTACTGGTATCCAGGTCCTGCAGTGTAGGGGTTTGAGGGGGATTTGAAGCCCTTTCTCACACTCAAAATAGCTTGTCAGGGTCCATCTTATTTTCCTCATTTTAAAGTGAGGAAATGGATCCTCAGAAAGTTCGTGAATTAATTCAGTGTTGGGAAATTATTTTTCTTCCTCTTATTTCCATTCACCGGGAGGAATAGGAACTATAAAATCCAATCTCATTTGTGTACTGTCCCTGTAAGGGAGCCACAGCCACTATTTAATATTTAATATTAATATTCAGTCTTTGGTTGCATTACCTATATGTCAAGTGCTCAGTAGTCACATGTGTTAGTGGACACTGTATTGGGCAGTGCAGATCTACAGTATTTCCATCACAACAGAAAGTTACAAGCAATGCTTTAGATAGATTTCAATTTTGTTCCACTTTCAAGGTGGGTTTCCAAGCAGTTGCAAAAAACAAAACTAACAATCTGGGAAAGACCTTTGCTTTCTTTGACCTAAATTTTTATTGAGATAATTGCAGATTCACATACAGTAAAAAAAAAAAAAAAAGTACAATGATTCCTTATACTTTACCCAGTTTTCCTCTATGGTAATGTTTTACAACACAATAGTATAGTATCATAACTGAGGATATCGACATCAAAACAATCCACTAATCATATTCAGATTTCCTCAGTTTTATTTGTACTTAATAGTGTGTGTATTTGGATCTATACAATTTTATCACATATAGGTTTGTCTGTCCACCACTACAGTCCAGACATAAATCATTTCCATCAGCAGAAGGACCCCCATTGCTTTTTTATAGCCAAACATACTCTATTGTCTACCCTCTCACTCCATATTGGCTGGAACCAGTAATCAGTTCCTCATTTTAAAAATTGTTTTAAAATGTTACATAGATGGAGTTGTGCAGTGTAACCTTTGGGGAGGTTTTTTTTTTTTTTTTCTTCTCCACTCAAGATAACTAAGATCTTTGTTTTAGATTTTCTTCTTTTATCCAAATTTATACTTGGTTAGTCATTTGCTGGCCTCTCTCCACATTACATCTTACTTTCTTCTATAGCTGGGTGAGCCAGTGTTAGAAGGAAGTGGGAGGAATTAAATTCACCTAGAGAGCCATTCACAGATAGCATATGGTGTGCCAGAAACTTTGGGCATGGTGAGGGCCTGCTGTTTCAAAAGGCAAATTCCAAGAGGGCTGTGAATTATATTTTCTGCCTGATTTGTTTATCCTTTTAGTACTGATCCCAACGCAAGACTTGAGGTCTTGTAGTCAATGAGGCAGGACACTCAAGAAAATACAATACATAAAATATCACAGGGAAATAAGAATTTAGCATATGATGAAAATGGTATTAACAATTAATGGAGGGAAGAAAGAATTATTCCAAAAATGGTCCTGGGGAAAGGGAGTGATAATTGCATAATGTCATCAGTTAATTTCTATAAAGAGAAAAAAGTGCTTTCTCACTTTTAAATTTACAGTTTTATAAATGCAACCATAAAATGAGTATAAGAAAATATAACTTAAATTTGTTGGAAAAGGACTTTGTAAGCATAAGAACAGGGGAAGTATCACGAAGGAAAGGACAGATTTGAGTATGGGAAACGTTTTTGCAACTTTTTTTGAAAACATGCTAATTTAAAGCCAGTGAATGAAGCTCATTTGGATGATTTTGAATTTTTTTTTCCGTCCTGTCAAATTTGGATCTTGACCCTGGCTGTGTGTTTGTGAGGCTCCTACCACTTTGCATATATAGCCCTTTGTCTGACTTCTGAACAACTTGAGAAATGAAACAAAGGAGGAGAGATGGAGGCCCTAGATCTCTGTTGGTACTAGCTAGCTTGGAAGATATTGCTTGGTTGTGAGTCAACTCTGAGATCATCCTGGCTGCTAGATGGAGAAAGAATGTTTATCACATCTTTTAACTCGTGGAATGAACTCACATCTTTACTATCCACTGGTCCAAAGTAGTTATTTTATTTGCCTGAGAGTACCTAGTTCTATGGTGTCTGTTAACATAGAAGATGTAGGAAAAACAGTCCTGTTAAATGACAAGTTATTAAGCTCTCAGGGTCTTCCCTTGCCCATGATTATTTGCACTCATAGAGCTCCATTTCTTACATATTTTGCTTGTTTTGGATGTTCAATAAGCCTTCTTAAAAGGGTGGATGCATGGATTTTGATTCCCAGAATCAAATTGGGGCTGAGATACTTAGTAGATATGTAACTCTAAGCAATTTACTTAATTTTGTGAAAGATAACACTGGATATTGTTTAACGTGGTAAGGAGAGATTTTAATCAGTAATATACTATTGAAATATGGAAGTGGGTCCAGCATGAACTGAACTCAAACTTGGATTTGTGCAGAAGTGGCTGAGTGTTTTAAAGGGAGAATGAGGGAGTAGAGGGGGAATGGAGGTGCTTAAGTAGAGTTGGGGAAATGAAAAATTATAAAGAGTGGGTCAGTGTAAATGTCATTAGGCCAGCTGTGTGGGCTACCAGAGACTGGGAGACAGAGGCCCTATCTTTTCTGATGATTATATTTCAAAGAAATGGCTTTCAAGTCCTTGAGAAAGACACTGCTGAGTTGTAGGGGGTAGATGTATACCTCGATTGAACAGAGGAAGAACTCACAAATTATAAATCCTTTTTAGTAAATGCGCTATCTAACAAAAGGTGGTGAAGGGCTTATTATCAGTTGTTGGCTAAAACAAATAGTAAATTCTTTTTGGCAGCCTTGAATGTGTTAAAGAGGGCTAGGATCATCGTAGGGATGAAGCTTTTTTTTTTTTTTGTAAGATAGAACAAGTGGCTTTAATGATCCAATTTTTATACCTTAGTGTCTGCAAGTCAGTACAACTCATGGCATGGGAGATTTTCTGTACCAGCTAATTGGGGCTGAACAACTCCAAAGTGACTTCAGATTTCTTTGTCTACTTGAAGTAGGATTAAAATACCGGCAGCTTTGAGCTATCAGAAACTATGTTAGTGTTTGCTTTTTAAAAATATAATTTTAATGTGTGTGTGTGTTGGGTGGAAATGAAATCAGTGTACTGAGTTTGTAAATTTTATAGGCCAAGACTGAGCTCTAGCTAGAGGAAGGCTCAGAAGAGCCTGGCTAGAGTTTGCTCAAGGAGAGAATCTTTGCCAATTCCCATCTAGAAAATGGGACTATCAGTGTTTTCCTCACTCATAAAAGGAAAATACTTGACTCTTAGGATGCTTTTCTTTCTGTCTTAAGTTTATTTGTGTGCGAATGGGATGCTTGGAGCTGCAGCAATGCTGTCTTGACACTAAAAAGAAACAAACCAACAGATGAATAGCTAACTCCCTAAGAATGGCATTGTGGAAAATGAGAGCCTTGATCCTTGGTGATGGCATTGAATCACAGGTCCAAATCTGGAACCAACTATTCCCACCCCCCTTTTCTTTCTTTCTTTCTTTCTTTCTCTCTTTCTTTCTTTCTTTCTTTCTTTTTCTTTCTTTCTTTCTCTTTCTTTCTTTCTTTCTTTCTTTCTTTCTTTCTTTTTCTTTCTTTTCTTCCTTTCTTCCTTTCTCTTTCTTTCTCTCCTTCTTTCCTTATTTATTTGGGAGAGTGTGCTTAACTGGTGGGACTTGGCAAAGAGAGAGGGAGAGAGAGAATCTTAAGCAGGCTCCATGCTCAGCGTGGAGACCAATGTGAGGCTCAATCTGACAACCCTGATACCATGACCTGAGCTGAAATCAAGAGTCAGATGCTTAATTGACTGAGCCACCCAGCGGGCCCCACCCCCCCTTTACTTTTCAATAAACTTAATTTTAGAATATATTTACTGAAAGGTTGCAAATGTAGTAGAGAATTCCTCATCAAATTCCCATTATTAACATCTATTATTTGTCACAAGTAAAAAAAGCAACATGGAACAGTAGTATTAATTAAGCTCCGTGCTTTATTTGGATTTTACTAGCTTTCCTCCTAATATTTTTCTTCTATTCCAGGACGCCCTCCAGAATAGCACATTACATTACATGTAACTGTCATGTCTTCTTAGGTTTTTGTTTGTTTTTGGTTTATGAGAGATTCTGACTTTGCTTGTTTTTCATGAACTATGACAGATTTTGTCCAAGTACATGGTCGGGTGTTTTTGGGGTGGTTCGATATTTTTCCTAAGAAGAATTGGGATTATGGCTTTTGGTGAGGAATACCATAGAGGTGAAGTACCCTTCTTATATCTGGGGAGCACGCTATCAACATGATTAATCACCATTAATCCTCATCACTTGACCAAGGCAGATATCTGCCAGGTTTCTCCACTGGAGTTAATTTTCTTCCCTCTCCATACTGTACTCTTGGGAAGCAAGTCACTAAGTATAGTGGGGAGGGGGTGGGCAGATAAATTGAGCTCCATATCCAGGAAGGATCTGTAATTCTGTAAGGCTGGGACTGGGGTACCTAGGCTCAAGCAAGTGAAGTGGGGCGAGGCTGGGCCCTGGCCGACCAAGGGCGGGGCGGGGGCAAAGGTTGCTAGGTGGGGCCAGACCCGCAGGCCCCAGGGCGAGGCGGAGGTCGAAGAACTGAGGGAGGAGGGGAACTGACTGCTTTAAGGGCCGGGCGGTGCCGCGCTCCGCGCGCGAGGAGGTCCCTCCCCTCTTCTAGGGAGAGAAGGACTGCGCAAGCGGACGCCACCGAGCGCAGCTTCCCCGCCCGCGTGCCGCTGGGTTTATTTACCTCTGACCCGCCCCCACCACCCCCCGGCTGGGCGGGGCGGTCCCGGCGCTTCCGGGAAAGGCGGCGCAGGCGCACGCCAGGAGGCGGTGGCCACAGCGCAGCGGGACATCCGCCCGGAGACTGAGGACTTGGGTTGGTGGAGGCTTGAGGCGGCGTGACTGCCCTCGGCCTCTCCCACTGCTGCTTGGGTCAGTTGCTTAACTCGCGTTCGTCTGGGGCGCTGTTCTGGGCTTCCTCGCGCGCTGGCCCCGCCGCCGCGCGGAGGTGAGCCGGAAGGACTTGAGGGATGGCGGAAGCTGGGGGACGCGGGATGCCTGGGTCCCGGCGCGGGTAGTGCTGGAGCTTTCCTTATGTTTTCACTTTTTTGCTGTGAAAAGAACAGCTCAGCTCGCGGACGCCCACCAGGCCTGGCGTTATGCAGCGTCCCTGCAGTAACCCCCAGTCATCTGGACATCCTTCAGCGGATGTCCCTCCAGAAGCCGTGGTTGAGGCGCGCTGGGGGATGCGCAGGAGCCTGCGGCCGAGAGTTGGTCCTTCTAGGGCCCGAGGCTCAGCCTCAAGTGCGAGTCCAGGGCGGGTGGGAGCGAGGCCGGGGGGGGCGGTTAGCCGTGCTGTCACCGGGCGTCCGGGTGCTGGCGGGGCTCTGGGCACCGGAGGGGACGAGTGGCGTTTGGCTCCGGGACCCGGCTCGCAGTCTTTGGGTAGATCAGGGAGCCTTCCACTGCTGCAGTGGGATGTTAATAGTGCCTGAACTTCTTGTTACTCATTTCTGTCTTAGTAGTAGTGGATTTTAAAACCAGTAATATGGTTAAAATGCACATATATGCACATAAGTAGTTTTCATGTTACGTCATTTATGTGCTCATACATGTATAAGTCACAGAGGAGGAGGATACAAAAGTAATCGTAAAAGCCCCCTCCCCGGCACGTTTTTTGAGTATCCTTCCTTAAATTCTCTTGTTTTATGAATATACAGAATGTGTCAAAAGGAAACCCAAAAGGGATCATTAGATGTTCTGCAACTTTATTTTTCATATAATATATCTTGAACATTTGGACACCTTAGTACATACCTTCTTCCTATTAATGGCTGCATAATGTTCCACTCCATTGTCCGTATCATTCTGGTGAGGTTAATGGATTTCTTTTTTCATTCTTCCAAAGAAGTAGCATGTAGAAACTATAATAGTAATTTTGGATTTCATGACCACTTCTTTGTTTTGTCTGAGCTTTCTTGGCTCTCATTCCCTCCCTAATCTGTTGCAAACCCCGTTTACTTATATTGATTTCAGTATCCTGGTTCTAAGAACAAATCATTATTTTCTTCATATTAAAAGAGGGTCTTTTTTTTCTCTAAGACTTTTTAGCTGATGAGGGCTTCGTGGCTACTGTTTTTTCAAAGTATGGTAGGTTGTTGCTTAGTTAATGTTGATTAGACTCGAGATATGTAAGTCACCAAAGCACACAGTTGTGAATCAGTTATGAGGATTTTGATGTTTAATCAGCATTTAGTAGGACCTCAAGATAAAAATATTTTAGAAGGACCGGTATAATGGGCATTCCCTTACTGCACAAGGAATCATGATTTAGCTCACAGTATAAATGTTTTGTGTACCTAAACACTTTAAAGAAATGGTTTACCAAATAATATAAGTTTGTGTAATTAAATCCTTGTAGGTGCAAAGAACAGTGATTGTCATACAATTGGAAAGAAAGGCAAAGAAAATGCTTTTTGTTCTAGATTGGGCAGCTGGACAGAAATTGCAATTTTAGGATGAGGAAAGGAAGAGGAAGAACAAGCCGGATCAGAAGACGGAAACTCTTCAGAAGTTCTCTATCAAGAGGAGGTATAGTTTTGATCTTTTGGTGCCAGTGATGAAAAGAAGGAGTCCTTTGTGGAGTGATGTTAACAGATACACGTATCTTTT
Source organism: Ailuropoda melanoleuca (assembly GCF_002007445.2). Classification (NCBI taxonomy): domain Eukaryota; kingdom Metazoa; phylum Chordata; class Mammalia; order Carnivora; family Ursidae; genus Ailuropoda; species Ailuropoda melanoleuca. Next base: position 8,650,857 of record NC_048218.1, read on the forward strand.
CTCAAAGACCTGTGGGCAATGTTCAAAGATAATATTTCTTTTCTTTTCTTTTTTTTTTTTTTTAAAGATTTTATTTATTTATTTGACAGAGATAGAGACAGCCAAGCGAGAGAGGGAACACAAGCAGGGGGAGCGGGAGAGGAAGAAGCAGGCCCACAGCAGAGGAGCCTGATATGGGGCTCGATCCCATAACGCCAGGATCACGCCCTGAGCCGAAGGCAGACGCTTAACCACTGTGCCACCCAGGCGCCCCCAAAGAGAATATTTCTTAAAGAATACTCTTTTTAATAGTGCCATTACGTTCTTTTAAACCCTTGTGGGATTGTGAATATATTTCCCATTGCTTCAACTATGTCTTCTCTAGGGATGACTCCCAGGTTTCTGTGTCCAGTCCTGACCTTTCTCCTGACCTCCAGCTACCTGAAGAATATCAGTGTTTGGATATAGATTCATCATTTCAGATTCAGTGTAACGGAGTCTGAACAAGACATTGTATATGAAGTGCTTGGCCAGGTGGAAAGTACTACATAAATGCAGTTGTTATCTTTAATAAAAATTAATAAAACTCTTCCGAGTTGACCCCAAGCCTGTCAGAAACTCCTCGTTGACCCCAAGCCTGTCAGCACCAGCTGAGGCGGTCTTTTTACTATTTTCTTTCTTTGTTCTCTGTGGCCAGTGTCCTAAATGTCATCTAGTTTTTCTTAGGTTAGCTTCTCCCTCTCTGTTTTACTACTGGGAGATGATTTTAGGTTGCTCTTTGCTGGTGTACCAACACCCTTGTTTTTCTTCCCTGCTGGTTATTCCATTTGTTGCTGTGAGTCTGACTTTCCTAAGGGACTACTCATATGTTGCTTTTTTGGTTTAAAAGCCTCCCGGGATTTTTCATTCCCTTTTGCATGGTATCTGTGGCCTCTATCCTACCACTGCTGTACCAGAAGAATGTTCTCTCCATGCTGCTCCCTGGGCACAGCACACAAATGTCTACCTCTGCCATTCCTCATAATCCATCAGTCTAGAACGCCTGTTTTCCTTCTCCCTGCTTATTCAGTTTTTTTTCCAACCTTTAAGGCTGAGTTGAGATCTTATATTTTCAGTAACGTCATTTTCAGTTTTCACTAACATCACCCTTTGTTATGATGCTTATTGGGTGTTATTATTAAGGACCTGTGGTTTTTTAGTTGTTTCTTTTCTTATTTCCCAACTAAGTTGTCAGCTTTTGAAGTTCAAGGACATGTTGAACATTCCCCACTGTGGTTAACATAGTGCTGTGTGTATAGTAGTTGCTCATTAAATGTTCACTGGTTAAATGCTGTTACCATAAAATCTATTCTCTAGTTTATGGTAGGATATTTTGGAAGGCTTAAATCTTGGATCTTGGTTTGTGGGTTTTTTTTTTTTTTTATCATGTTTTAAAAAAAGTTTTATTGAGGCATACAATGAATGTCAATATTAAAGTGTATAATTTGATAGATTTTGACATATATATTCACACAGGAAACTATCACCACAATCAGGATAATGAACATTTCCATCCATCTCAAAAATTTACTTGTTTTCCCTTGTAATCCTTTCCTTTTGCCCCTCTTTAGCTCTACCCTCCCCCCCCAAATCCAGGCCACCACTGATCTGCTTTCTGTCACTGTCGATTTATTGCTTTTTATAGTTTTATGTGATCATATAGTATATCAACATACAGTATTTGGCTTCTTCTTTTTTTTTTTTCCTAAAGATTTTATTTATTTATTTTGACAGAGAGAGACGGCCAGCGAGAGAGGAAACACAAGCAGGGGGAGTGGGAGAGGAAGAAGCAGGCTCCCAGCAGAGGAGCCTGATGTGGGGCTCGATCCCAAAACTCCAGGATCACACCCTGAGCCGAAGGCAGACGCTTAACGACTGCACCACCCAGGCGCCCCATGGCTTCTTTCACTTAGCATAGTTATTTTGAGATAATTGTGTGTATCAATAGTTTATTGGTTTTTAATTGCTGAATATATTCTATGATTTGTTTATCCTGTTGATGGGCATTTGGGTGGTTCTCATTTTTTTTGCCTGTTACAAATAAAGCTGTTATGAACATTTGTGTACAAGTCTTTGCAAGGACGCATGAATTGGATCTTGGGTAAATACCTAGGAGTAGAAAGACTGGATCGTATGGTGCGTGTAGGTTTAGCTTTTAAAGAAACTGCCAAACTGTTTTGCAGAGTGCTTGTATGATTTCACATTTCCTTCACAGTTTATGAGAGTTCCATTTGCTCCACATTTTCGCTACCACTTCTTATTGTCTGTCTTTTTGATTATAGCCATCCTAACAGGTGTGAAGTACTACCTTATTGTGGTTTTGATTCGTATTTTCCTAATGACTGGTCTGCTTATTTGTCAGTTATATAGGTGTTCTTTGGTTGACGTGTAGATCTTTTGCCCATGTTTTTTATTAGCTGGTTTTCTTTTTCTTCCTCTTCTTCTTCTTTTTTTTTTTTTGTTTTTTCTTTTTAAAATTTTGTTTTGTGGTTATGGTAAGTAAGGCATTACTTTCTATTACATCTCTCTGGCTCTTGTTTGTACTTGTGGCTATTGATTTCTGCACATTGGTTTTTTTACTGCACTATCTTGGTATGAATTCTCTTCTATATATTTTTTGTACCTTTATTCTTTTATAATTTTTTGAGCTGAAAATACTAATTTTTATTTATTTATGACATTTAATTTTTGAAATTTCAGTATAATTAACGTACAGTGTTTTACTAGTTTCAGGTGTACAATATAGCGATTGAACAATTCTGTACATTACTCCGTGCTCATCAGGATAAGTGTACTCTTCATCCCCTTCACCTCTTGCACCCATCCCCCTACTCACTTCACCTCTGGCAACCATTGTTTGTTCTCTGAATTTGAGTTTGTTTTTTAATTTATCTTTTTTTTTGTTTGTTTCTTAAATTCCATATATGAGTGAAATCATAGGATATTTGTCTTTCTCTGACTTATTTCACTTCGCATTGTACCCTCTGGATCCATCCTTGTTGTAAATGGCAAGATTTCATTCTTTTTTTGGCTGAGTAAAAATCTGTTCATCTCTCGATGAACACTTGGGTAGCATTCATATCTTGGCTATTGTAAGTAATGCTGCAATAAACATAGGAGTCTACATATCTTTTGGAATTAGTATTTTTGTATTCTATGGGTAAATACCCAGTAGTGGAATTAGTGGATCATATGGTAATTCTGTTTTTAATTTTTTGAGGAACCTCCATACCATCTTCCACAGTGGCTGCACCAGTTTGCATTCCCACCAACAGCGCCCAAGGGTTTCTTTTTCTCCACGTCTTCACCAAAACTTGTTGTTATCTTGTGTTTTTGATTTTAGCCATTCCACAGGTGTGAGATGATATCTCATTGTAGTTTTTTTTTTTTTTAAAGATTTTTTAATTTCTTTATTCGACAGAGATAGAGACAGCCAGCGAGAGAGGGNCACAGGTGTGAGATGATATCTCATTGTAGTTTTTTTTTTTTTTAAAGATTTTTTAATTTCTTTATTCGACAGAGATAGAGACAGCCAGCGAGAGAGGGAACACAAGCAGGGGGAGTGGGAGAGGAAGAAGCAGGCTCATAGAGGAAGAGCCTGATGTGGGGCTCGATCCCACAAAGGCAGACGCTTAACGGCTGTGCCACCCAGGCGCCCCTCATTGTAGTTTTGATTTGCATTTCCCTGATGTGTCTGTTGGCCATCTTTGTGCTTTCTTTGGAAAAATGTGTTTTGTTTTTCTTGACTATTTTGCTTGACTACTGAGAGTTCTTTAGATATTCTGGATACAAGGCTTTTATCAGGTGTTTTGCAAATATTTTTAATCATTCTGTGGCATTTTTTTGAAGAACAGAAATTTAAAATTTTGGTGAAGTCTTGTTTATCAGTTTGTTGTTTTAAGGGTCTTCCTTTTGGTGTTGTACCTAAGAAATTTGCATAACCCAGGGTCTCAAAAGATTTTCTACTATGTTTTCTTCTTGCAGTTTCATAGTTTTAGATTTTATATTTAAGTCTGTGATTAATTTTGAATTAACTTTATATATTGTACAAGATAGGAATACTTTGTTTTTTGCTTAAGGAGGTCTGATTGTTGCAGCAACATTTATTGAAAAAACTATCCATTTTCCACTGAATTGCTTTTGCACTTTTGTAAAAAATCAACTATTCATCTATGTCTGGATCTGTTTTTGGACTTTCTATTCTGTTTCATTGATTTCTGTGTTAGTCTTGATGACAGTGTCACATAATCTTGGTTACTATAGCCTTATAATAAGTTTTGAAATTAGTATTTCAAGGTGGCTTTGACTGTTGTAGATGAGGAGTCACCATAATGTTTTCCACAGCAGCTGCACCATTTTATGTTCCCACCAGCAGTGCTCAAGAGTTCCAGTTTTTCCACATCTTTGCCAACACTTTTTATTTTGTGTTTTTTTGATAGTAGCCATCCTAATGGATATGGGGTGATACACATTGTAGTTTTGATTTGCATTTCCCTGTGATTAATGATGTTGAACTTTTTTTATATACTTATTCACCATTTACATACCGTCATTGGAGAAATATCTCTTCAAGTTCTTTGCCTGTTTTTTATTTTTATTTATTTTTTCTTTGCCTGTTTTTTTAATTGGGTCTTCTTTTTTCATATAGGCCTTTACAACTGTAAATTTCCCTGTCTAACAGTTCTGGAGGGTAGAAGTCCAAAATCAAGGTGTCAGCAGGATTGGTTTCTTCCCAAGGCTGTGAGGGAAGCATCTGTTCCAGACCTTTCTCCTTGGCTTGTAGACAGCTGTCTTCCCCCTGTGTTTCTTCTGTCATCTTCTATCTATGCATGCTTATGTCCAAATTTTTCCTTTTTATAATGACACTAGTCATATTGGAACAGAGGCCACCCTAATGACTACGTTTTAACTTGATTACTTCTGTAAAGACCCTGTCTCTAAATAAGGTCATATTCTGAGGTACTGGGGGTTAGGACTTCAATATAGAATTTTTGGGGGTACACAATTCAACCCATAATTGATGCCTTTTATTTATTTTTCTTTTGGTTTATACTGACTAGAACCACTAGTACAATGTTGACTTGTTCCTTGTCTTGTTCCTGATCTTAGGGGGCAAGCACTCAGTTTTTCATCATTATGTCAGCTATAGGTTTTCTGTTAGGTAGTCATTATCAGGTTGAGAAAATTCTCTTCTGTCCTTGTTTGTTGGCATTCTTTATCAGGAATAAATGTTAGATTTTATCAAGTGCTTTTCCTGCATCTTTGAGATGATCATATAGTTATTCTCTTTTAGTTTACATTATTAAGGTATTATTTATTCTCTTTTATGATATGACCATCTGTCTGAGACATTCATTTATTTATTTATTATTTATTTTATATTTTTTGAGCTTGCATAAGCAGGGTGGGGGGAGGAGCGGAGGGAGAGGGTGGGTCTTAAGCAGGCTCCATGTCCAGCATGGAGCCTGACGTGGGGCTTGATCTCACGGCCCTGAGATCATGACCTGAGCTGAAATCAAGAGTCAGATGCTTAACTGACTGAGCCACCCATGAACCCCTGAGATAGATATTTTTTATAAATGGTGCTCTGATTATATAGTGATTTTAATCACCACTTTTCTTTCTTCTCTTGATTAGTGAATGAGAGCTACAAGCCTGAATTTATAGAGCTTAAGAAGTGGCTGAAAGATAGGAAGTTTGAAGATACAAACTTAATACCTGCTTGTTTTCCAGGTAAGGTCTGGCATCAACTCTCAGGACTTCGCTCACATGAGAGACGTGTGGGCCCAGGTGATAGGAAAGCAAGGGTAGTTCATGAAGGTGGGCTGTGTTCTCTCTGGGAGCATATCTTCTGTTTTGTGTCAGACTTCCTGCCTTGTAGCTATAATATTTATTTATACTTACTTTGTTCTAAAAATAAATTGAAGTGGTTTTTGGGGAGAAATTCCAAAATGGTAAAATAATATTAAAAATAAAAAAGGGGAATGAGAATAGAAAAATAAGACGGAGGCAGGGGTAAGGATAATACATAAAAGCCATGATTCTAAAATCTTGCGTACCTGTCAGAAGTCAGCCACAAATTTGACTTAGCTTTCCAACAGCCAGATAGTTAATATGATCAGTTACCTGTTTTTGTGTTCTATAAACAAAACTAAGCTGTTTGCACAGCAGAAGTGCAGGTATTCCTGGAACTTAGACCTGAGGGAAATGTCTTCATTGGGTCTTCATAGGGAAGATATTTATGTAATGTGACTGGTGTCCTTATCATCATACTCTTAGTGGTTTCATGGGATTTTCAGACTATGCAGGTTGATGGGATTATCCCATAGCTCAGGTGAATCAGAATAGTTTTCTAAGGGAAGGATGTGCTTGTTCTCTGGTGGTGTGGCTGGAGGACAGGTATCCTTAGGGAGGCCTCAGCAGATACTGCTCCTTCAGCTGGTTTGTGGCTGTGCTTCCCAGGTGTTAGAAGAGGAGCCCTCTGTGTGGTCCTAGCTTCAACAGTCACCTAAGCAGAGGTAGATTAACATAATTTTCTGGAATTGAGGAGCTTGTCCTGGAGTTTGGGTTAGCATTTTCTTCTGGAACATTCTCTCACTGAAGTTGGCAGCTTACTCTGGGTGTGTGCCTCCATTCAACACCACCCAGTTGTGTCCAGAAGTGGGCTTGAGGTCACCATGAGGAGGACCAAGATGCTCTTCAAAAGGATTCCTGGTCTGCTGTAGCATAGAGACAGTCGTGCCATCAGGGCCTTGAAGTTCTACGTCACAGGGCAAGTACAGATCTTTTACCTTACAGAAAATTAAATCATATGCCTCTGAGTGCTTTTGGACACTGAAATGAGTAAATACCCATTAGGTAATTTAACTCTGAGCAAATTAACTTCCTTATACATTGTCATGATAAATGATTTACCACATGTGGTCCTGGTTGAATGAGGTGATGGGTGTAAAGTTCCCTACGCATCACGAGGACTTTGGGCTAAAATACTTGCTTTGAGGCATTACCTGTTGGGCTGCTCCTTTTTAAGATGGCGAACCATTTGCCAACCTCTAACCTCTAACGGAATGTTTAACTTTCAGTTTTTGTGTGTCAAGAAGCACAAAGCCAGGAAGAGCCGCACTGTTAGATTTTACTGGATGGAGTTCTTCACAAGATGGTCTAGAGAAAATAGTGTCAGGAGTGGACTTGTGCCTTTGGCTGATTTATGCCTCAGGTGTCACTTTGCCTTAAGAAGGATAGGATTAAAATTATCAAGCAGGGATTGGCATATGTTTGAGTGGAATGCCTGAAAAATAATCTGTGTATAATTTGGAGCAGTGAAGAGTTAACCATTTTTAATGGAACAGCTCTTTCTGGGCCCACCTTCAGATTCACGGTCACAGAAAAGCTAAAGCAAAATGGTTTGGTAATGATCGTAGCCCATTCCTTACAGTTCTGGGGGCAAGGAACCTTCTTTAGTTTTGACTGCCATAACAAATTGCCATAGACTGGGTGACTTGACCAATTTCTTCCTCACATTTGGGGGCTGGGAAGGCCAAGATCATGGTGTGGGCAGATTCAGGGTCTGATGAGGACTGATTCCAGGTTTGCAAATTGCCATCTTCGAGTTGGATCCTCACATGACAGAGAGTTGGGAGCTGGACAAGCTTTCTGGTCTCTTAGAGCTGCAGTGGGCACTAAATCCCATTCATGAGGGCTCTATCCTTATGATCTAATCATTTACCAAACGCCCCCACCTCCTAATGCCATTACATTGTGGATTGGGATTTCAGCATATCTTCCCTAAATCTTTATATACCTTTAGCTCTTAATCTGATAGGAGGGAACAGTTATGGGAGTCTGTCAAGATGTACAAAATTCTGGGGAATTAATCTTAGTTTGTGGAGGGGCAAGGCAGGATTCCTAAGTTGCAGGCGGGATTCAGTCTTTAGACTCTCACCTAATCTATGCTTTGGGAATTGATCCCAGTATTCTCTTTTGCCACCAAAAGCATTGGCCAAATCTGGGTCTTCCCGGTTGATTTATGATAGAAATTTTCAGGTGCAGGAAAGTCTGTAATAAGCTTTGCTTTTATAAGAGCCTAATGGCCACTTCCTGCCTTGCCTTCGTAAGTGCAGGTTACTGTGATTTGTTTTCTGATACTGAATGCTATATTGTAGAAGTACAGGTAAGTATCTTCCAGATTTTATTCCATATGCCACATTCTGTTCATATATGTATTTGAAGAGAAATTCCCAGTTGACTTAGCACGGGAGTCTTTTAAAAGATGACCCCATAGGGACAAAAAAAAATCCTTCCATTAGTAATTGGTTCCAGGAAGGGTTCTGGCCCATAGGGTTGATTTAATTTTGCTATGGGACACATGGAAGAAATTAAATAAGTTTTTGAAACCAAAACCATGTGTCTGAGCAGAAAGTATGCTTCTGGGTGGATAGATGAGTTAGGACTCATCAAATCAGACTTCCCAGACACCTGATCCAGGATCAAGGCAGGAGTTCCCTCCATGAACTAGGAGCTCCCAGTAGTCCTGCAGGGCTTGACCTTTGCTGAATTATGTTCCCTCCTAGTTAAAGGAAAAAGAAAAAGATGAAGAACTATGAATTTGAAAAGATGAATATTCTGTACCCCATATAATAATTACTGGTCATAGTGTACCTAGGCCTGCCGGAAAAGCTGCTGACTGTTACAAGAAAGGAGCCTTGGGCTAGAAGGGTAAATTTCTGGGCAGTAGTGATGTTGACAGTGCAGCTGGTGAAGTTACTTGCTGTGCCTGCTCTGGTCAAGGCCTTGGCTTACAGGGAGGGTCTAGTCCTGGATCTCCCCTGTTGAGCTTACCCAGTCAAGGAGAGTCTAATGGCTTTCCTGGTCAGGAGGGGAGGGTGTAGTGTAGGCTTTATGGGAGCTGAGTGGGTTTCCTGGTCAGCCAGTCAAAGAGGCCTCAAGATCATCACTGGGAAAGCTGGCTCTGGTAGTGGGTAAAAGTGGCTTGAGGATCCAGCCTCTCAGGTTGGGTGGGCATTGGGAGTAGGCTCCCAGCACAGCTGGCAGGCCCCAGGGGAGAGGATCCAGCTTGAAGGGTCCTGTAAGACACCCAGTAGCAGATCTGTATAAAGTCAATGATTTTAGGTCTTGACTCTTTGCTCTTCAAGGGTTATAAATCCAAAAGGAGGTCAGGACATTTTCTAGAACAGCTTCTTGATCCCCTCTTTCCCCTGGGAGTCAAAGGATGAGAGAGATACCCAGCTTCAGCTTTGTGTAATTTTGATATTCAGTCGCATTTTTTTTTAAAAGATTTGTTTGAGAGAGAGAGAGTGATCGAGCGCGTGTGTGCGAGAGCCTGAGCAGGCCAGGGGTGGGGGAGTGAAGAGGGAGAGGATCTTCAAGCAGACTCCCTGAGCCTGAAGCGGGGCTCAGTCCACAACCAATGAAATCATGACCTGAGCTGAAACCAAGAGTCAGATGCTTAACTGACTGAGCCACCCAGGCGCCTTTCAATTGCATTGTTTATTCAAAATGATACCCGTAAGATCTTGAAGATATCATAGGTTTTTTTTGGATATTGTAGGATTTACCCCCTTTTTCTTCTTTGTGTCTTAGGTACGGGAAGAGGGCTGATGAGCAAAACATCCCTGAGGGTGAGAATTTCTTTTATCCTTGAAACCTAAAGTAGATTTTGCTGCTTTGTTTTTGTGGCTCGAATCAAGTGAAATAAAAATATTTCAGATACACAGCCATTTTTTTTTTTTTAAATGATAGGTTTGAATATAATTGTGCCAGTTAGCTTTAAGTTTGCTATATAGAGGAGACAAACCCTAAGTAATAGCAAAAGTTTGTTTTGCTCTCAAGTAAACAAGCCTGGGTGGGCAGACCTGGGCTGGTGTGGTGATCCCATGGCTGTTCGAGGCCCAGACTCCTCTCAGCTCTCTGTCCACATCCTAGAGGAAGCTCCACACCCTCAGGTCCAGGGAAGAGCTCCTGGAGCTTGAGCAGCAAGATGGCACAAGGGGGTGAGGAGGGGCAGGTTTCCTTCTTTTAAGAAAATTCCAGGCCTATCACATCTGCCAGTGACCAGGTACACAGCCCCAACTGGCTGTGAGGGAAGTGAGATATGTCCTTTTCCCTGGCACAGTGACCTCCCGATAGGATCACATTAACGGCAGGAGAGAAGGCATGTTGGGTTGGCAACTAGCCATCTCTGCCACAGCAAATTGTATAAAGCAGACCATATTTTAAGTGAGCCAGGGGAGGGAGCAGCTCTCATCTGAGAGGGTGTGCTTGGCATGCTGAGTACAAGCCTGAGTAAACCTAAGCCTGATAAGCCACAGGCAGAGCCTTGGAGCCTGTCCCAGGATTGCCTTCAGCTGGGGGTGGGACCCCTCGGCTTATTGCCTCACCTGGAAAACGAGGAGGTAAATGACATGGATGATCTCCAAGGTCCATTTTAGTTCTTTCTATGCTATTTAAAGAATAATGCACAATTTTCTGTGAAGCTAGAAATTAATTCCTTAATTTATTTTTAGTTCCTTAATTTTAAAATCCAGCTACGTATGTACACATTTAGCCTAAAGAATGGTACTTTTTGATGTTGTAATTCTCTTATGCCACTTTTATTGTTTTATTTAAAACTTTTTGATTATAAAATATATATGACAAAATTTACCATCTTAGCCATTTTTAATTGTACAGTTCAATAATATTAAGTACAGTCACATTGTACAATATTTTTATTTTTTGAGGGAATGTAATTGTGTTCTGACTGTTTTGGGAGGGGATAGATATATACTTCTTTCTCATGTACACATCAGTAAATGTAGGTAGTCTTTGTTTAGATGATGAGATGAGAATTGGCCGTTGCTTCACATCTGCTTTCAAATACGACCTTTGGTTAAACTTTTTGAAAATTGGGACATATCTTATGCATAGTGAAATGCACAGATTTTAAGCATCCAGTTTGGTAAGTGTTGATGATGAAGGGATTTACTCTAGTCAGGATACAGAACATTTTATTAAGTGGCTTTTTTAAAATCAGAAAATCGTGGGATGTTGGAGCAGGAAACGATTGTAGTGATAGTCCAACTTGATCTTGATTTACAGATGAGGAAACCAGAAGTTGAACTCAGAAGATTTTTGCCTGAGATTTTTAACCAACTTAGATGCCAGTTATAATGAAAGCCAGGATCTTAATTAACATCAGGCTTCTTAACGCCTGTTTGTTTTTGGTGTCTGTGACTTGACATCTTAATTTTTCTTTCCGTGTTTCTATCTCAGTGGGCAGAACTGAAAACTGTACTTTTTGCAGGTGGTAAAATGAGACCCTCATGCTTGCTGGGCTGCCCTTTCTTAGTCTGGTTGGCACAGGTAATATGGACAATAGGTCTTTGCTGGGAATAGTTGCTGGGCACATGGATTTCACAGATAGAGTTGTTTTGAGTGGTTTCTTCCTGTTTCCTATAGCACTATTTCCTGCTATAAGAAAGTGAAGGAGTGATATGATTTGTCAGGAGTGTTTCCACATTCCTTTCTGGTGAAGGGTTGACTGTTAGTGGATGTCAGTGACATAATTAACCTTTAACTCGTGTTGGGGTTGTAGTATCTGCTGTTGGAGCAACTTGCCTGCGTCTGCTGACTCAGGGACTTGGGAGCCAGACCGATGGTGGGCTCTTTGGTGTCTATGATTGGGTTATCCTGGGTTCTTAGTGGACGATTGTGGACCCAAGGACACATGTCCTTCTCAAAGCACGGGTGTTCTAAACTTTACTTTCTTTTTGATAAGGAGGGACAGATGATTATTTCGTTGCCTGAGAGTTGCCTGCTCACCACGGACACAGTGATTAGGAGCTACTTAGGGGCGTACATTGCTAAGTAAGTGAACGCACATGCCTATCTGCTGCAAATGCTTGTCTTGTAAAGCGTACAACATTGGCAAATAATGTCCTCTAAAGCAGGTTTACGCTGTTCTTGAAGTTTGTTCTTTATTCATTTTAAGCTGCATTTTTAAGGGTTTTAATAGGCTGCCAGGGATGTGGGTTTGAATCCTGATCTATCACTTACTAGAAAATGAAGATAAAGTGGGAGAATCGATGTCAATCATTCTGAGCGCCTTGACTCCTCCTAGCCTGTTCTCCATCATAGTAGATCTCCACAAATATTACTCTTATTTTCACCCTTATTTTCACCATTGTATTTGCTTGAATTCTCCTTCAGCTACAAAGAGCTGTTGACATTATGAAAGCGTAATTTTATTTAGCATAGAAGAGAGGAGGCCAACATAGGAGAAAACTATTTTCTGGCTTTTGTTATGGGGGACCTTTGTTCTGGGGGACTTACTGAGAATAGAGTGAGGGGGATCCTTAGCAGAAGGGGTTTCTAAATTATGAGGGTTGTAAGATTGTATTGTTTCTTAACTCAGTCTAAGTTCTGGACTTTTAATCTCCTTGGCATGTTTTTATGAGAGCAAATGTATCTTTATTGACCTGAGTAGAAGCAGGGATGCTCTTAGTATTAAAATTTTTTTTTTTAAAGATTTTTATTTATTTATTTGACAGGATAGAGACAGCCAGCGAGAGAGGGAACACAAGCAGGGGGAGTGGGAGAGGAAGAAGCAGGCTCATAGCGGAGGAGCCTGATGGGGGGCTAGATCCCATAACGCCGGGATCACGCCCTGAGCCGAAGGCAGACGCTTAACTGCTGTGCCACCCAGGCGCCCCTGTATTAAAATTTTCTATATCATTCTGAAATTTTGAGTAGGATATTTGGCAATATAGGAATCTGGACTTTGAAGGATTAATGGAAACTTTTCTAAATACATTTATGCAACGAGATCTTTTGATAACAAAAATACTGCAGTGTATAGTTTGTAATAGAGGGAGTAAATTTAGGAATTAAAACTTTAGCAAATATATAATGAGCTGATTCAGTTTTCTGTCTAAGTTAGTGTCATACAGTAGAACTTTTTGCAGTGATAGAAATGTTTCACTCTTCATTGTCCAGTATGGTAGCTGTTAGCCACATAGGCCTATTGAGCACCTGAAATGTGGCCTACATGACTGAAAATTGAATTTTAAATATTATTTAATTTTGAATAACTAAAACTGAAATAACTACATGTACCCAGTGTTTACTGTATTGGATGGGGCAGGTCTAGGTTCTTTCCACCAGTTTTTTCCCCCACAAAGTTTGATACCCTTATCAAAGTGAAATAAGTGAACTTGGAGCAGAAGCTTTAAAACTGGAGAACCAAGTTGGAAGCAAAGAGATTGTCTTTCTCTTCACAGATGACAGGATGCTTTATGTGGGAAACCCAAAAGACTCCACCCCCAAATTACTAGAACTCATACAACAGTTCAGTAATGTGGCAGGATACAAAATCAATGCACAGAAATCAGTTGCTTTCCTATACATTAACAATGTAACTGTAGAAAGAGAAATTAGAAAATCTATTCCATTTACAATAGCACCAAAACCCAGAAGGTATCTTGGAATAGACCTAACAAAAGAGATAAAGGATCTGTACTTTAGAAACTACAGAACACTTATGAAAGGCATTGGAGAAGATGGAAAAACATTCCATGCTCATGTATCAGAAGAATAAACATTGTTGAAAGGCCTGTGCTACTCAGAGCAATCTATACTTCCAACACCATCCTTATCAAAGTACCAATGCCATTTTTCAAAGTGCTGGGACAAATAATCCTAAAATTCATATGGAACCAGAAAAGACCCTGAATCACCAACGAAATGTTGAAAAAGAAAAACAAAGGTGGAGGCATCACATCACCTGATTTCAAGCTATCTTACAAAGCTGGGATCACCAAGATAGCATGGTACTGGCACAAAAACAGACACATAGATCAGTGGAACAGAATAGAGAGCTCAGACATGGACCCTCAACTCTATGGTGAGCTAATCTTTGACAAAGGAGGAAAAAACATCCAATGGAAAAAAGACAGTCTCTTCACTAAATGGTGTGGGAAAATGGGAGAGCTATATACAGAAGAATTAAACTTGACCATTCTCTTACACCATATACAAAGATAAACTCTAAATGGATGAAGGACCTCGATGTGAGACAGGAATCCATCAAAATCATAGAGGAGAACATAGGCAGTAACCTCTTCAACATTGGCCACAGCAACATCTTTCATGACACGTCTCCAAAGGCAAAGGAAACAAAAGCAAAAATGAACTTTCAGGACTTCATCAAGATAAAAAGCAAAGGAAACAGTCAACAAAACAAAGAGGAACCCGTGGAATGGGAGAGGATATTTGCAAATGACACTATAGATAAAGGGCTGGTATCCAAGGTCTATAAAGAACTTCTCAAACTCAACACCCAAAACAAATAAGTCAAAAAATGGGCAGAAGATATGAACAGACACTTTTCCAAAGAAGACATACGAATGCCTAACAGACACATGAAAAAATGTTCAACATCATTAGCCATCAGGGAAATTCAAATCAAAACCACACTAAGATACCACCTTATGCCAGTTAGAATGGCAAAAATTGACAAGGCAAGAAACAACAAATGTTGGCGAGGATGTGGAGAAAGGGGAACCCTCTTACTCTGTTGGTGGGAATGCAAGTTGGTACAGCCACTTTGGAAAACAGTGTGGAGGTCCCTCAAAAAGTTAAAAATAGAGCTACCCTATGACCCAGCAATTGCACTACTGGTATTTACCCCAAAGATACAGGTGTAGTGAAGAGAAAGGCCATATGCACCCCAATATTCATAGCACAATGTCCACAATAGCCAAACTGGAAGGAGCCGAGATGCCCTTCAACAAATGAATGGATAAAGAAGATGTGGCTCATATATACAATGGAATATTACTCAGCCATCAGAAAGGAAGATTACCTACCATTTGCATCAACATGGGTGGAACAGGAGGAGATTGTGCTAAGTGAAATAGGTCAATCAGAGAAAGACAATTATATGGTTTCACTTATTTGTGGAACATAAGGAATAGCATGGAGGACATTAGGAGAAGGAAGGGAAAAATGAAGGGAGGGATATTAGAGGGGGAGACGAACCATGAGAGACTATGGACTCTGGGAAACAAACTGAGGGCTTCAGAGGGGAGGGGGTGGGGGATGGGCTAGCCCGGTGATTAAGGAGGACAAGGGTTGCAATGAGCATTAGGTGTTACATGCAAACAATGAATCATGGAACACTACATCAAAAACTAATGATGTACTGTATGGTGGCTAACATATCATAATAAAAAAAAGATTGTTTGCAAAAAGGACTCTCTTGGAAACAAAGCTGGTACTTGTTTGACAGTGAGACAAAGTGAGACAGTTCTTGTCACTCATGAGTGCGACTTGTTAGGGCATTGACATCAGGGTGCGCTCTGGAGAGGAAAATCTTGAAGCAAAACCCTCCTGGGCGCCTGGAGTAAGCTCAGAGTGTACTGACAGTTTGGGCCACAGTCCCTGTGGGAGCAGAACAAACCACTAGGATCTGTATCTCTAGCTTATTCCATATTTGGAATGGAAATAATTCTTTTTATTTAATTATTTTAAAGATTTTATTTATTTATCTGACAGAGATAGAGACAGCCAGCGAGAGAGGGAACACAAGCAGGGGGAGTGGGAGAGGAAGAAGCAGGCTCATATCGGAGGAGCCTGATGTGGGGCTCGACCCCAGAACGCCGGGATCACGCCCTGAGCCGAAGGCAGACGCTTAACCGCCGTGCCACCCAGGCGCTCCGGAAGTAATTCTTTTAATCTGGCTTCTGTTTTTTAAAAGGTGGCAGCCTCCTCCATCTCCTCTGCTGGCTCTCTGCACCTTTTTAGTCTCAGAAAAGCATGCTGGGGACCAGTCTCTCTGGAAACCTTACCTGGAGATTTTACCGAAGGCCTACACCTGCCCTGTGTGTTTGGAGCCAGAAGTGGTGAATCTTTTCCCCAAACCTTTGAAAGCAAAGGCTGAAGAACAGAGAGCCCGCGTGCAGGGGTTCTTTTCTTCCTCCAGAGACTTCTTCTCTTCCCTGCAGCCTCTGTTTTCTGAGGCCGTTGAGAGCATCTTTAGCTACAGCGCCCTCCTGTGGGCTTGGTGCACGGTCAACACCAGAGCTGTGTACGTGAAGCACAGGCAGGAGCAGTGTTTTTCCACAGAGCCGAACACCTGCGCGCTCGCCCCGTACTTGGATCTGCTGAATCATAGCCCACGTGTCCAGGTGAGAAGTTGACAAGGGGACACATGTTCAGTTTTGATAGGAAGGACTCTTGACATGTAGAGCCTGACTTTGAAACCATAGAGAGAGGTGTTGCTGGCTTTAGGTAAACCTACCTGCCACCAGGTGTTTTTCTGTCTTTTTTTCCCAGCCCCCTTTTCCTTTCTGGCATCCCCTCCCTGTGTTTTCCCACTCTGCCTTCCAGGCCAGCAAAGGTCAGTGCTATATCCCCTGAATGGCCTTAACCAGCAGCACCCCCTCCATCCCCCAGCTTTGGTGCAGAGTCCTCTTTTCCTCCTGCCAGTATGGGGAGTGAAGTCCAGATTGCTTTCCTGTCCCATTCCCTTTTATCCCTGGTGTCATTGCTGTCAGCTGTCATCAGCTGTCAGTTTATGTTTGCTGTGATCACGGATTGACTTGCTGTCTCCCTCTCTGAGCTGTGTAAGGATGGGGACTATGTCTTGTTTCTCCCTGTAACCCAGTGCAGGGCCAGGCAAGTAGTAGGCATTTAATAAACCTTAACTGAATGGATGAATATTTGTGGGGAAAAGGAGTCTGGGAAATACTAAAGAATCCCTTTTTGGGAGATAGTCATAGATCTCATCTCCAGGCCTTTTCCCCTCTGGCACATAAAGGAGACGATTATATGTGTAGGCATGCTGGGGTAGGGGTATGGCTTTGAGGGCAAAGGTTTCCATATGTCAGCTCACCTGTAACCTGTTCAGGGTCCACTTAGAGGTACACCGGCTGGGCCCTTGCTCGTGCTGTTCTCTTCATACTGCACCCCACCTGGAGAAGATCAATGGCACCTGGCTAGCCTATGTGCCGGTGTGAGGCGAGCATAGGGAGACCTGTACTGTGCTTTCTCAGGCGGAGGCAATCTCCTTGCCTGTCTGCTTGTTACTGTTGGAGAAAGATGCATTTCTGACAGTATTCAGCGAAGGTGATGGAGGTTAGATGGCTGTTTCTGGGAGTGATGTTGATGAAGTAATGTCAGGGGCGTGCATATGATAGGGTGCTGGACACAGGGACTGAGTCAGTCCTCACTGGGATGGCTTCATTTTTATTGGCCTCTTGGTGCATTTATGCTGCAGGCCAGTGATTTGACAGCCATCGTAGGGGCCCTACAAACTCCAGCCTGTGGGTGTGTGACCCAGGGGCCGTGGCAGAGCCTAAAATGCTTGCTGGCCCTTTATGGAAAAAAGATTGTTGAACCTTGGTCTGAAGTGCGTTGTAGCTGGCTTTTGGTGTGTAACTCGAAACCGTGGCCCTAATCTGTTGATGTTGCAAGCTGGGGATTTCAGCCCCATTTCTCATCCTTGTCCTCACTGGGATTTACTGTTTAGTGTGGTGGCCTCAGTGCTTGTACCCACTTCTTAGTGTGGAGAGCAGGTGGACCATCTTGGTCTTTCCTCTGTTATCTGTTTGTAGACTTGTCACAAAATCTGTATGATTGTATCAACCAATATCCTGCTGCCCAAAGACTCTGTATTGTGAGACCTGAAATTCATGTGCTGCCTTGACATCTTTGGGCATCACAGGGCCCCAGGGGCCTGACTGAATTCCTCTGCTCTCACTGGATATGCCCCCCCCCCATCCAAAGGGAAAAGCCCTATCAGCTCAACTAGCTGCACCCCGCCTGGCCCTCAGCCTGACGGTTTCCCCTCCCTACCTGCCTCTTCACATGAGCACTCACATCTCCCCGCGGGATCCAGGGGGTCACCTCCTTGTTACCCACAAGCCTGCTTCCCGTGGCCCCTGCTGGTCACACAGCTCCCAAATGTAGCCCCTGTGTGGCTGGGGTGTCCTTTCCCCCAGGCTGTATATGTGACTAGTGACCTGTCCGCTTTCAGGAGTCATGCGTTTGGCCATCCTGAGAGCCCTTGGGCAGGACTCCCTCCCTCACCGAGTGGTGACATGGGGGCACATGAGATCCCACACGTGGTTAAATTCACATTGTGATGAGTGTTGAAAGCTGCATCTGACTTTAATACAATAAACTTAATATTTTCATTTTTATGCTTGGCTTTAAAAAAATCATTAACGATTTTCCTTTCTAGGTAAAAGCAGCATTTAATGAGGAAACTCGCTGTTACGAAATCAGAACAGCTTCAGGCTGCAGGAAACACGAAGAGGTGTTCATCTGCTATGGCCCTCACGATAACCAGCAGCTGCTCCTGGAATACGGATTCGTTTCCATCCAGAATCCTCACGCTTGTGTTTATGTCTCAGAAGGTTGGAATCAACTTTGTTCTTACTAAGAGGATGCATACAGTTCTTTCTTTTCCCCCCCGCCCCCAATCTGGGGATGTGGTTTTTTTAAGTTGTAGTAAAAATGGCAAAACATTAAAATGTGTATCATTGATTTTCCCCTAGGTAGGGGAAAGCACTCACTGACCATGTAATTTGAGTGTTGAAGTGAAAAACAACAGGGCTCTGGTCAGTACTGAGGAAAGGAAGAACTGAAAAAAGTTTTGTTGCATTAGGTCAGACAGCAGAATGGGAGAAAAGGAAAACCACTAAAGAAATGAATATAATATTAAAAAGGTAGGAAGAAATGGAAATTTTTGTACTGAGACATTGTTACTCTCACTAAATGCAGGATAGATTAGAGAACAAAAAATTTAAAAATGTTAAGTACCTACTGTGTGAAGCACTGTGCTAGTGACAGGGATAAATATATTACATAGTCTCCTTGTTTTGGGGGTTTAATGCCATGATGAAATATTGATTTTATTTATGTTTTCCTGTGACCTACTGATTAGCCATCGTAATAATTTAGCTATTAAATTTATGCTGTGGAAATTCCAAATATAGTATTAATAACAGTACATAGAAAAATGTTTCTTTCCCCCTTCTCCTGAAGTAGCAGAGAAATAGTTTTGTAGGCCATTGGAGCCAGAGATTTACCGAGTATATAATTTGGGGTAGTTTTAATATAAGCTGTAGTGGAAATAGAAACTTGTTCAAGGTGAAACTACTCTATCCTATGGGCAGAATAATAATGTTATTTCTCAAACTAGAAATTAAAAGCAAAAACTGGGCCTTGCTGGGTCTCTTAGAAAACTAGCTTTGAGATTAACCTCCTGTTTTAGAATAATTTTAATATTAATGACCATGAAATACTGATTTGCAAACAGTTTGAACAAAATTTACATTTTTGTTATTTTTACATTTATAAAACCAAAATGTAGAAATACAAAAAAGAAATTTTAGAAATAGAAAAATCAGTCATTACCCTGCTACCCTAACAAGCTTTGTTAATTTTTACATGTTCACTTTCAATTGCTTATGATTGTAATCACTAATACCAGTTTTGAATTCTGGCTTTTGAAAACTTATTGTGAAACAATTCCTCATGTTTGTACAGCTCCTGTACTTTTGGTGGGTGTGACTTCTCTCATCCTGCCACTGTCTTGATTACCAGGCTTTGTGGATTAATTTGCTTGGTGGGGACATGTGTTGAGGTTGTGGGTGTTTTCTCCCCTGCCCTGCAATTCTGTAGCTTTTCAAGGACTAAATAAAGATCTCATTGAATCGGACTCAACTGGAGCTTTTTGGTGTGAATTAGGTAAAACTGTTTACACAGGTCTTGATTGTTGGTGGAAGGGACAGTAATTGTAGAAGGCCCACACTTTTGTCTGATGACACCCTAAATTTCTTTTTTTTTTTTTGTAGATGTACTTGTTAAATATCTTCCATTAACAGATAAACAGATGAACAAGAAGATTTCCATTTTGAAGGATCATGACTTTATAGAGTAAGTGTTTTTTCTTTGTCTCTTAAAATTATTCCTTCAGGAAACTTTGATGAGAAAATTGAGGGTAGCGTTTCTATAGGTATGAGCTACTTCTGACTTGTACCATTTGACAGGTAGGTATTTACTGAGCATTTATTATGTGTAGTAAATTGTGATTGATGTGGGACATGCAAGGAGTTTAAGATACTTTTTAAGAAACTTATTTGGGGACATGAGATATGAACTTGAAGTGTTACTGTACTGAAAGGAAGCCCTGTTTATATTGATTGGTAGCCCAATGTTTGTCTCCAACACATGGTCAGTGGGATGGCATTGGGCTCCTGCAGGCCAGGCTGGCCCTCAGTCACCCAGCAACATGGTGCACATGCTTAGGACGCAGGGTTGGGGGTGGTGGCTAGGTGATTCCACGCCAAGTGGAGCCTCTCTCTTTCAGATTTTCTTCTTTAAAGAAACTTAAGTTTCACATGGGCCAGCAGCAGTGTGAGTGCAGTCTGGCTGTGGTGGCTGCCATTTATTTGATGCCCAGGGGGACTCTGATTCTTCATCTTTCCTCTCCCTGGGACCTGTGGCACCAACCCTCTTCCTCTGCCTTCCTCAGCCAGATTCAGCTCCTTTCTGAAATTAATTGGAAAGTAGTTTTTTACCCCCCCCCTTTTTTTTAAGACTTATTTATTTATTTGAGAGAGGGAAGGAGAGAGAGCATGAGCAGGGGAGAGGGGCAAAGGGAGAGGGAGAAGCAGACTCCCTGCTGAGCAGGGAGCCTGAGTTGGGGCTCGATCCCAGGACCCCCAGGATCATGACCTGTGCCAAAGGCAGACACTTAATCACCTAAGCCACCCAGGCGCCCCTTTTACATTTTTTTTTTTAAACAAATTTTTTTTTTCCCAATTTTTTTTTTTTTTTACCTCTGGCTTTATTCTTAAGTATTTGCAGACTTACTTTTCTCTTTTGTCTTTGTGACCATAATGTTTAGACCCTTCAGAAAATGTTTGGCTCTTCAGCCATTTGCCATGGTGTCCTGAAGTACTGAAATGACAGGTGTGTCGTTATTTGTCTTTATACTTTAGAAATTTGACATTTGGATGGGATGGACCATCTTGGAGGTTACGCACAGCTCTCAAGTTGTTATGTCTGGAAGCCGAAGAATTGTAAGTTTCAGCATGTTGGTCCAGAGCTGTGGTTACAACCTGGACATAACCTTGGGGCTTCTGTTGGCTTACTATCAAATATCCAGCCTGGGAGGAGAAAGGAATGCCATTGTATACTGGGAGGCTTATTCTTTATGGATCTTGCCCATGCCCTGAGCATTTCACCATTTCTGGAATTCTGGTTTTAGAGTCATAATCAGAGTACATGGCCCTGAGAACTTTCTATTCTCAGGTATTTTTTCCCTGCTGACCTGCAGCTAGATGTTTAAATTTTTTTTTTAAAGATTTTATTTATTTATTTATTTGAGAGAGAGAGAGAGAGAGAGAACGAGAGAACTTGTGCACCCGCGCGAGTTGGGGAAGGGCAGAAGGAGAGGGAGAGAGAGAATTTCAAGCAGACTCTGTGCTGAGTGAGGAGCCTGTCACCACCCTGAGATCATGACCTGAGCCAAAATCAAGAGTCAGATGCTCATCTGACTGAGCCACCCAGGTACCCCTTGAGTCAATATTTTAAAAAATGTGAGCATTGGCACTGTACAAAGGGAAGTCCCTGAGTAGGTAGTTTTTTCCTGGGGGCAAACAGCTCCTACGCCTGGTTCTGCCCCAGGGCACAGATCGAGCTCCCTGCTAAAGGAGTGGCCTGGGTATTTTCATGGGGGAGGCAGGTAGAGGGGAACCCCCGGTGGAGACACATGTCTTGGTTAGGCTCCTTAATGTTACCTTGAGGCTGCCGGTCCCTCCCCCAGCATGGAAAGGACTGGCCACTGCCCAGTGCAGGTACCTCCTTCAGCCTGGGTCCACTGCTTAGCCAAGGCTCAGATGAGAGAAACCGTACGAAGAGAGAGCTTGCCGAAGATGGTGAGCCCACCCTCAAGTGGCTGGGAGGACTGAAGAAGCTAATGCCCTTGGCACGGTGCCCTGAAGTAGTTGGTGCTCATTCAGTAACTCCTGTCGGGATATTGCTGACCTCTTTTTCTATAGGGACTCGGAAAAAAGCGACTCCCTGATCTCGACACCAGGAATAGTTGTGTCTGTTCTCAGCAGATGGTGTGTTTTTTATCTTACAGCCACTGTGGATTCTGTATCTGATATGTTTCCTTCTCTTTATTGTTTCCTGGAAAACTCAGTGGCCAATTTGTGGCCCGTCCAAATGTGCAGGATTTTCAGGCATGCGATTTATCCTGGTTGTATTTTACCCTTCCTCCTTCGAACTTTCTTTTGTCTGGTTTTCACTGTCCATTCATCTTTTATTTCATCTCGCGTGTGCCCATGTAAGTGTCTTTAAGTCCTTTGTGGAAAAAGGTACGAGAGGTCAC
Source organism: Ailuropoda melanoleuca (assembly GCF_002007445.2). Lineage (NCBI taxonomy): Eukaryota > Metazoa > Chordata > Mammalia > Carnivora > Ursidae > Ailuropoda > Ailuropoda melanoleuca. The sequence continues at coordinate 8,673,280 of NC_048218.1, forward strand.
TCTGGGGTCTTTTCTCCCTTGAGTTACTCCTGACAGTCTAGAGTGATGTGGCAGAACAGGCCCGTGGTGGCGATTATGCCGGATGTGGTTTGCATGCTGTGTCTGTCTCTCCTTAGCTGTGTTGTGTCACCTCGGGTGAGTTCGTTACCGTTCCCGATTCTCAGTTTGTGTCTAACATGAGAATACTAAATGGTTTCTTTACGAGGTAATTGTGAAGATTAAATTAGATAATTGTTTTATATGAAACACTGTTCCTGGCATAGAGTGATTTCCTTCCTTCCTTTCCTGAGAACTTAGCTGTTTCTGAGCTTTCCGTTGTTGTCTCTAAAGCTGAAGACTTTTAAGACTTTATTCCATGTGCGGCTTGTCAGCTGTTCTGAATTTCTGAGTGACTTCTGTATACTTCCACTCTGATGTGGCAGTTGTCACCTTACCTTTCCCCCCCTAAGCCATTCCACTTCAGATTGTTCGTATCCAGGATTTATTCCTCCACCCTTGTTCTCTGCTTAGTGCTCTGGCGGGCGTGTGGATTTGGCTCTGTCACCTTCTGTCTCAGCATCTTGCTGTGGCTCCCTCTTGCTTACCCTGAAATACTTCTGCTTCTCTGCCTGTGGAAGGTTGGCTCCACTTGCCCCCTGAACCCATTTCCTGCATATTTTCAGTGTAAAATGGGAGTGACCTGCATGCACAGAAAGGCTTCACTGTAGATTCTTCCTTCCATCTCCAGAGCATTTTACCTTGAGAAATGTGTTCTGTTCAGTTTGCCCTAGTTCAGGAAAGACTGTCACTTGAAGAGAAGGAAAGTTCTGCTGTCTTTGCTCCTTACTCCTTAGTCCTTTTGGCTGGGAATCACCTTCCTGTTCTGTCTTCTGGTCTGTTCCCATGACTGGTGGACATGACTCCACTTACTTCGGTGCCAGACACAGGATTGCAGTGCTAATCAAATTCAGTGTCTTCCCGCAAAGAGCGTCAGTCCCTTTGATTCTTATTCTCAGTTGTTCCTCCTTCTGTACCTTGTCTGCTTCAGCACAGGAGCTGTGTGTGGTGGGAGGTTTTAGGGAATCTGCTACTGGAGTGAGTTTATTATGCTTCTGGAAAAATAAGAGTTTGTTGTGCTGAAGTGTAAAAAGACTTCTTTATTTCCTGAGAGCCTGCTGACATTATCTTACTGAACAATTTGGTTCTAGTACATGCTGGAAAAAAATACTTCTTGGGGAAATAATTTCAGATACAAATGAGAAGAGAAGTTTGGTTATAGCCCAGAAAATATGCCAGTATTTCATAGAGGAGACCAATGCTATGCTGCAAAAGGTATGTTTCTAGAATATTGCATTCTTTTGTTAAAGAAGTATTTTGATGAAGAAGTTACTTGTTTTGTACATGTTACACCTTATTAGGGCATTGTTTGATGCCTTAAATAGATGAATGTTGATATAATTTCTGGGTTTTTTGACTGCTAACATTGTGTTTATATTTTCAGTAGGTAAAATTATTGGATGAATTTTCAAGTACTCTTTTTAAGTATTTGTATTTAGTAAATGTTTTAATTAAGTGGGAAATCAGCTCATTTTTTAAAAAAGATTTTACTTATTTGAGATAGAAAGAGAGAGAATAAGCAGGGGGAGGGGCAGAGGGAGAAGCAGACTCCCTGCCTAGTAGGGAGCCCAACACAGTGTGGGGCTCGATCCCAGGACCTTTGGGATCATGACCTGAGCTGAAGGCAGGCATATGTTTAACCAGCTGAGCCACCCAGGTGCCCTGAGAAATCAGCTCATTTTAATGAAGACATTACTGGGATTGAAAAATAATTTTAGTGAACCTTCAAGACATTATACTAAGTGAAATAAACCAGAATACAAAAAGACAAATATTGTGTGATTCCACTGTCCAGCATAGGCAAACTCATAGAGACCGAAAGTAGAGTAGAGGTTACCAGGGGCTGGGGGTGGGGGGAATGGGGAGTTTGTGCGTAATGGGTGCTGTTTCTGTTAGAGACAGTGAAGGAATCCTGGGGACGCACAGTGGTGACAGTTACATAACGCTGGGATCGTACTTAATGCCATTGAACTGTACATGGAAAAGTGGTCAGAATGGTAAATTTTATGTTTATTTTACTACAGTAAAAAAATTAATTTAAAAATACTTTCCAGGTTTCTCATATGAAAGATGAAAATGTGGCTTTGATAAACCAACTAGCTTTGGTAGAAACATTGTGGACAGAAGAACTAAGGATTCTGCAGGCGTCTGCTGAGATTCTAAACAGTTTGCAAACAGCTTTTAGGTAACATCACCTGATGCATTTGGTCACCTCCTGTGGTGGGTGTGTACCATTTACAGTCACCCAGTGGTTTCTATTAAACAACTGTATACCGAGTCCTGCTCCTTTTGCTTGCTTTGTTTGTGGGGTGGAGCAGCGGCTGCTCCTGACATTGAAGGGTGTCTGTGGGGGGCAGGGCAGGCTCTGCACATTCTGGAGCCATAAGCGAAGGTGGATGTGTCATCTTCACAGCCCGTCTGATATTCTCAAAACAGACCACAGTCCTGCAGGAAGAAGTAGGAGGAAGGCACTGCACTGTGAGGAGGGGGCGCTGTGAGGGGCTCTGTGTGTGGCCTTTCACCCAGTGTCCTCCTAACCCCTCTGACACAGCACCTGTCAAAGGGCAAGAAGTTGTATGTTTATTAGGTTCTAATACCGTTGGGTTAGGGATGTGCCATCAGTGAGTGGCTTCGGGGGGTGCATATGGGGGAGTGCGGGGCCAGCCTGGGTCTCAGCTGGGCTTCACGAACCCCAGCTGCACCAGGCTGTCCCAGCGGGAGCAAACCACGTCATGTTTTTCGGTTCTGATTTCCAATCTGGAAAGGAGGTCGTTGGGCAGGAATGGGGGTGGACGCCCTGTGCATCAACCCTGAGCCCGCACCCAGCGGAAGGGCCGAGGGGCGGGGACACATGTCCGGCAAGTGATGCTGCCTCTCCCCTTCTTGGCCTCACTTACCAGGGATGAGGGAATTGGGTATAGGAGGGACAGTTGGGGCACTGTCTGTGATTTTTATGGAATGGGAGTTCAGTCATTAAATACCGGACAGAGCGGGGCCTACCTTAACAGACCACCCTCTGCAGTTTTCCAGAATGTGTTTGAATCTCTTTCTTAGACATGTCCCTTTTCCATTCTCTTTGTGGTTTAACTCTTTTATTCTGCTGCTTTTCTGTTATTTTAATGGGGGTTTGGGAGGAATAGGAGATTACTGGGCTCAATTGGCCATTTTGAATGATGAGTCTTTACCTTCCCTTTTTCTTTTTCTTTTTTTTTTAAATAACGTTTTAGGATAATGACTTTCCTCTGAGAATGGTTTTTGTATAAAGCGTGTACTAATTAGTACTTTTTAGATCTTGGCTCAGGATTTACACTCTTCGTAGCGTTCTCATGCCTGTCCGTGAACATTCAGGACCACTGTGAGGAAGTCAACAGGTGTTATCATGTATCACAGAAGCAAATATGTACCTGTTATAAAAACTGGACTACGACTGAAACATAAGACAGTAACATTTATTGAATATTAGCATTGCTGGATGTGAGGCACTGTGCTCAGGCCTGGTGTGCAGAGTTTTATTTAAGCCTCAGAGTTATCCCGTGCTGTAAATCAAGAGGGGAAGAAATTGCCTAAGATGCTATGCCTAGTGTGTGCTGTAGTGAAAATGCCCACTCACCCTGCCCTCAGAGGGACCAGGGTCCACAGCTGGGGTGTGTTTGTGGCCAGGATGTACTGTGCTGTCCTGATGACATGGGGATGTAGTTCACACCTATGGGCTTGTCGCCTCCATTTCAGTGGGCATCAATATGCCAGTCAGGGAGCCTGGCACCGCTGATCCTCAGTCGGGATGTCTGCTTGATTCTGGGGTTCAGTGTAGGTAAAGTGCCCCAAAGCCATGGTTATATGTGAACGTCCATCCTTACTTTTTTCCTCTTTATCGTTTTCAGAATCAGTTGGGAAGAAGGGATGTTCCCTCCTCAGCTCTCCCTAGTCCTTGGCCTCAGGGGATCCCTGAATGAGTCATGCAGGGGGTGGAGTCTTGAAGGGACCACCAGGCCTCTGCGAGGTTGGGGCCGGACTGGGACCACACAGTGCAGGGGCCACCCCAGTTGGACATTCGTGCCCAGAATCCACTTTTCCCTCCCAGGTTTGCGTTCTTCCTCAGCACTGGAAATCCTGCCCTCGTGGAATACAACCCAAACAAGCAAATGGGGCCCACTCACTTTGGAAGGCAGTCAGAGGATCTGGACATCTTTCCCTGTTCATATATATGGTTGCTATTTTAAAATAGCTGCAGTGTGTTTCAGGATTTGATACACCAGGGGTCTGCAAACTTTCAAGGGGCAGATAGTAAATATTTTAAGCTTTCTGAGCCATACGGTCTTTGTCCCAACTATATTGTACAGCATATAGATAGTATGCAAACAGGTTGCATGACTGTGTTCCAGTAAGACTGTTTACAGAGACAGGTCATGGGCCATGGTTGGCTGACCCCTGTGCTATTCGATAATTATTTTTTCTGTTCCCTGTTTGCGTACATTTAGGACCTAACTATATATATATGTGTATATATATACACATACATACATACATATATACATATATATACATGTATGTATATATAAAATTTAAGTTATGTATATTATGTAATATATATAACTTAATATATATAACTTAATGTGTATAATATATAGTACATGAACTCCTACTTGAAGCTGCCTTACACCTTCCGAAAATAAAGCCCCCCCCTTAACATGAAAAACTTCACAGACTTGTGTGGTAATAGTTGTGCTTTAGGTGGCCAGTGTTTAGAAAAAAATAGACAATGACAAAAGTCGTTACACATTTACAAACGAGAAGTGTTTCATCATTCACATCAGGTCTATGTGTATTTGAAAAATGTCAGAATAAGACTTTTCCATTTGTAGACAATGCTTGGGAGAAATCTGAGGCTCTTGTAAGGCAGTCTGGCCCACAGGGTAACCTGCTGGTTTGTCCTTGCAAAATCATCATCATGAAGGCCAGCAAAACCATCTGTATCTAAACAGGAGGGGCAGCCTGCCCTGATCTTTTCCCAGCAGCACTGTTTTCTTCCTTCTTTAGTGTCCCACCCTCTCCCCTCCCCCAGCACCCTTTCCATCTTCCTCCTTTTCCTTTTTCTCTCCTCACTAGTGCCTTGTGTATGGCTGAGGTTCCTAACACACCCGCCCCTTGTTGCTATCAGAGTTTGTGGGTGGAAAGCCTCCCGTGAGGGGTGACTTGGCCTGAGGGGACGGACACCAAGAAGTTAAGGGCTATTTGGGGCATACCTCAATTCTGAAGGTGGAGACTGGTAATGACCTAGGAAATCAGAGCTGTTAATTCTATGAAAGTGGCTTTCACCGAAGCACGGAGACACCACCCTGAGAGGAGCCATTAAGGCCCAGAAATAGGGAATTTATTTTAGCTCCCAGGTGGCAGACAGCAACCACGTTCTGTGTGATAGATTAATGTTGGGTAGTAGTTTTGTCCAGAGGAGTAAAGTATAACAAAACCCAAATCAGTTTGTCAGCTGACATATGAATATAGAGCTTTGTCAGGCATGCAACCATGTTGGTTCACTTGGAAAAGGGCTTTTTTTTTTTTTTTTAAAAAAACAGATCCAGAAAGCCGTTTGTGAATTAAAGGGAACGGAACATTAAGAGGGATGAAGTAGGCCTGAAGCATTTTTCTATAACCCTGCCAGTGTACCACATACAACAAAGCCAGGGACCATAGAGAGCACGCCAGCTTGCCACACACAACAGTGCCATGTGCTCTCTCTGATGCTGTTTTCACCTTTCAGAGGGCATCTTTCTGTCTTTATCATTCTGTTGTAACCTTGCCTTGAGGGAATATTTTCTTGTCTAATTTCCTTCTATTCTATAGTTAAATTATTACACAGTTTTAACATTAGGCTGTGAATAAATTTTTAAAAACTCACAAAAATATAGTAGAATTTAATAAAAATGCAACGTTACCACATCATACCCACTGGGACAGCTGTAATAAAAAAGATGAAGTGTTGAGGATGTGGAGCAATTGGAACCTCTTACCCTGGTGAGGGGGAGGTCAGGTGGTGCAGTTGCTTTGAGCAACAGTCTGGCAGTTCCTCCAAAGGTTTAGCACCGAGTTTATGACCCAGCAATTCCCCTCCCAGGTGCATACCCAAGACTTGAAAACATGTCCACACAAAAACTTGAACATGAATGTTCATAGCAGTTCGTATAGCAGTTGTTCATAACAGGTCCCACCCAAAGGTTCCTCTGTGGATGAATGGATACATAAAATGAGATTTTTTCCATAAAATGGGATCTTATTCAGGCACAGAAAAGAACAAAGTACTCATAAATGCTACAACACGAATGAGCCTTCATATGCTAAATGAAAGAACCCAGTCACAAAAGACCACATATAATTGTATTTGTATGAAATGTGCAGAATTGGCAAATGTCGAGTGATGGGAAGTAGATGAGTGGCTGCTGTGGGGCCGGTGGGGCGGGCTGGGGCACGCCAGGATTGGGTGGCAAGGGCTAGAGCGTAGGGTTTCTCTCTGGGGTGACGGAAGTGCTCTCAAGCTGTGATGGCTGCGTGGCTTTGCACGAATACTGAGGCCCATTGGATTGTACACTTTAAATGGGTCAGTGGTACGGCCTGTGAGTTATATGTCAGTAAACCTATTTTTTAATAAAGTAAGGTTAGTGCTTAGTATTCTACTCCTCTTCTCACTTGCAGCTAACGCTTTTCCAGGAAGGTCCCGAGGCTGTCAGTCTGACAGTGTCAGTAAGTGCCTGTGCGTTACATTTATCACCGTTGTTAATCCTGACCCATGGTCTGATGAGTTCATATTTTCCTGATTGTGTAAATGTAAACACGAAGTTATTGCTGAGGTCACCTAGTGCTGAGGGGCACAGGTAGGATTCAAACCTCTGTCGACCTCCAGACACCATGCTTGTAACGTTCATACAGCAAAGATTGTGTTTGTGAAAGGTGCACACAGGCTTAGGGAGGCACCTGATCTCACCTGATCAGAACTCTGTAAAGTTAAAGTGTTGCTGGATCGGTCATCCTTGGAAGAACGTTGGAGGGCTGGATGTTACAGTCTTGCTTGTTTAAATCTGCTCTCTCCTGGCACTTACTTTGATAAGCAAAGAGACTCCTTAATATATAGAAGAGCAGACTTATGGCCCAGGGAACCCATCTTCAAAAATGGCAACCCAGTCCCTGAGCCACATTTTATAGAAGAGCAAATGGGTGTAGAGAAGGGAAGTAACGGGGCTGAGGGTATTCAGCAGGTGAGCACAGAGCCACATGAGGGGGTGGAGCTATCTTTGGTCACAAGTGGTTGAAACTTATTAAGAGGATGCTTGTTAGGATGTGGGCGCTGATCGTGGCATCAGACACTACCAGGTTCAGCCCATCCCAAACCCACAGAATCAGAATCTTGGGGGGTAAGACCAGGAATATGTATTTTCAGTGAGCCCCTGGGTGATTTCAGTGCCCATTGTTTGTGAACCACTCATTTAGAGATTCTGATGAAGGAGTGCTCTCTGAGGCACTGGGCCTTGGGTTTTATTTGATCATCTCATGACTCGATGTGAAGCATTAGGCAGACCCCAGATTGTGTGACTCTGAGGCTGGGGGCCTCTGAATACGTGTCCTGTCAGAGGGTTGGGGTGAAAGAAGGCCTTGAGATGATTCACTCAGACCCCCTCATTTTGTGGTTGAAGCCCCTAGAGATTGAGGAGCTTGCTCTGGACCCTGGATTTGGCATATCAGAACATGCATTTTCTTTCTGATTCTAGTGGACGTCACACTGGCCTGCATTTTCCTTCCGTAGTGTAAGATCTAGACATTCTCCCAAATGGTCTTCCCAAACCATATTCTAGAGAAGAATCAGAGTGGGAGTGAGGCAGTTGGAGGAGAAAGGGAAATGCTTACCCCAGCCCAGGAGGGGGTGGAGAAGGCGCTAACAGGAGCCTAGCTCCTCCCTGCACTGGCCTGCATGTTCTCATAGGATTTTCCCATCTCATTTCACAGTAGCTTTATGGGGCAAGTATTCCATGTTTTACCAGAGGTGAAGAAACTGAGGGACAGAGGGGTCATGGGACCTGTCCACATCATATAGTTGGGATTAGAACTCAGGAGTCTCTGAATTCAAGTCTGTCACTTGTCACTTATACCTGTTTCTGCCTCCAAAGATGGGCAGCCTACAGTGCAGGGCGGGGATAGACCCCCTTACAGCGGTTTGCTTTATTTTGTCTCGTTTTCATGTTCTAACAGGCAACTTCCTCAGACCTCATTTTGCAGACTGGCAACAGGGAATGAGCAGCACCTAGGTGCAAGGAGAAAGAGGTTCTGTCCAGGGGTCCCCAGGGGCCAAGCCCTCTCCCCGTGGTTTTCAGTTTTACAACCCCCTCCCTGTCACTGTGACATCCACATCCCATAAAGGGCAGAGGGATGAGAAGGGGTGAGCGATCCCGAAAGGCAGCCTAGCTGTACTTTTGATGTCTTAGCCAAGAAATCATTGTCAAGGCCCATGTTGAGGATCTTTTCCCCTATGTTTTCTTCTAGGAGTTTTATGGTTTCAGGTCTTACATTTAAATCTTTGATCTGTTTTGAGTTAATTTTTGTGAGTGGTATAAGATAGCATGTGGATATCCAGTTTCCCCAGCACCATTTATTGAAGAGACTGTCCTTTTCCCATCGTGTGTTCTTGGTGGCCTTGTCAAAATTTAGTTGACCGTGTACGTGTGGGTTTATGTCTGGGCTCTCTGTTCTCTTCCATGTGATGGTTTTTATGCCAGTACCATACTGTTCTGATTACTCTATCTTTGTAATATAACTTGAAATCAGGATGTGCCATGCCTCCAACTTTGTTCTTTATTTTTCAGGATCACTTTAGCCACTTGGGGTTTTTTGTGGTTCCATACAAATTTTTGGATACTTTTTTCTATTTTTGTGAAAGGTGCCATTACGATTTTGATAGGGACTGCACTGAATCTGTAGATCACTTTGGGTAGTATGAACATCTTCACGTCATTAATTCTTTTAATCTGTGAACATGGAATATCTTTACATTCATTCGTGTCTTCTTTAATCTCTTTCATCAGTGTCATAGTTTTCAGTGTACAGGTCCTTTATCTCCTTGGTTAAATTTATTCCTATGTATTTTATTGTTTTTGATGCTGTTTTAAGTGGGATTGCTTTCTTAATTTGTCTTTCAGATAGTTTGTTATTAATGTGTGGAAATGCAACAGATTTCTGTATATTGATTTTGTATTCTGCTTCTTTACTGAACTTGTTTATTATTGCTAACAGATTTTTGGCAGAGTCTTTAAGGTTTTCTATGTATAAGATCATGTCATCTGCAAACAGGTAATTTACATCTTCCTTTCTGATTTGGATGCCTTTATTTCTTTTTCTTGCCTAATTGCAGTGGCTGGGACTTCCAGTACTATGTTGAATAGAAATGGTCTTATTCCTGATCTTAGAGGAAGGGTTTTAATTTTTCACCATTGTATATGATGTAGCTGTGGGCTTGTCATATATGACTTCTGTTATGCTGAGGAACATTTCTTCTGTACCTAATTTGTTGAGAGTTTTTATTATGAAAGGCTGTTGAATTTTGTCAAATGCTTTTTCTGCATCTATTAAAGTGATTGTATGATTCTATCCTTCATTTTGTTAATGTAGTGTATCACATTTATAGATTTGCTTATGTTCAACCATCCTTGCATCCCATGGATGAATCCCTCTTGATCATGGTGTGTGATCATTTTAATGTGTTCTTGAATTTGATTTGCTAGTACTTTATTGAGGATTTTTGCATTTGGGTTCTTCAGGAATATTGGTCTGCAATTTTCTTTGCTTGTGGTGTCCTTGTCTGCTTTCAGTATCAGGGTAATGCTGGCTTCATAAAATGAGTTTGGAAGTGTTCCTTCCTCTGCAGTTTTTAGAAGAGTTTGAAAAGGATTGGTATTAATTTTTAAATGTTTGGTAAAAATCACCTGTGAAGCCATCTGGTCCTGGGCTTTTATTTGTTGGGAGAATTTTGATTACTAATTCAGTCTCCTTGCTTGTTATTTGTCTGTTCAGATTTTCTATAACTTCATGATTCAGTTTGGTAAGTTGTGTGTTCCTAGGAATTTATCAGTTTCTTCTAAATTATCTAATTTGTTGGCATATAGTGGACCGTAGTTGTCTCTTAGGATCTTTAGAATTTGTGTGGTATCAATTGTAATGTCTCTTCTTTCATTTTTTTTTTATTGAGTCATCTTCTTTTTTTCTTAGTTTAGCTAATCAGTTTTGTTTTATTTTTTCAAAAAGTCAACTCTTAGTTTTTTGGTATTTTCTATTGTTTCTGTAGTCTTTTTTCAAAAGATTTTATTTATTAGAAAGAGAGAAAGCAGGAGCAGGGGGGAGGGGGAGAGGGAGAGGGAGAAGCAGGCTTAGCAGGGAGCCTGACACAGGGCTCGATCCCAGGACCCTGAGATTATGACCTGAGCTTAAGGCAGATGCTTAACTGCTTAACTGACTGATCCACCCAGGTGCCCCTCTCTAGTCTTTATTTCATTTATTTCTGCTCTAACTTTGGGCTTGGTTTGTTTTTCTTTTTCCAGTTCCTTGAAGTATAAGGTTAGGTTGTTTATTTGAGATCTTTTTTCTTATTGTAAGCATTGTTATTATAAACCTTCCTCTTTGAACTGCTTTGGCTGCATCCCATAAGTTTTGGTGTGTTGTGTTTCATTTATATTTGCCTCTAGATGTTTTTTTGACTTCTTTCTTGACCCATTGGTTGTTAAGAAGTGTGTTGTTGAATTTTCACATATTTGTAAACTTTCCAGCTATCTTCTTGTTGCTAATTTCCAGTCTCAAACCATTGTGGTTGGAAAAGATACTTGATATGATTTCAGTGTTCTTAAATTTCTTAATGCTTATTTTATGACCCAACATATGATTTATTCTGGAGAATGTTTCATGTGTGCTTGAGAAGAATGTGTTTTCTGCTGTTGTTGGATAGAATGTTCTGTATATATCTGTTAGGTACATTTGGTTTAAAGTGTCATTCAAGTACATTATTATCTTACTGATTTTCTTTCTGAATGATCTATTGAAAGTGAGGTATTAAAGTTCCCTACTATTGTTGCATTGCCTCTATTTTTGCCTTCACATCTATTAATACTTGTTTAATTTATATATAGGTTTTTCAGTATTGGGTATGTAGATTTTTACAGATGTTATATCCTGTTGATGAATTGATCCTTTCATCATTATATAATGACTTTCTTTGTTAGGTTTTTGACTTAAAGTCTATTTTGTCTGATGTAAGTGTAGCTATCCCTGCTCTCTTTCACTTTTCATTTGGATAGAATATCTTTTTCCATCCTTTACTTTCAATGAGTGTCCTTAAAGCTTAAGTGAGTCTCTTGTGAGCAGCGTTTAGTTGGATTTTGTTTTTTTATTTTTTTTTATTTTTTTATTTTTTTTTAAAGATTTTATTTATTTATTTGACAGAGATAGAGACAGCTAGCGAGAGAGGGAACACAAGCAAGGGGGAGTGGGAGAGGAAGAAGCAGGCTCACAGCAGAGGAGCCTGATGTGGGGCTCGATCCCATAACGCCGGGATCACGCCCTGAGCCGAAGGCAGACGCTTAACCGCTGTGCCACCCAGGCGCCCCTGGATTTTGTTTTTTTTAATCCATATTTTTTTTTTATCTATTCAGCCACTCTTTGCTTTTAGTTAGGGAATTTAAACCATATACATTTAGAGTAATTCCTTTTTTTTTAGTTAGGGAATTTAAACCATATACATTTAGAGTAATTCCTTTTTTTTTTTTAAGATTTTATTTTTTTATTTGACAGAGAGAGAGATAGCCAACGAGAGAGGAAACACAGCAGGGGGAGTGGGAGAGGAAGAAGCAGGCTCCCAGCGGAGGAGCCTGACGTGGGATGCCCAGGACTCTGGGATCATGCCCTGAGCCGAAGATAGACACTTAACGACTGAGCCACCCAGGCGCCCCATATCTGGGGACTTTTGAGCTTCATGTACCTGGATGGCCATACTTTTCCCAGATTTGGGAAGTGTTCAGCCATTCTTTAAGTAAGTTTTCTGTCCCTTTCTCTGTCTCTTCTTCTGGGACACCCATAGTGCACATATTGTTTCATTGGATGTGTTCCATAATTCACCTAGGGTTTTTTTCACTCTTTTCCGTTCTGATTTCTTTTTTTCTCCTCTGACTGGATAATTTCACCTTGACTTGTCTTCAAGTTTCCAGATTCTTTTTTCTGCCTGATTGAGCCTAATGTTGAAGCTTTCTGTTGTATTTTTAATTTCATTGATTGTATGCTTTCAGCTCAGAGTCTTGATTAGGTTCTTTTTGTATGATTTATGTCTCTGTTGAACTTCTCATTTTGCTCATGTATTATTTTCCTGAGTTCATTAAATTGTCTGTGTTCTCTTAAATCTCACTGAGCTTCCTTAAAATGCCTTAAAATGATTATTTTAAATTCTTTTTCATAACTCACCAATCTGCATTTCTTTGGGATTGGTTACTGAAAAATCATGTTCCTTTTGTGGTGTCATGTTTGCTTTGTCCTGTTTCTGATGGCTTTGTGTTGATGTTTGCACATTTGAGAGTGCATTCACCTCTTCCAGCCATTTGACTGACTTTGGCCTTGGGGAAAGACTTTCACCTAGAGGTGGCCACAAGGATGCCAGCTGGGTGGGATGCAGTGTCTTTCATTCTTGGAAGGCACAGCAGTGTAGTCTCCATGCAGTTGCACCAGCTGAGGTCCATGCAGGCACAGACCTGTGGGTGTTTTCTGTGGCCAAGACTGTGGGTGGCGTGGTGACTAAGGCTGTTGGGATATTCAGATGCGAAGGTTGCTAGGATCTTCTGTTCTATTTTTGCCTGCGGGAGGAAGTTCTAGCAAAAGGGGATCCCTCTTGGCCTGTGGTCTGGAATGCCGGCACTCAGAGCAATAGGCGAGCTGGAGTCCTGGGATTGGATGCGTGTGGAACTAGCACAGTGCCTGGGCCCTGGGGCACAGGTGCACTTGCTGCGACGGGGGCACTGATGTCTAAGGTGCAGGTGTGTGTAGAACCTTGTGAAACCAGGGTCTGGGTCTCTGGGTCTTGCAGTGATTCTGGCAGGTAGATGATGCAGCAGCGGCTCAGGCCTGGGAATAGCAAGGAATAGCAGTGGCTTGGGCCCAGAGGGCAGGGGGCAGTAGTAGCAGAGCCTGTGGATGGTGGTGGGTCACAGTCCCGACTTTGGCCTCAGGGGCAGTTTCAGGATAGCAGAAGCACATGTCTAATGATGGCCTATTAAAGCCCCATGTTAGGATCCAGGGAGCAAGACCTAGGGTAGCGGCGGTGCCCCTGGCAATGACAGTTCAGAGCTTTGACCTGGAACCCAGGGACAGGGATCAGAGCAGTGGTAGTGTGGCCTGGTGGTGGTGGTTAAGAGCAGCAACCTGGAACCTGGACGGTGGGGGTCCGAGCAGTGGCAGCACAGCCCCATCAGTGAAGGGTCACAGGGTAGCCCCTGTCATGGGACAAAGCTGCAACCTGAGTTTAGGGCAGGGCTCAGGGCAGTGGCAGCTCCCATCTTGTATATGGTGAGGCACTGTGAAGTCTTGATCCCAAAGAGCTGGGCACAGCAGTGACAGGGTTCCTGAGGGCAGATCTTATTGCAGGGACAGCTCAAGCCATGAGGAGGGGACTCAGTGCTGGGAAGTCCGGGCAGCTCCATCAGCTGGGATCAGCGCTGGTGTAGACCGTGGGAGGCCACGGTAGCAAAGGCTGCAAACATCCACAGTGGTGTGGCTTGCTGGAGCTCTCTGCTCTCCTTTGCCCCATAAGAGCAGCTTCCCCTGAGTGTATCCCCCATGCACCAAGCTGCTCTTGACTTGAGAATGCGGAGATGTGAGTAAAACACTTCCTGTCTTTTTCGATGTGACCAAGCTTGGATTTTAAGCTCTGCAGGGTTTTTGCTGCTTTTTATTTTTATTTATTTTTATTTTTTATTTATTTTTTTTAAAGATTTTATTTATTTATTCATTTGACAGAGAGAGACAGCCAGCGAGAGAGGGAACACAAGCAGGGGGAATGGGAGAGGAAGAAGCAGGCTCACAGCGAGAGAGAGCCTGATGTGGGGCTCGATCCCATAACGCCAGGATCATGCCCTGAGCCGAAGGCAGACGCTCAACCGCTGTGCCACCCAGGCGCCCCTTTGCTGCTTTTTAAAAAATTGTAGCCCAGAGCTTTCCCTGAATTATTTTCATTGCTTCATAGTTGTTTATAAACTTTTTTTTGTTTGTTTGTTTGTTTTTTTTGTGAGGATGATGAGCATTGGGACCCCCTAGCCCTCCATCTTGTTGACTGCTGTCACCTCCCTTGCACAAGGCAGAGCTTTATAAACTATTGAGCCCGGGTCCCAGCCCATAGGCTCTGATTTAATTGGTCTGGGGTGTGCCAAGATATTGGGGCCCTAAAGCTTTCAGGTGACTCTGATGTATGTCACAGTTCCCTTTCTGAGGCTCTGCTCTATAGGAGAAAAGCTGCGTTAACTAGTCCTAGGTGGAACCCTCTGGTTTTCCAGTGTATACAGTGACAATAGTTTGGGAGGTGGGATACAGAGTGCCCATTGCTACACTACCACACACGTTTATGCTGCTGAAATTAGTCTTTTAAATGGTGCCAATCCATACTGAGAACAGATTAATCCCAAGCTCAGATGCGTTAACATTTGGCTCAGTGAGTACATTGAAGTATGGGTGGCCAGACCACAACAGATGCTTAGTGCATTTTAGTTCTTTTCATGCAACTCTTTTAAAAACAAGTCATACCTGTTAGTGTCCCAAGTGTTCGGCTGGGTGCCCGAAATAGACAAAACGGACCTCTGAATCTTCGTGGGACTTTGCTGCAAGCTGAGGCACTTCTGTTTTCGTACACTAGATGGCACAAGTAGACCGCTGGGCTGAGGCTCCGTCAAAATGAGGCAGTGGACTATCATTTTTTTCAGCTGTTAGTAGGATCCAGACAAGGCAAAACAACTCTGTGTTGCTACTGGGGTAAAATGCAGAGATTCATGTTCTCTGAGGGGTGTTGGATCTCCTTGGGTGAGAAACAAAGGCAGATAAACATTAGTTCAAGGTGACAGCTGCCAGACAAGGGGCCAGGTGTGTTGAGCTCGGAGGAGGGAGTTGGGTTGGGGAAGGGGGTTTGAAAAGATGCAGAAACTGCCCAGGCTCTGCCTACAGTCAAGCCATAAAGATATGTTGATATTTAGCACTTTCTTTTGAGAAAGAAACAATGTCTCGCACCAGATAGCAGGTTTTCATTTCTAACATTACCCATAGCATGTGGACTTAGGTCCCGACACGCAGGCAAATAGAGGAAGGGGAGCTTTTAAAGGAGTTCGAATTGACCACCCCCACAGAGAAAGGGGTGTAGTCCTGTGACTTATCTTCTGCGAGATGTTTCTGGAATTAGAAAATGGTGCATTTTGTGGCGAGAGCTGGGAAGGAGCCATTCCTTCTGACTGATGGGAAGGTTGGCCCATCTGTCATTAGAGGTGCGTGCATTTGATCTGAAGACAGAGCTTCAAGGTGGAGTGAAAATGCCAGGGTGTCATTGGATTTCCCTGTCCACAGGCGGCTGACAGCCTTCAGATCCCGAACTGCTGGTGAGGTGAAGTGGCCCAGCACAGCGTCACACAGTGGCTAGGCTGGTGGTCCTTTTTGAAATGATTTCTTTGGTCTGCTGGACTCTCTCTGTGCCTTCACAATCTGTCCTTAGATCAAGACTGACTCACCTTGCTGATGGGGGAGCTCCTGGTGCATCTCTTTCCTTTTGATTTCTCTGCTCCTTCTACACCTCCTGCTACTGATACACGTTCTGGCTTTGCCTTGAGTGGATGCTTGTTTTCTCTTCGGCGTTTCATCTAGAGTGTGCTGGCAAGACCTGCACGAGGCCCTTACTACAGTATTGGATTTCCCCCCCTTAATCGAAAGAGTAGAGGAAATGCAAATGACTCTTTATCTGATTGGAATTGCCTTACTGGTGGTGGCTGCCTGTTTGGGAAACAGATCTTAAGAGTCTTCAGGTTGGGGTAACGAGCTCTTTCTGATTGGTGTAGGTCAATATTCAGAGCAGGCAGCCACAGCATAGCCTGGATTGGGAGCCACGGCTCATATGGGCACAAACATCAGCAGAAATTGTGTGAAAGATGAAATATTCTGTTTCTTTATCCAGAAGACAGTGTCTCTGATACCAGTAAGACCAAACAGCGGCAGGGGGCAACTGTGAGAACCCCGCCTTTTCCTTTTATGGCTTACTAGTGGCAGGAGTCTGTAGGGGAGGCCACGGCCACCAGGAACTATCCCTCAGGAAGCTAAGTGGTGTCAGCATCTTTTATTGGGCTCACATAGAGCCCTGCTCCTCAAAGGTTGAAATGCAGACCGACAGTATCAGCTCCCCTGGGAGTTTGTTAGAAATGCAGAGTCTCAGCCCCCCACCCCCGACTTACTGAATCAGAGCCTGCACTGTCACAAGACGTGTGTTCTTGTGAAATGTAGCAAAGCTGTGTCTCAGGAGCATGTCTAGCTCCAGGGATTGTGTTTGGTAGAGTCTTACCATTCTGCTGTGCCCGTCTGACCATCAGCAGTCAGTATAGCACAGCTGGGGGTGCTGGTCCTTGACCAAAGGCGTCCCCGTTGGAGCCGGCTCATCTACAGAGAGTGGGGCGGGCCTGCGGGTTCTGCTGAGAGGCCGGATTATCAGAGCAATTATGATTTTGCCCCTTTTACTTTGGGGTGTTCCCAGTCCCCCCTACAGTACCAGGTGAGGTGGCCCCACAGAAGCTGCCAGTTTCTCACCTACGCTCCATGCCGGTGAGCTGCCGGGCAGTTGGCTGTGGAACCGCAGGCTTCCTAACACACATTTCTGAGGTTCACCTTCACGGGGAACAGATAGGTGCTAATGCAGCAGTGTTCTATGAAGTCACGGAGCCACTGTAGAAGCATTAGCACTGGTGGGCGTAGACTGGAAGAGTCCAGGGACTTTTAGACTGGCCAGTGTTTCCTTAGTGTTTCCAGGGACTGCCTAGCGACTAGGGGCCGGCACAGTACCAGATGGGTGCCATCCATGAATGGATTCCATCCTCGACATGACTGTTCTCTGTCTGATAGATGAAGAAGGCCCAGCTCAACAGGTCACTAGGTAAGGTTCCTTCTTTTCCTGAACACAGCCCTGGTCTGCTTGATGCCATGTGGGCTTTATACCCATACGAGGTCTTTCGGGACATTTCTGTGGACCGCTCGCCGACTTCCTGTAACCCTGCAGTTAAGAGTAGGGATGAGGTTGGTTGGAATCTTAAAGAATGAGTCCGTGGGGATGGGGGCAGCCTTCTTATTTGCTTCCCTCGGCCATCCATGGGTTTCTGGGGGTTGGAGGGAGGGCAGACAACTGCACTGTGAATCCTGGCTGTGCCTTTCCTTTCTTGTGGCTTTGGTTACCCGCAGCGGGTTCGGACATGCTCCTGACTCACAGATAGAGCCAGGTGGAGCTGCTGGCAGCCACAGGCGTTCCGGACAGGCTGATTTCACGGCATTGTTCCCGCACATTAGCTCATATTTATGCGGAATGACGGGGAACAGTGCCTGGTGTCTCTTCTTTTGTTTATATACATTTTTTTCTTTGTGAGGGGGGAAAAAAGAGCTGACTCCCTTTTAAGGAACACGAAAACTGAGTTTTGTCTTCTCTTCCTATTACTGTCAAACAAAAGTCACCTTAGAACTCAAAATCACATGGGGTCCGTCACTGGCAGGAAGCAAGGCCTTTCCTCGTGAATGTATAACTTACAGTAAGTTCTCAGCAGACCAAAAAAAATGCCTTTTATCATGTTCTGGTTTTTCCCTCCCACTGTTTTATTTCACTTAAAACATCACTCAGGCCCAAATGGTATTTGTCAGGAGTAATTGGCAAACGCTGGAGGCTGTGTTCAAGGCTGCTTGAATGGAAAATCTCAAAGCAGTCGCCCATGTTGAAAGAAAATATTACATTTGATCTTTTTTTATGATTTCTGCAGACATGATGCGTGTCTGCATTCTTTAGCCTTATAACCCCTTTATATTTGAAAGAAAAAAAAATCCCTGCAGGAAGTAGCACTTCACAGTTAATTTACAGTATGCCCGAGAAGTAACCACAACACATGGGAAGTCATTTTAAAAACACCTCCATGATTTATTTTTATTAGCCGTCTAATAAACCTGTGCCGGTTTGCAGGTTGTTATACGTTGAATTATGACTTTGAGCCTCGCGTTTCATGTCTGTTTCTATGAGGCTGTTTATTCTTCTGGATGAAAATACGCCTAAGGATGCTGGCAGCCGTCCGCAAACGTGTAATGCCCTCTCACTTGGTCTTGGTTGTAAGCAGCGTGCTTTCGGATACAGCAGAGTAGAATCATCGGATCAAATTGAGGTCGCGAGCAGAGGTGATGTGACTGACAGCAATGTGGTGAACTGGGATTGGGCATCCTGAACCGCTGGGCGGCTCGCTCTGCCAGACGGTCCCTCTGTGTTTTCTCTCCTAGGCACACAGCACAGTTAGGTGACAGAGCTTGGAGGCTTTTTCAAGTCACACATCCTAATAGAAATCTGCCTTGCTCCATGTTCCAGATGTGCATATGTACTTCCTAAGAAGGAAGGGACACAGGGTCTCAGAGCTCATGGTGAGTCCTTACCACCCTGAAGCCACTACCCTGGGGTCATTCTGGAGTAAGAATGGACACCAAGGGTCCTCTCAGTATCCTAGAAACTCTAGATCACAGGTCAGTAAACTACAACCACTCCCTATTTTTGTAAATAAAGTGTTTTTTTTTTCTAAATGCAAACTTTAAAAAATTGTGGTTAAATATGCATAACATAAAACTTGCCATCAGAGCCGTTTTTAAGCGTAGTTTAGCGGCACTGAGGACGATGTTGTGTAAGCGTCACCGGGGTCTATTTCCAAAACTTCCTCACTCCAGGTGGAAACTCTGTGTCCATTAATCAGTAACTCCTCCTTCCACTCCCTGCCCCCGCCCCCAGCACCGGGTAGCCTCTGGTCTACTTTCTGCTCCTATAATTTGCCTATTCTAGATGTTTCATTGAGATGGAATCGTATACTACGTGTCCTTTTTTATCCGGTTTATTTAACTTAGCCACATGTTTTTGAGGTTCATCCATAATGCGGTGTGTGTTAGGGATTCATTGCTCCTCTGGCTTTGTTGAGGTTCGACTGAGAATTAAGCATTGTATGTATTTAAGGTGTACGGCCTGGGGGCGCCTGGGTGGCACAGCGGTTAAGCTTCTGCCTTCGGCTCAGGGCGTGATCCTGGCGTTATGGGATCGAGCCCCACATCAGGCTCCTCTGCTATGAGCCTGCCTCTTCCTCTCCCACTCCCCCTGCTTGTGTTCTGTTTCTCGCTGGCTGTCTCTATCTCTGTCGAATAAATAAATAAAATCTTTAAAAAAAAAAAAAAAGGTGTACGGCCTGATGATTTGACATATTTTTACATTATGAAATAATTACCACAATCAAGCTAATTAACGTATCCATCACCTCACGTAGTTAATGTATAATTTTTTTTCTTTGTGGTGAAGACACTTAAGATCTGCCCCCTTTTATGGAACATAAGAAATAGCAGGAAAATCAGTAGAAGAAGGAAGGGAAGAAGGAGGGTAAACAGAAGGGGGAATGAACCATGAGAGACTGTGGACCCTGGGAAACAAACTGAGGGCTTCAGAGGGGAGGGGCGTGGGGGCCTGGGATAGGCCGGTGATGGGTATTAAGGGGGGGCACGTGTTGCATGGAGCACTGGGTGTTATACGCAAATAATGAATCATGGAACACTACATCAAAAACTAAGGATAAACTGTATGGTGACATAACATAGTAAAAAATTATTATTAAAAAAAGAAAGATCTACCCTTCTAGCAAATTTCGGGTATACAGAATAGTACTGTTAACTATGGTCATGGCGTCAGATCTCCAGAACTTGCTCATCTTGCGTCGCTGCTTTTTTTCTTTGTGATAAAAACAAGTGACATAAAATTTGTCATCTTAACCATTTTTAAATGTACAGTTCAGTAGGGTTAACTGTTTTCACATTGTTGTATGACAGATGTCTAGAACTTTTTCATCTTGCAAAACTGAAACTCTATACCGGTTGAATAATACCTCCCCTTTTCCCTCTCCCCTCTGCCCCTGGGGACTTCTATTCTACTTTCTGTTTCTAATAGCTTGACTCCTTTAGATACCTCCCAGGGGTGGAATCATATAGTATTTGTCCTTTTGTGACTGACTTATTTCACTTAGCATCATGTCCTTAAGGGTTATCCATTTTGCAGCATGTTATAGGATTTTCTTCTTTTTTTGTGGTTGAATAATATCTCCCTATATAACATATTTTGTTATTTATTCATCAGTTGGTGGACACTTGGGATGTTTCTACCTCTTGGCTATTGTGAATAATGCTGCTGTGAACGTGGATGTACAATATCTGTTTGAGTCTCAGCTTTCAGTGTTTTTGGGTGTATACCCACAAGTTTGTAAATAGAGTTTAATTGTAACACAGCCATGTCTGTTTGTTTACCAGTTGTCTATGGGTGTTTCCCCTTACAACAGGAGAGTTGAGCAGTTGTGACAGAGACCATATGGCTCACAAACTTGAAAATATTTACTATCTGGCCCTTTCCAGAAGAGGGCTCCTTCCTGACTCCTGCTCCAGATCTAATAGAATATGTACTTTCTCCATTTGGTGGCTCTGTTGGAGTTACTTCTCTTGGTCACTGGTTTTGAATCAGGCCTAGTTATTTACCTGGTGTTTAGTAGACACAAAACCACCACACCCAGCATGCTCCAATCTCAGACAGACTCTTTTGGCCCTGATACATCTGCTCACCTCCCAGGGGCTTGACTGACAAGGATGAAGTACAAAATCTGTACTGTGATGACATTTTTTTTTTTCCTGCTGCAGAACCTATGTATTAGTTTCTTAGGGCTGCCATAACAAATAACCACAAGCCTGGTAGCCTAAAACAGTAGCATTTTAGGGGCACCTGGGTGGCTCAGTTGGTTGAGGGTCTGACTCTTGGTTTCGGCTCAGGTCATGATCTCAGGGTTGTGCGACGGAGTTGCAGGTCAGGCTTGTGCTCAGTGTGGAGTCTGCTGGAGAGTCTTTCTTTCCCTCCCCTTCTGTCCCCGCCCCCCTCTCAAACAAATAAATAATTAAAATCTTAAAAAACAAAAACAACAAAAAGAATAGCGTTTTATTCTGTCACAGTCCTGAAGGCCAGAAGTCTGAAATCAAGGTGTCAGTAGAGTTGGTTCCTTCTGGAGGCTCTAAGGAGGAGTCTGTTCCACACCTTTCTGCTAGTTTCTGGTAGTTGCTGACAATCCTTGAGATTCCTTGGCTTGTAGCTACATCATCCCAATCTCTGCTTCCATGGTCATATCACCTTTTTTCTGTCTCTCTATCTGTTTCTCCTTTTCTCTTAAAAGAACTTCTCTTTGGGGGTACCAGGGTGGCTCAGACACTTAAGAAGTGTCTCACTCTTGGTTTCGGCTTAGGTCGTGATAGGATTGGGATCATGGGGTTGGGGGTCATGGAGTTGGGGTCATGGGATTGGGCCCTGCATCAGGCTCTGCACTCAGTGTGGAGTCTGCTTGAGATTCTCTCCCTCTGCCCCTCATCGCTGCTCAAGGTCTCTCTCTCTAAAATAAATAAAATCTTAAAAAAAAAAAAAGAAGGACTTGTCATTGGATTTAGGGTACACCTGGTTGATCTAGGGTGAGCTCATCTTGAAATCCTTCACTTAATTACATCCATAGAAACCTTATTTCCAAATAAGGTTCCATTCAAAGGTACTGGGGCTTATGACTTAGACATTTCTTTTGGTGGTGGGCAGGTACGTGGGGGGACACTGTAGGGGAGGGAAAAACCTTTTTCTCTACTCTTTTAGGTTTAGTGACAGGGCCTTGTGAATTAAACTGGCAAAAGACAGATCAATAGGAGAAAACATTTATTTTGCATGCACATAGGGGCTACATAGAAAACAAAACCCAAAGAAATAGGCTTGAGACCTTATATACCGTTTTTAAAAAGGTGATAAATGTAGAGAAGTGGCTAGACAAAGAAAAAGGGGTTTGGGCGTCTGGGAAGAGGGTAGATTTTGGGAAAGTAAATATATGGGGAAACTAATGGAAAACAAGGGCTATTTAGTAAGGATTGTTATGCAGACTAAAGTTGGCAATCTCCAGTGGTAGGAGTCCCTGGTGATTAAGAGTTGTTATCTTCTTCCTGGTACAGGGACAGGGGGAGGAGCACCTTTACAGATAGAAATTTGTGCCTTGATTTTAGGCAGAAAGGAAGAGGGCAGAGAGTTCTCCTGCATCTACTGTTTCTCAATTGACTGTAACCCAAAAAGCCCTCTGCTAAAATGATATATTTTGGGGTAGCATGTCCTGATTCATTTCAACTCCATTCAACCCACTATGACATATAATGGATGACATTTACATCCAAGCTGTATAGAGGTATGTACATCTAATACACACACACATCCCGTGAGCGGACTCAGAGTTTTAGAAAATACAAAGTCTTGTAGAGAAATAAGGCAAATGACACTGTGCTCTTTTTGGTGACTTTTATAATCAGATTTATCCACAGATTGAGTGAAGCAGCCATGTAAAAATCTCAAAAAACTAGTCATTTTATAGGTAAAAATGAATATTGCTAATGTAATTACTGAAACATTTTTATGAATGTGTTTTAAGGAATAAATTACTTTTTAAAGGAGCAATGATTTTGTTCCCCTTCTGTATTCCAGAAGCAAGCATGTGCTACATACAGTGTTATATTCGTTTTAGATGCATGACATAGTGATTTGAAAATTCTGCCCTTTGCTCGGTGCTTACCACAGTAAGTGCAGTCACCCTCTTATTCTTGTCTTTCTTGTACTATTAGTGGGAAAACTTTTGGTCTTTCCCCTTAAGTATAATGTTAGCTTAGGGTTTTTCCAGATGTCCTTTATCAGGTTGAGAAGGTTCCTTTCTATTCCTACTTCACTGAATTTTTTTTTTTTAATCATCGAAGAGTATTGGACTTTGCCAAATGATTTTTCCATGTCTGGTCATGTGGTTTTTGTCCTTTATTTTCTTAATAAAATGTATTACACTGATTGATTTTCATATCAACCAACCTTGCATTCCTGGAACAAATCCCATTCGGTCATGGAGCATAATCCTTTTTATATGTTGCTGGATTAGGTTTCTTACTATGTTATTGATGATTTTTCTATCTATATTCATAAGGGATTTTGGCTATAGTTTTCTCATAATATCCTTGTCTGGTTTTGGTATCAGGGTAATTAGGTAATCTCACCTCATGAAATAAGTTTGGAAGTATTTCCTTTCTTTTCTTTGGAAGAGTTTGTGAAGTTTTGGTGTGTTTTTTTTTTTGTTTTGTTTTTTTTTTACTGTACTTTGTAGCATAATGTAGGTCTCCTCATGCTCTATTCTGTAATGTAAAGAGGCAAATAAGAAGGAATAGTACCTTTGTGCTTCTAGTTGTCATCTCTGTGTGATGCTTGGACCTGTGGCAGCCTCTTTAGGAGTATGAGGGGAGTCATCCCAAGTCAATATCCTGAGGATAGCAGAGTAGAAAGAAGGAAAGAAGAAAGAGGGAGAGTTCTTTATGAGCAACTGAAAAATCAACCCTGGAGCCTTCCTCTCTCTCTCTCTCTCCCCCCCCCCCCATAGTGGATCTCTTGCTCTGTGAAGTAACTCATGTCTTTATTATTAAGCTCCTTTTCGTTGGGTTTTTAGTTGTGTGCAGCTGAAAATATCGGAGAGTGATTATTGCCTCCTGTGCAATAGTATTCCCTGTTTTCTTTATTGTCTCCCATTTTCTATGTCATCAGGCTAAGAGAACATAAACTGTACCTGCAGAAAAGTAGCATCAAAGAGATCAGACAGTCACTGGCTTCCGTGTAAAGCAGACCAAGTACAGCCTCAAGGTTACCTGGAATATAACTTTGCTGGGACCCTTTAGGCTGCCCCGAACATTAACAAATCCTTAAATCCTTAAGGGGTTTACCATTTTTGTCCCTTGCATGAAAGTGGGTAAAATAAAGGACAGATTGGCTTTGGAGAGCCATACAGTGTAGTCTGAATTGTCACTCACAGAATGACCGTGTATATTCGTCAGGGTTCCCCAGAGAAGCGAGGCCAATAGAATTGGTCCCACATTTCTGCCCCTTGGGACACACACCCTATGTAATTCCCCTTTCTTATGTGTGGATGTGTGGATGGCACAATGATTAGGGTATGTAATGTGACGTAAGTGAAGGGGTTTTTCAGATATAATTAAGGTTCCAAATCAGTTGACTTTGAGTTAATCAAAAGAAAGGTTATCTTAAGTGGGCCTGACCTAATCAGCTGGGCCCTTAAAAGGGACTGAGTGCCTTCTGAAGAGATAGATTTGAAGTGTGAGGGGGCCTCTGGCAGAGAGGAGGCTACGTGGCAAGGGCTTGAGAGCATCCTCTGGTAGTTAGAGTGGTCCCCACCTGACAACTGTAGCAAGAAAATGGGGACCTCAGTCATACAGCTCCAAGGAAATCAATACTGTCAACAACTTGAAGCTGCTTGGAAGTGGGTCTTTCCCTTATGGGGTCTCTGAATGACAATGTACCTGGCTAACAAGTTGATTTCAGCCTTGTGACACTGTCTTAGTTTGCTCGCTGCTGTAACAAACATATCGTAGACTGAGCGGCTTAACCAACAGATGTTTATTTCTCGTTGTCTGAGATCTTGGAAGTCCAAGTTCAGCGTTCTGGCAGATTGTGTGTCTGGTAAGGGCCCTCTTCCTGGTCTGCAGGTGGCTGGTTTTGCAGATGTCTTCACATGGCAGAGAGTGAACGAGCTCCAGTCTCTTCATTTTCTTAGAAGGCACTCTTCTCATCATGGGGGCTCACCCTCATGACCTCATCCAGGGCTAATTAATTCCAAAGTTTCTGGCACAGTGATGGTTAGGGCTTCAACATATGAATTTGAGTGATACAAACATTTAGTGCGAACTGAGAGCAAAGAACCCAGTTAAAATGTGCTGGAGTCCTAGCCTATAGAAACTGTGAAATTAATAAAATGGTGTTGCTTGAAGCCACAAAGTTTGTGCTAATTTGTTATGTAGCAGTAGAAAATTAATATAGGTAACATTTCAAATATCGTTTCTTTCTACTGGAAAAAATAGGTTAATGATCAACATAGAATAAATTGTGAAAAATAATGTTTGACAACTCAGAAAATTACATAGATCAATTCCCCAGGAAATTGCCTTTTTTTTCTATTAAATTTTATCACTTCTGATGGGACCCCACGGACAAGGGGCAGGTTTGGGGACAGTGTAGGGAATGCTTTTCTGTCTTCCCCCAAAGAGTTGTCCAGGTGTGTTCAGCTGTTGGGAGGCCGGTGCCTCTGAGAGGCCCTCGTCCTGGCTCTGGGACGGCCTTGGCCCTGGGAGGCCATAGTCAGCCCCAGCTTGTACACACTCTGGGGTTCCTTGTGTGCAGAGGAAATCTACTCCAGGCAAGTGCGTCCAAGTTAAAAAAACCATGGCATTGGGAAAGATGGCTTCAAATACACAGGGCCATTATCTGGTTGAGTATTGTTTCTCTGTGGCATGAAGTGTAGTCATTTCTTGAAACCTTCTCACTCAGTAAAAATTGTTGAGGCAAATCTAGTTTGCTTGGTAGCTCTACTTCTGTTCTCAGCTTGGGCATCAGTCATAGTTGTTGGGTATAGCACTAGGATCGTGTCTGACTCCATGTTATTAAACTGATAACGAAGTGATTTCTTAAAGATAAATGATCAAAACTACTGACCTTTTGTTAACCCTACTTAAGAAGTTCTTGGGATTATTTCTCAATGTTACAAGTTGATACGGAACAATTTTCTTTTCTCTCTTTGGCTTTGATGGGATCACAGATAGTTGTGTGCATTACTAGCTTGCTAGAAGTACCTTTTCTCTTGTTTTTGGATTGACAATGAAAATGCGAATTAGATGGAGGGTTTTTCTTTTTCTTTTCTTTTCTTTTTTTTTTTTTTTTAGCAAATTTAAAAAATGTCCAGTCATTTGTACAAATGGTTTAAAAGCCTTGAGATTTTAGGAACGTGTATTTGCAATTATTCTCCTTTAATAATTAATCACTAATATGTTTTAATCACTGAGAACATTGTTTTGATCATTAAGAATTTACAATGTAAAGATTATTTCAAGGTCAAATTTCAAATGTTAATCATTGTAACCTAATGCATGTAAATCTCTACTGAATTCGGTTTAAAAATAAAAAGTAAATCATTAATTCGAGCTAGCATACTTACTGGAAGTTGTCTTTTATTATTCTCTGCTGTGGGTCAGGGTCATTCTTTAATCAAACCTCAGTTTGATCCCGAGTCGTGGGAAGAAAAATCAGTCTTCTCCTGTCTGTCTTTCCCTAAAAATACAGCTCTCACAGGGAACCTCTTCCAACTTCCCCTTTCTCTTAACTGTTCTCATCTCATCTGTAATTATTGCTGCTGCATTTTTAAAAATTTTTTTAAAATATTTTTTTAAATTTTAGTTTTGAGGGCAGATTGTGTCACCAGGCACAAGACACTAAGAAGTCATGTGGCTTTGCTTGCTGGTAGGATATTTTTGCTTGATGCATCGATATGAAAGCTTTGTATGGTATCTTCCTTTTGCTTGAAAGGGCATCCTGATTACTGAGGCCTTCTGCTTAACTGTCTTCTGACCAGGGGCTGTGTGGGATATGGGTTACAGCATGGGTTCTAGCCGGAGCCTCACTGGGTTTGGATCCTGATACACCACTCACTAGTTCTGGACCCATGGAAAGTTTTTATCGTCCAGCCTTTGCCTCTTCCTCTTCATCTGTAAATGGGGACGAGCAGAGTACTGATTTCCAGCGGCTGTTTTGAGGATGAAATGTACCTCAGCACACAACCAAAGCTGGCTATTGTGTAGGGACATCGATTTAATTCATACTACAGAGAAAATGTAATGCCTTCATTGTGGCCGCATGATCCAATTTCCCCCTGAGCCCACCCCACAGGTTACTGGGCAAAATCTGGCTTTTAGTCCTGTCCAGTTTAAATTTTGTCTCATCCAATTTAATCTAAAAGCCTCCATTGAATTTAAATAGCTTCAGCAATTGCCTGAAGAGAAACATGGTCCAGTAGCCTCCCTTGTTTCTTTCCCTAAAATGGCATTGGGTGGGAGGAGGGGGTTTGTGTTTATAGTTCTACCCTCCCCGTGCTGGTTCTTCTGTCTGTAACTGGTGAACTTGCAGCCTGTCCCAGGCACTGCCTCTGGGGCACATCTGCTATCTCTGCCTTACTGGCTTTTGCTACCTGCAGACCTCTGAGCCTGATTCTCTACCTGGCCCCAGGCCAGGAATCCATGTGGCCCAAGATAGCTGATCTTCAAGGCGTCCTCTAGAATGACCATGCTTTTCGGGGCTGCCAAATTTTGCAGGATGTGTCCGATCCCTGCATTGGAATGCGGGACAGCCTATAAACTGGTTCCTTTATACCCGCCATATGTAGTGTGGTCAGAACTCTGTCCTGGATATCCTCACTTGAAAAGTAGTCCACCTGTTGGCTTGTCATTATGGACTTCATGTTTCTGTCTTCTCTCAACCCCCCATTCATATGTTGAAACCTTAACCCCCCCAGTGTGATGGTTTTGGGGCCTTTGAGCAGTGATTAGGCTTAGACGAGGTCACGAGAGGATAGCCCCCATAATGGGGTTAGTGCTCTTATAAGAAGAGGAAGAGCCCGGAGCTCCTGGTCTCCCTCTGCCAGGTGAGGACACACATCAAGAAGAGGGATGTCTACACAGCAGGAAGTGAGCTCTGACCAGAACCTGACCATGCTGGCACCCTGATCTCAGACCTCCCAGCCTCCTGAACTATAAAAGAGAAACATTTGTTGTCTAAGCCAACCAATCTATGGTATTTTTTTGTGGCAGCCATAGTGGAGGAAGGCACTTGTCTTATTCTCCTGCCTCTGGGCTCTTTTCTCCTCACCACAGTTCACCCAGGGCCAAAATGGAGCAGATTCTGTCCAGGCCTCCGGTATAAAGACCCCATGGCTTAGTCCTCCAAGCCTGGCTGTTGATATGCTACTGGGGGGATAAGCAAAGCTGGATGCCTTTTCTCAGGACAACAGCCCAGCCTGAAGAGCCATCTCCTGCTGCAAAATCATCACTTTGAATGCTTGAAGGTGAACATTACGTTGATCTATCTCTTTGCATGTCTTCTATATCCTCATTCTCTATCTAGACAGAGGGATATCTCAAAGGTCAGAGCAATGAGAAAGGCAAAAGAGAAAAAAAAAGCACATTAATGCTCTCCAAACTGCTACCCTTGTAACACTGATGTTGGACTGAAGTTTCTTGCAGGCTGAGACTGGGTCTGCATGCTGCCAGTGCCTGCATAGGACCAAGCACAGTTTTTGGTCAAAACCCAATAAGTATTTGTTGAATGAATGATGATAACGATGAATATCTTTAGAGTTCCCTATGAACAAATGTGGATGGACTTCTCAAACAGCTTGTCAACAATTAACAACAGATGTCTCATAGACATTTTACCATGAAGAAATAATGGATCCCTTGTTAACTGTGAAGAAAGTAACTCTTTGAAGCTGAGAGAAAAGGAATTTTTCCCTTTTCTCCATGAAGAGCAGAGTTATAGGAATGATAAACCCTTGTCAAAGCAAAAATTGCAGTGGACAAAGTTAAACAGTCAAAGGTGACCTTATTCAAGACTGTTACAATGAGGGGGAGAGACTAGAATGGAGTTTGAACTCAAATCTACTGAAACAAAGGGCAGGAGGACCTCTATGGGCTGGAATGAGCTAGTGGAGGACGTTAGAGGGAGGTTGATTGATGTGATGTGTAGAGCACGTTGGGTTATTTCCTGAGTTCCCAAATGTTTTCTCTGCGATTAGGCCATCAAATGAGGCTCCTGCCTTCCCACAGAGACTGGGAGGTAAGGGTGCTCGCTCCCTTGATGATTACATTTTAAAGCAATGGCTCCTGGGTCCTTGAGAAAGACATCCCTGAGCTGTAAAACCGGCAAGAAGCTTTAAAAGAAATTATACATATCTCGAAGTGGCAGAGAAAGAATATACAATTACAAGTTTTCTAGACAAAATGCTCTAAGGAAAGGGAGGTCAGGGCCTAGGGTCGGAAATGAAACTCTCTAAAGTTTAGTCAAGCTGAGGGAAGCATTAAGGCTCTTGGGCACTCTGAACCAAGTGAACAGATGGTTTCCCCTTGGGAATTTAATATGAATGTAATGTTTTATGTTGTTCACTCTAAATATTCCTTCCAGAAGTAAAATACGATTTACTGTAGAATAGCAACAGGACAATGGAGCTACCGTTCCTATGTTATTTTTGGGTTCATAATTTGGGAACAGTAATCAGAGAATAAATTAGACAGACTAGGTCCTGTCTGTGGAGGTTCTTCGGAGCCTGAGTGCTACTGACAAAAACTTGGCCACGGTTCTTCCCACTTTAGAGTAAGTGTTAGCAGTGAGTGTTTTCCCAATTCTGATGCCATTACCAGCCATATATGTATTGAATCAGACACTTGAAGATAAAATATGTCATACATACAGATTTCTTTACTACAAAGAAAAGTCTGTTCTATGGGCTACTTGTTCTTGTGTATCCCCCACAGTTCTATTCTCCCCCTACCATCCCGCTCTGCTAATAATTATTAGTAGGTCTTCATCGCCATAACTCTCCAGCATTAGCAAAGTTAAATAGGAAAACGTTCATAAGTTCAGACACACTGGATACAGATTCAAGCATCTAAAGTAGCATGGATTTGGGGCTTCAAAGAAAAGAACCCAATGCTGGAAACAAGGATAAAATGATAGGGAACGTAAAGATAAATGGGAAATTTAAACTAACAGTATTGGTTAGGCCAAGAAGGCACCAGCACATTTTCACTTAGATGATGTCAGGTGTGGGACAGCTGATAGAAATGTCATGAGCTGCCAGAAAGGTTGGGTACTCCTGAGGTTTGGAAATATCTATCTGTAGGTCTTGGTTATATCTCCTCGAAGATGCCATTTAATGTAAGCTAGGGCTGTTTCTAGGACCTTATCCCTCCTTTAAACGATCCCGTGTTATAAACTGCTCCTTGGCCTCGCTGTGCTGTGTGCACAATGAATGCATACTCTGTCAACGCTCAGGGAATTGTAGAGCCATGCATCTTGATGAAGAAGAAGACATACCCGGGGCCAGTCGTAAATTAGTGCCAGAAGCTCAACTTGCCCATTGGCTAGTCAGCATTTGATGATGTGCATAGATTTTATACATTTCGGATTAAGTGCCTTCTGGGTTGTGCTCACTGTTTATTGAAATAGTAATGGCTGATAAGTTTAACAGTAGCAGTTTTTTGGATCCAAAGGTTATGGAGTGAAAAGCCCTCCTCTTACTTATTAAGTGCTATATCCACAATATTTTTCCCCCATCAGAAGCTAGATACAGATATTTTCCAAGATATATTTTTTGACATACTTCATCATTTGGATCTGAAATAAATGCCGAAGTGTTTCTGGTTGAGTAGAAGCTCCTTTTAATTATATTAAAAGGTAGAGATTAGCAGCAGGACCAATCCCTTCCCATAAATACAGTGCTTTTATTCTATAGATAGTTGATTTATTTTAGGAGGATTGTTTAACTCATGGCATTTGTACACTGATGGTGTTATGGGTCAAGTTAGAGTAATAGCTTAAATTTCTCCACCATTCTATAGAGTTTTTATATTTGGTTCTATTAATGTGTCTGGTATATACTCTGTTAAGGCCTGCATTGTGTTCCTCCAAATTCATATTTTAAAGCTCTAACCTTCAGTGTGACTGTATTTGGAGACAGGCCCTTTGAGGAGATAATTAGGGTTAAATGAGAGTGATAGTTAATTTTATGTCAACTTTACTGGGCTAAAGGATGCCCGATAGTTGGTAAAACATTATTTCTGTGTTTGAGAGTATTTCTGGAAGAGATTAGCATTTGAATTGGTGAGCTGTCTAAAGCAGGTGGCCGTCTCCAGTGTGGGTGATCATCATCCAATTCATCGAGGGCCCAGATAGAGCAACAGGGCAGACGAGGGGGAAATTACCCTCTGCTGGAGCTGAGACATCCATCTCCAGCTCTCAGACATCGACAGTCCTGGTTCTCGGGCTTTTGGACTCAGTTTGGAACGTAGATCATCAGCCCCTGCTTCTCAGGCCTTTGGGCTCGAACTGTATTAAACTGCTAGCTTTCCTGGTTGTCCAGCTTGCAGACAGCAAACTCTGGGACTTCCTGGCCTCCACAACCACATGAACCAATTCCTATAATAAGTCTCCTTCTCTGGAGACCTCTAACTAATACAATGAAGTCCCGAGGCTGGGCCCTACTTCAAGAGTACTCCTCTCCTTATAGGAACAGGTAAAGACACCAGGGATATGTGCAGGCAGATGAAAGGCCATGTGAGGACACAGTGAAAGGATCTACATGCAAGCCAAGGCGAGCGCTCCCAGGAGAAACCAAACCCTGCTCACACCTTGATCTTGGACTTCCAGCCTCCAGAACAGTGAGAGATAAACGTCTGCTGTTGATCCCCCC
>NC_048218.1:8705306-8723905 GCF_002007445.2 Ailuropoda melanoleuca
CTGTGGTATTTTGTCATGGCAGTCCTAGCAGACTACTAAATCCTCTAAGGAAGTAAGTAATTGGGCCAATTTAAAATCCAAGAACTCAGGAAATGTCCCGGCAGATCAAAGCCACACAATGCAAGTACTTAATCCCTATCCCATTGAAAACATCTTTCCCCTTCTGTAATTTGCATCTGAATAATCCAAAAAAATGCTGGAAATGGAACTACCAAAGTGACTATATGCAAAAGCTGAGAAATACAAGGAAGTTTTTCTTCTTAGGTGGGCGAATGAACCCTAGTACCATCTGCCACATAGGCTGTCCCGGGGTCCCTCCAGTTAAGGATGAGTTACACTGATTTGGTAGAGCAAATGTTACAAAGAGATTCCTAGCATATATGAAGAAACTATGAAAAAGCACAAGGAGATGCTTTTTTTGTTAGCTTTAAAAAGAGGATAGGGCACCTTGGTGGCTCAGTCAGTTAAGTGTCCGACTCTTTATTTCGGCTCAGGTCATGATCTCAGGGTCGTGAGATGGAGCCCCACGTTGTGGGGGTGTGCTGGGTGTGTAGGCTGCTTAAGATCTTCCCTCTCCCACTGCCCCTCCCCCTGCGTAAAAAAATAAAGACAGGAAACACAAATGATAAATTACTATGGGGATACCTTGTTAAGTAAATAAAGAGTCCTATTAGTTTAGAAAGAGGTGAGGATGTCTGAGTTACTGTGATAGGAGCGGTCAGGACGCAGTTATCCATGCGACATGTTTTACAGAAACCGGAAGTTGAAGGTGCTGTCACCTTGCTGATCCACTCTTCAGTGCTTCAGGAGCGCTCACTAATTAAATTAGCCTCACAACAGTGCTGGGAGGTAAGTGAGCGTCTCTGCCCTCATTTTCCTTATTGTACCACTTTCCATTGGCTGGAATTGAGCAAAGTGCCCTGTGTTGAGCTCCCATTATGACTACTCCACAGCT
This sequence comes from Ailuropoda melanoleuca, assembly GCF_002007445.2. Lineage (NCBI taxonomy): Eukaryota > Metazoa > Chordata > Mammalia > Carnivora > Ursidae > Ailuropoda > Ailuropoda melanoleuca. Next base: position 8,706,262 of record NC_048218.1, read on the forward strand.
GTGGCCTTCCAACTAGCTTTTTTCCCCCGGAGTGTCTACTGGATACTGCAAATCCCAAAGTTGGTTCATTTACCTGCGGCTCTGTGCAGATCTGGTCCTATTTCCAAAACAACGTCACTTGATATTTAAGAAGCAACCGGAATTCTTAGTTATTTTTACTTGCAATTTCAAGGTTTTTTTTTTTTTTCTTTCTTTTCCCCAAATCTCCTTGGGCTATAAATTAATCTTAGTCAAAATATGCTTTTAAGAGAAGGGGACTCAAAGTAGGATAATGACTTGTTCTTTTTGAAATTGCATATAATTTAACATAGTATAACCTTTGAAGGGGAAATGTGATCTGTTCAGAGCATTGCAGTGGTATTTAAGGAGGCTCTATGTCTGAAAGCCCCATCTCAGAGAAAGCAGGTATTTGGTTTCAAATGATCAAAACAGCCTTGTACTCTTCTTGGAGTTATTTTGACATCTAAATAATAGTTCTGGCATTTCTTTCAGAGTGTAAATCAATAACATTGACTTAGTGCATTCTTTCCTCTTATTTTCTTTCCTTACTCTTTTATAACCTTAGATCAAGTATTAATAATTATTTTAAGGCTTGGCTTAGACTTAGTACTTTGCCACTTAGTGATGCAGGAGGTACCACCCCTCTTCCCCCTTTACCAGTTGCCTAGTTTTTCCAGAATATTCTGTTTTTGAGACAAAGACAGCATCTTCAAAAGCAGATAAGTGGTTGCTTTGACGTGTTTCTTTTTCTTCTTTCTTAGTACACGCAGTATTGGAGCACATACATCTCTCTCCTTTTTATTTTCTTTTTTAAGATTTATTTGTTTTAGAGAGAGAGTGTGCAGAAGCAGGGGGAGGGGCAGAAGGAGAGGGACTCCCTGCTGAGTGCAGAGCCTGACATGGGGCTTGATCTCACAACCTGATTGTGACCTGAGATGAAACCAAGAGTCGAATGCTTAACCGACTGAGCCACCCAGGCGCCCCTTTCTCCTATTCTTCTCACACTCTGCTTTTATTAATTGCCCTGATTTCTCACCGGTGTTTCTGAATGCTTGTTTGCCAGTGGCCTACCTCAGAATCACTGGTGCTTGTTGAAGCTGCCATTCTTGGGCTTCACCCCACACCTAAAATCCCCAAATCTCTGGGAATGAGGACCTAGAAGTTTTTTTCTTTAAAAATTAAAAAAAATTTTTTTAGTAGACTCCACACCAAATGTGGGGCTTGAACTCACGACCCCGAGATCAAGAGTCCCACACTCCACAGACCAAGCCAGCCAGGTACTCCTAGAAAGTGTAGTTTTAACAAGCACCCAGAGATGCTTTCAGCATTAATACCCACGGAGCATGACCTTACATGTTGCTGGTTTTCTGACTGTCTTCTCTCCATTCCAGTTAGAGTGTGATTAGTTATTGAATTCTTACTAACTTCTAATTATGGCTGTTATTATAGTTTCAAAAATACACTGCTCCAAAATCCTCATGATTTGGCCTTAAAACTCTGCAGAACATGGGAGACAGTATGATGTGGGAGGGGGCTGAGGGGGCGGGTGAGGGAGCTGAGAGACGTGGAAGGGGTCAGAGAGGTCCTTCAAACCTGGGTTTGATTTCCAGTTCTGCTGCGGAACTAGCTAAATGACCTTGGTTGATTTGACCTTGTGAAACCCAGATTTCTTAGCTCTTGGGGGATGGTAACTTGTCAGGCAGGGCTTTTGAGGAGGACGAAACAGAACCACAGATGTGGCGCTGGGAGGTGTGACTGTGTGGTAGCTTTTGTTGATCTTTAGTTTATTCCTTTTATCTTCTGCATTCTTGTTCTTCTATCTTTGGTTGTCTTAGCTCCTTATCATTGTCCTTATTATCCCCTTGAATATGATGGTTACCTTCTTAAATTCTCCTTTGCATCTTCTTTTTCAGATAGATACTCCTCTCTAAAATGATTTCAGCTTATTCAAACTTTTTCTTTTTAAACTTTTTTTTTCTTTTAAGTAGGCTCCATGCCCAGCGTGGAGCCTAACATGGGCTTGAACTCATGACCCTGAAATAAAGACCTGAGCTGAAAACAAGAGTCAGACACTTAACCGACTGAGCTACCTAGGCACCTGCAAACCTTTTATGTTTGATTGTTTTGAGGTAATAGTCTAGAAATTTCTCAGGCTGAGAGTCTGTGGTAGATACCTGCTGTTTGGTCTGTTCAGCATCCCTCCGTCCAGTATCAGCACTTCTCTTAACCTTTAGGGCCTTGCCATTCCTCCCCCATCATGGATGGTTAGGGGAGGCTGGCTGGCGGGATAGGCACCTGACTTGGGCATGCCACTCATGACACCATGTCCTTCCCACCATGGTGATTGGTCCCCTTGTGGTGACACAAGCAGGGCCAATCAGTGTGACTTTCTGTAGTTTTCTGCATGGGACTTACAGGGAAGGCTTGCTTTCCTTTTGGAGCCCGAAGTCTCTTGGAGCTTTGCGATCCTTTAGGCTGCTAACACTTGCTTGAGGGTGGGGAATAGGAGTGGGGGAAGAAGGCAGTGTCTGTTCCCTCCTGAGGCTTACTCCCACTCTTGCTTGTAGGGAAACTCCTTTCTAATCTCTTTTGGAGAGAGACCCTCTGTGAAGATGCTGGGTTCTGGCTCCTCTAGGACTTACAACTTTCTCAATTGTCTGTATTCCACACCTCTTCTCTTTCTCAAGTCATGTATACATTTGTCAGTGTGGTCGAGTTTGGGGAAGCATTTAGGCAAAGGCATTTATCATACCTGGAATCGCCATTCTCCCATCCCTTAGGTTCTGTTGGTGAGATTGACCCATCAGATCCAGTCCTTTTATCTAGTACAGTAAGCTCTTTCCCAGGGACCTCCACAATTTCCTACCTTGTGTTGATTCCCCTTACTTGGCCCTGTTCTACTTGCCCCCAGGCTCAACAGATATTCAAGTAATTTCTGGGAGGCTTCTGGCCACCACGATACTTAGTGGATGACATGTATGTGTTGCTGGGCCATCTATCTCTGCAGGCCTCATCCGTACCCTAGCCAGGACTTTTGTTACATGTATTCTTAGAACCGTGCGGAAGTGTGTACATATATCACTGAAGTATGGGAATAATGAATAATACAGGAGTCAGTAGTGGATGCAAGTTCAATAATATAATTCTGTTTAATTGGTGAAAACTTCAGTGGGGTGTGGTGGAAATAGGAGGAGGTGGGAGTCAAGGTATATATATAATATTTTTGCCTCTGCCATTGGGTAGATGTGAAGTTTGGACTAGTCAGGAAGACCCTTCTTCCCACAGTTTTCACACTGGCAAAACAAAGGATTTGCCCTACATAAACCTCCCAACTCTAAATTATGGATGACTGCGTGACAAAGGTTGTTTTTTTTTTCTTTTAAGATTTTATTTATTGGGGGGGGGTGGAGAGCGAGCATGGGGGAGGGGCAGAGGGAGAAGCAGACCCCCTGCTGAGCAGAGAACCCGATGGAGGGCTCGATCCTAGGGCACTGGGATCATAACCTGGGCTGAAGGCAGAGGCTTAACCGACTGAGCCACCCAGGTGCCCCTGTGACAAAGGTTTTAAGTGGAAATTTAGTGTCACATGGCAGGGAACTTTGAGCTGTGTGCCCAGGACCCATAGTGTTGAAGGGCAGGGGTCTAGGGTCTAGAGGGGTTGACTGAGAGGATAGGAGAAAGTCAAGTGGATGAGTCTCTGAATCTCCACCCTCCTGCTATGAGAAGACCAGCTTTGATCTCATCAGTTTTATATATTGAAGAAGCATATATAAATTTATTCATTAAAATTGCACTGCTGCTCAAAAAAATGCTGGAATTCCCCTCCCACCTCATTTATTCAAGCAAGTAACACCATTTTTACCTTGGTCTAGCTTGGTATAACCAAACTTACCTGTCAGTACTCCCCACATGAACTCCCCACGTCAATCATGATGGCAGGTAATGTCACAGTTGTTTAAATATTTCATGCCCGTTCCCATTTACATGGGTTCTGTCAGCAATGATGTAGCCTTGGAAAATGGGAAATTGCCAAGTACAAAAATATTTTAGTTTCTGAAGTTACTAAAATTAGTCTCACTTAGCAAGATAGTGTGTAGTTGGTCTAATGGCTCAAGTGAGGCCACACTGCTGGCTGGAGGGCCATAGGGGTAAAATAGTTGATAGCTTTGAATCTGTTATGTTTCTGATGTAACACCTTTGGGGTCAGGGGCAGCAAGTCATGAGCTTCACTTCTAAGGAGATGAGCAGGGGAAAGGCATCAGCCTGTTCTGAGCTGGGTTCTAGGGCTGCTGTGGGGTGCACCTGGCTGATTCATAAGATTTGGTCAGATGAAATCATTTCTTTGAATGGTCACCTGGAGGAGGGGGACAGCAAAATCATTAGGAGTGACTGACATGCTCACTGTTCACTCTGCTTAGGATTCCCTCCTGGAACACATGGGCTAGAGGCTTGTCATTTCCTCTCTCGGTCTCTGGGAGCCAGGACAGTGGGTACAGGACAGGCTTTATTCTTCACATTCATCTACAACACCACCTGCAAGTGTGTGTGGATTTATCAGGAATTAATGGAAGGATTGGGGTTTAATTAAGATAAATCACAACATAAAAGGGGAAGGATGATAAATACTTTCTTTGTAAAATATGGCCTTTTCTTTTTCTTTTTTTTTTTTTTTTAAAGTTGAAAGGCAAAGTTACCATGAAGTTCAACATGCCCCAGTTCCCAGGATAGCTTCTCTGGCCTAAAGTTTCTTTTCTCATCTCATTCTATTTTTGGCATCAAGATTGTATTAGCATAAAAAGTAAGTTGTACTGTTTCCTCTTTTCCTAGTATTTGAAAAAATTTATGAGATATTAGAATTCCTCTTCCTTGAATGTTTGATAAAACTTATCTGTAAAAACATTTCTCTGTGAGAAATTATTATTTTATTATTTTTACTTTTTAAAAAAAATTTATTATGTTAGTCATTAGTTTTTGATGTAGTGTTCCATGATTCATTATTTGCATATAACACCCAGTGCACCATGCAGTATGTGTCCTCCTTAATACCCATCACCGGCCTATCCCAATCCCCGACCCCTCTCCCCTCTGAAGCCCTCAGTTTGTTTCCCAGAGTCCATAGTCTCTCACAGTTCATTCCCCCTTCTGTTTACCCCCCCTTCATTCTTCCCTTCCTTCTCCTACCGATCTCCCTGTTATTTTTACTTTTGCATATACTTAAAATTTTCCACAATAAAAAGTGGAGAGAATAGTATAATAAACCCCATGTACTTAGTCAGCTGAGAAAGATTTTAAATTAGAGATTAAATTTTGTAAATGGTATGGGGCCATTCAGGTTTTGTTTATCTTCTGTAGTCATTTTTGACAACTAATATTTTTTCTAGGTAATTACCTAATTCAGTTAAGTTCTCAGATTATTGGCAAAAGTTGTTCATAATTTTCTCTTTTTAATTTGTGCATCTATATTAATATTTCTGTTTTTCATTCTTAATCCTTTTTATTTGTGCCTTCTCTCTTTTCTTCAATCAGACTTGCAGAGGTTTACCAATATTTATTTCAGAGTCATTTGAGTCTACTTTTGTCTTGCTGTTCCTTTGTTTCAGTGTCTGACTGAGTTGCATCCCAGGGCTGGAACTGAGGGTGGGAGAGGGGAGATTTTCAAGACCAAGCTAAAGAAGGTCACTTTCAGGAAGATAGTACATTATTAAAAGCCATGCCATTGAGAGAAAGACAACAAAAATAGTAATTTTAATACTAATATAGGTTAGTTATTGTGTGCTGAGGACTAGGTTAGGTATTTTACACACTTTGACTCATTTAATGTTCATATCAAACCTGTAAGATTTCCATTATTAACTTCATTTTTAGATGAGGAAACAGGCTCTGTGTGATTAAGTAATTTTCTCAAAATCATATAGTTTACTGATGGTATTTGACTTCAGATATGTTTTTCCTATTACCCAATTAGCTATGAACAGAGGGAAAACTGGGTGGGTTTCTGGAGACCTTGAAAGCCTGGGACATGAGACATGCAAAGCCAAAGGGGTAAACAAAAGTTCAGCTGGTCACCTACTTCCTTGGCGGTTCTGGCCCACGTGATGACTTCCGTTTTAAATGACTTGATCTTTATTTTATTCTGGGAACTCCAGGGAGAAAAAAACTTGTCTGATAAAAAGATGCAAATGGAAATAAATACCTTTTTTCAATACAAGGGAAAGGTATTTCTTCAGAAATGAATTTTTAGTATGAAAAATTTGGGCAAATACTATTAAAAATTAAAGTACAGTGTGAATGCTTGCCAAAAAACTGAGGTGACCTGTAGGTTTTCATTTTTTTTTAGTTTTTCACAGCAAAAATATAAAGATAATTTGGCTTTTATTATTGTTTTGCTTCAGTACCTTTCAAAGAATACCAATATTTAGTATCTCTGAGAAAACAGGTAAGGAGATAATTGGTAACAAAATCCACTTAACTGAGTATCTCTAAAATAAAGGCTATTATAGGAACACTACATAAATTGTAAAAAATGGCTAGACTTCCTTTTTTTTTTTTTAAGATTTTATTTATTTATTTGACAGAGACAGCTAGCGAGAGAGGGAACACAAGCAGGGGGAGTGGGAGAGGAAGAAGCAGGCTCCTGGCGGAGGAGCCTGATGTGGGGCTCGATCCCAGGACCCTGGGATTACGCCCTGAGCCGAAGGCAGACGCTTAACGACTGAGCCACCCAGGCGCCCCTAGACTTCCTTTCTAAACAAAGCACATACATTCAGAAATTTAAGTATAAAAATCATCTCAGCTTTTAAAGTATATTGGAAACAGTTTATCTGCTAGCACTTTAATCTCCTTATAAAATATCTGCTTTCTTTGAGCAGTGTAGCAATGAAGAAGTATGTCATGTAAATTCTGCACATAATGTCTGCAAACACAGGTGAATGAATATACTTGTTGTCAAAGATATCTGTAATCTGGTAAAAATAAAAATATTAGCTATTTTCCAGATTTTATGAACATCCTGTATTATAATATTTTTGAGTATTGGAATATATCTATTAGACGGACTGTTAGTATCTTAAACTCACTTTTTTTTTTCCCTTGCATCCTTGGTATCACTGCTCGGAGCACCCTCTGTCTGAGACCTCCTCTTTCTGAGAACCATCTGCTTCTTACTCTCCCAAACCTTGGTAGCTGCTGTTGTGTTTACTCTGGCTGGTCCCACCCTCCCTCTGTGAGTATTCGGACCATTGAGAGATAAGCTAGGCCAATCAGTTCTGGGCACATGGAATTGAGTCTCTGAAATTCTGAGTACCAAGGGACATGTGAAATCCAAGACTCGTGAGGTGGCCGCATATGTTCTTCAGAGCTGAAGGGTGGCCCTTTTTCACCCTGTGAGAAGAGAAGCAGAGAATGAAGTTCTAAAGAGAGTGAACAATTATGTATTTGGACAAAGGGAAGCAGAAATGTGAGGCAGAAAGAAGTGGTGGAGGTCCTTCACGAGGCCTCATTATCCTCAGACTCCATGAAATACTTTAGAATCCATCTGACAAATTTTCTTTTCTCATTAAGGTAGTACAGATTGGTTTCTGTTACTGTTATGCAAGGAACCTTGACTAAAACAATCTCTTCTGCTCCAGAGCTAGCATTCAAGCTTGGTATGGTCTTGGAGCAAAGGTTTCTGCTAAGAAAATTTCTGAAAGGAAAAAAAATAACCTAATTTATGATGAGCATTTATGGAAAGAAGAGGGCCAGTAAATATGTATGTTCTAAAAGTGGAAAGCGGGATGTTTTCCTGTTTCATTTTAGAAAGATCAAAACTTGTTGGACTAGAAATCAGAAGAATAGGTCACCAAAATGAGCATGAGGCCACCTACCAGCCTTTTGTTTAAAGGGTTGCTCTCAGCTTGCTTATGACAGTTACAAAAATAATTACCCATGGTGCATACACAGTCACTACCTCTTATGGAGCAACGTTGGTCTGTGCAGTCCTAGAATCTCATATCAAGTCATCTGTGTGTTCATTATGTTTGAATACCCCTTCAGGAAGCATCAAGATAGGTACATGGTGGATACTTAGGTTTCTGATTTGTGTGTGTGTGTGTGTGTGTGTGTGTGTGTGAAAAGAACTCTTTTATTTCTTTTTAAACTCCCTTTCCTTCTTCCTTTCTTAGTGTTTAGTCCTGTCTAATAGAACATTGTACTATGATGGAAGTAATTCCATATCTGTGCTGTTCAAAATGGTAGTCGCTAACCACATGTGGCAACTGAGCCCTTGAAATGTGTGGTTAGCTTGACTGAAGAGCTCAATTTTAAATTCTATTTCATTTTAATTAGTTGAAAATTGAATTTAAATATCTACACGTCCCTAGTGATACTGAATTGGACAGTGTAGATTTAGTCTGTCAATCCATTCTGAAGTTTTTGCTTCTGGTTCTAATATATCATTTGTGATTTTGTAGTGGTTTGAATTACCCATCTGATTTCCCTAACTCTCACATTTCCCACTTCAAAACGATCAGTGGCTGAAAGAGGCTGACTGTATCACCTTTCAATCAAATTTGATTTTGTTCTTTGGATGGGTTCGTCTGCCCCAGTTCTGTTTTATTCTAGATGGGAGCTCTGTGGTTGGGTGTGGGTGAATTGTGGCTTTCTACTATATCGTTGGTATTTGTGAAACACACTGGATGCTGAGGGCAGTCAACTGTAAGCTGGGAGGAAAGGTATTAGCTTATCTTTCAGTTTGTTTGAAGACCAAACAACAGCCATGTTGGGATAAAGTAGCTTGGTGAGATAGAACCAGCACACTCTACAGAGACGACTTCTTGGCTCACCACAAAACCTCAATGTTGATACACCTTTCTATTCTTCTTGAACCTTAATGATAGACTTTCCTGGGTCTCAGTGGCTGTGAGAGGTCGCTTGAACTGAGGAGTAGTTTATTTACTACATGTAATTATTTCTGCAGTTGCTCTAGTGTTTTAAATAAACTGAGAGTGACCCTTTCTAGAAGAGGTGGGGCAACAGCTTTGTGCTCCTTGTAGATTACCTCTTGGTTCTTGGTAGGATGGGTTCCAGTCTTCCTGTATCAAGTTCAAGTGTGCTGGATCCAGAGTGGGGTCTTTTGAGATACAACTGAATGCACTGGTTCAAATGACAAAAACTGCAGCCTGGTTACAGAATAGGGTGCATCTAACAGAGATAGACAAGAGTGTCTTTTCTGCTGTGTCTGATTAGGTTTCTTTATCAACAGCTTGATTGCTACTTGATTTCCTTCCTCAGTGCCCCGCTGAGAAGCAGCTCTGGTCTCAGCAGCTGGGTCATTTTGTTTTGTGTCCAAATCTTGTCCAAATCTGTGACTGTAACTATCCACAGGCTCTGTCAAGTCAGTCCATATGCGTATGTTGTCAGCAAAAAAACTTTTTTTCCCCAACCTTCCTGAAAAGGTATGGGAAAGCATTTCTCTTCCCACTTTGACCATCTGATGCTTGAACTGCCTAGCTTGGAGGCGTAGGGTGGGTTATCTACTGGTGCAGTGAGTGGTGAATCCACCTCTCCTGAGGGCTGGAGCCCAGAAGCAGGAAAGCAAGCAGGTTGAAATTTGCCGCAACTTCCTGCTATTGTCCCAGCAGGTATCCCATTGTCAAGAGAATCCAGAAAGATTGGACTGCCCTTCCTGACTAATGAGCATCTGTGCGATTCTCATTACTCTTGTCCTTGCGTCTCACATGGCCATAGCTTCGAGGAATGCTGGGAAAGGTCCATGAACCAGGCAGGTGCACCCAGAGTCCTCTGCCTGTGAATTTCACCTCAGCCCAGCTTCTTATGGTGAGCCAGGAGCTAACATCCACTGGACTCGATTCCAGGTTTTCCCCGAAGCTCCCTCTGCTCAGGAGCATTTTTACCCTGGCTGATTCAAGGTGAAGATGGGCACTCAAGGGGGCGCCGGTTTTCTCCCTTCACCTCCCATTGACTTTAAATGAGTAAGCTGGGGCAAGAGAGAGGGAGGCGAAGTTATCTCACAGAGCATCGAGTTAGAGCAAATTTCTGGTGTATTGAAATGGAAGAAACATCCCAAATCTCATCTAAGTGGGTTGTGTACTGGGCAGCCCGAGTCCCTGGGCCCAAGCTTGTATATGTGTTTTGCATTCCTTGAACAAGGTGGATATTCGTTTCTCTCTCCCAGAGCTGTGGGGAGCAGTGAAGTGCTGGAAGCTTGGTGAGGTCTCCCTGGGACCCAGCTGGTGGGGGGCCTTGCTCCAGTCCCTTCTCTCCAGCCTCGTGATGTATTTCGGATGCTAACACTTGTGGAGCACACTCTCTGCTCTGCTTAGTGTCCCCCCAGAGTGAGATGACCCCAAATCCTCTAACAGGAGGAGAAACCCAGTCATGTGGGCGCAGCACCAGGGGAGCGTCAACCCACTTCAGCACAACTGAACGGAGCCGAGTGCCCACCTCCCGAATGGCCTGTAGACAGTGCCTGGCCACAGGTGGTGCAGCCGGACGAAGCAAAGCGTTTCCTTCTGAAGGGTCCTCAAACCAAGTGTAGGTTGAGCATCACCACAAACTGAGTTCCCCCGGGGTCACAGCACTAAGCTTTTCCCTTTATATATTCCAGGGTGCTGGCGAGGGTTGAATCGGCACCCCAGCCAGGCCAAGCACTTTTAGTCCAGGTGGCGACAGGAAAGGGTGCCCTTGGTGGGTAGAGCGTTGGGCAGCACCGAGTGTGGGGCCTTCCGCTGCATGGTTATCTCCCCCCCTCGCTGCTCTGTCCCTAAGGCCATCTGCGGAAATCAGGTCTTCAAAACGGGGGGGACTCTGAAGCCTGCGGGAGAGCCGCTGCTTGGGCAGCTCCAGGTGGTGTGGCCCGCTTGCCCTTCCTGCTGCTCAAGTCAGAAGCGGTCTTGGGTTGGAATCGTGGACCTGACCTCTTGCTGCCACAGTGGGCCTGGCCTTGGAGATCCAGTGTTTCCGTCTGCAGCTGGGGTCATGTTCCAGAGTCCCTGCAAGGTGAGCTGCTGGCCTTCAAAGCCCTTTGGTATTTTGGCTTAAGCTGCCGGTCCCGTTGGAGGCACCGACAGATTCAAGTAACAGCTGCAGTGCTTCGCAGCTTTCTCATCTCACATTTCTGGGTGGATTTCTTTCTGCAGATAATGTTCTATGAATCACCTTTGAAATGAGAATTTATCAGCTGAGGGACTGTTCTCTTTGAATTGTCAGAATAAGAATAATAACTCCCTGAGGTGTAATTTCCTAGGCCCACCACAAAGACGGGCAGGAACCCCCACATTCCTGGGACTGTGCTGTCTTTTTAAAATTTTTTATTTAAATATTTTTTGATTTGAGTATCAACACACAATGTTGCATTAGTTTCAATTGTACAACATAGCGATTTGCTAAGTCTCTATGTTGTGCTGTGCTCACTGCAAATGTAGTTACCATCTGTCCCCATGCAAACGTGGTCACAATACCATTGCCTCTATTCCCTGTGCTGTGCCTTTCATCCCTGTGACTCATTCATACTCTAACTGGAAGCTGCTACCTCTGACTCCTCTTCACCCATTTCACCCATCCCCCCAGTCCCCTTCCCTCTGGCAACCATCAGTTTGTTTTCAGTATTTATAGGTCTGATTCTGCTTTTTGTTTATTTATTTTTTTAGATTCCACATATGCTATTTGTCTTTCTCAGTCTGACTTATTTCATTTAGCATAATGCCCTGTAGGTCCATCCATGTTGTCACAGATGGCAAGATCCCATCATTTTTTATGACGGTGCGATAGTCCATTGTGTGTGTGTGTGTGTGCGTGCGTGCGTCTGTGTGTGTGTGTGTGTGTGTGTACATCACATCTTCCGTATCCATTTGTTGATTGGTGTGTGTGTGTGTGTGTGTGTGTACATACACCACGTCTTCCTTATCCATTTGTTGATTGCTGGATATGTAGTTTGCTTCCATATTTTGGTTCTTGTAAATTGTGCTGCAATTAACATAGGGGTGCAGATGTCATTTTGAATTTGTGTTTTGCTTTCTTTGGGTAAATACCTAGTATTGGATTATTGGATCATACAATATTTCCATGTTTAATATTTTGAGGAACCGCCATACTGTTTCCCACAGTGGCTGCACCGATTTACATTCGCACCAAGAGTGCACGAGGGTTCCTTTTCCTCCATATCTGACCAACACTTGTTATTTCTTGTCTTTTTGATTTTAGCCATTCTGACATGTGTGAAGTGGTATCTCATTGTGGTTTTGATTTGCATTTCCCTAATGACCAGTGATGTCAAACATCTCTTTATGTGTCTCTCGGCCGTCTGTATGTCTTTGTTGGAAAAATGTCTATTCAGTTTCTCTGCCCATTTTTTAGTCAGATTGTGTTTTTGGTGTTGAGCTGTATAAGCTCCTTATATATTTTGGATATTAACCCTTTATTGGACATATCTTTTCCCATTCAGTAGGTTGCCTTTTTGTTTTGTTGGTGGTTTCCTTTGCTGTGCAACAAAATGAATACCCAGAATTTGGTAGCTTTTCTATACACTAATAATGAAGTAGAAGAAAAAGAAATAAAAAAAAGATTCCACTTATAAATCAAAAAGAATAAAATACCTAGGAATAAACCTAACCAAGGAGGTGAAATACCTATACTCTGAAAACTATAAAACACTGATGGAAGAAATTGAAGGTGACACAAACAAATGGATAAATATTCCAGGCTCATGGATTGGGTGAATCAATATTGTTAAAATGTCCACACTATCCAGTGCAACCTACAGATTCAATACAATCCTCATCAAAATGCCAACAGCATTTTTCACAGAACTTAGAACAAATAATACTAAAATTTTATGTACCACAAAAACCCCCAAATAGCCAAATGGTCTTGAGAATGAACAACAAAGCTGGAGGTATCACAATCCCAGATTTCAAGATATACTACAAAGCTGTAGTAATCAAAACAGTATGGTACTGGCACAAAAGTAGACACATAGATCAATGGAATCGAGCAGAGAGCCCAGAAATAAACCCATGTTTATATGGTCAATTAATCTTTGGCAAAGGAGGGAAGACTATAAAAGGAGGAAAAGATAGGCTCTTCAATAAACGATGCTGGAAAAACTGGACAGCAATATGCAAAAGAATGAAACTGGACCACTTTCTTACACTATATACAGAAATTAAAACTCAGAATGAATCATGGAACTTTATATCAAAAACTAGGGAAATAAAAAAATAAAAAAAAATGAGGAGGGCACAAAAAAACCAAACCAAAACAAAAAAAAAACCTCAGAATGGATTAAAGACCTACATGTGAGACGTGAAACCACAAAAATCCTAGACGATCACACAGGCAGTATTTTCTCTGACATTGGCTGTGGCAACATTTTTCTAGATATGTCTCCTACGGCAAGGGAAACGAGTAAAAATAAACTGTTGGGATCATGCTTTATTTCTTTTTCCTCAGAGAATAACACAGCAGTTCTCACTTGGCTTCTTCCATGTCTCTACTGAGCAGCCGACTGGTCCCACTGTACTCCTGGCTCTGCCACTTCCTGCTGACTATGTGTCTGTGAGTCTTAGTTTCATCATCTGTAAAGTGGGTATAATAGTTCAGGGTTGCTGACACTTTGAGTGTCCATGTGTTAAAGTACTTATTGATTTATAAATGCTGTACAAAGGAACATTACTTTTCTGCTAGGAAGCCTGTGAGCGAATAGACCATTTGGCCCTCTCTGGACTCACTGCCTGGCAGTGGGGAAATAAGTCTTGATCATGCTGCCATTTTAAAGCATTTTAAATGAAGACCATTTCTCTCTCCTCCTCTTGGCTCTCTCCCTCCCGGCCACTTTTGTCCAGGAGATAATGAAGATTAGTTTTCATTTCTTTTGCTCTTTCCTGGTTGTCCAGCCTCACTGTTTAGAGAGGCGCTCAGAGTTGTTTTCCCTTGAATTTTTGCTTTTTACCATTGTGTTTACAGTAAGAGTCAACTGCAGGTAATGCTTGGAGCCAGTGAAAGTATTAGAAAGCCGACCAGCTCTAGTCTTCTGACCCACAGAGACTAAGGTCAAGGATTTTTTTCCCCCACTGGAGGAGGTCATCAACCAGGAGGACGATGAACCACAGAGGGTGGGCTGAGCTCAGGGCCAGTGTGGGCAGCTGGTAAACTCACTGTCTGAGAAGGCTCTGCAGTCCGCATTCGGCTCTGCCCCTACTTACTGAGTCTCTCTTTACGTCCCGCAGGGCTGGATTGTGTTCCCAGGCCTACAGGGAAGTTAATATCTGTTCAGTGGTTTGTTTAAAAGTTTGAATCTGATTGTGAGATTCAAGCCAGTAGTGGCTTTTGGGGAGGAGAGGTGAAAGTCATCCAAATATTGTGACATGGGCAGCCTTTCTGTTGATTTTAAAGAACTTTGTACAGTTTTCTGAGGCTCTTGGCAGCTCGGTGCTGGCCTGATTGTTGGTGTAACATGAGGCTGCCACAGACGTGGCCACATAGTACTTAGGAGTGTGGTTCATCGACTGTGAACCCGGACACCCATGTTCTGGATTTTCTTGCCAACCAACCGTCTTGAGGGAATGATTGGCTCATCGACGTAACATCTCTCCCTGACCCTTCTATTCCAGCTACTTCTTATTGAAAATTACTATGTGACAACTCTTGGTGTCCCTGTGAAGAAGACAGAGGGATGCACTGTATGAAACTTGCTTTCATACTTGGCATTTTGGCTGGCTGTCTCAGGAGGGTTGCTGTTGTACAAAATGATCTACTCTGTCAAGGGTGGAAAAGAAAAAAGGAGGAGCTTCTAGCTATTTACAGGATGTCAGATTATTAGAAGAAAAACTGGTGAAAGACAGAGAAGACTCTCAGGAAATCCAGCAAGCCAAGAGCATTGTGTGGTGTGGACATGAGGGGAAATGGAAGTCCCACTGTTTAGGTAATATCAAAGACTTTGAATAATCACAGATTCACCAGAATTTGCAAAAAAAATTATGCAGGAAAGTTCCATGTACCTGTCACCCCTGTACCATCTTGCCTAACTGTAGCATGGTGACAAAACTAGGAAATGAAGCATAGTGCTTTTGAAACAGGAGTCACATTGAAAGAATGAAATCACAGCACTATTGCAAAGGTGGTGTTGACAATTTTTTGAGCCCTACTATGTGCCAGTCAATATACAGGGCAGCTGGAGTGTAAAAAAATTAGTCTTGGGTCCTCCCCTGAGGGAGTTACAGAATGAACAGGGAGACTGACATTAAATTAAAAATTATGCAGATAATTCATTTTTAGAAAGGATTTATTTATTTATTGGAGAGAGCAGAAGGAAGAGGCAGAGGGAGAGGGAGAAGCAGGCTCCCCACTGAGTAGGGAGCCGGATGTGGGATTTGATCCCAGTGCCCTGGGATCATGACCTGAGCCGAAGGCAGACGCTTCACCGACTGAGCCAAGATTTGCCTATGATATTGCAGTAACTACAGCTTTAAAGTTTGCTCCTATGTACATTTATAATTGTGTCCTTTCTGGGCTTATTTTTGTCAAATTTCCTCCCTTTTTTTTTTTCTTTTTTTTCCTAGTCTGTGGAAGCCAAGTATGTCCTGGAGTGAATGGGCACCGACAATTGTGCCCACAAATGGCACTTTATGAGGATTTTTTTTTAAAGATTTTATTTATTCATTTGACAGAGATAGAGACAGCCAGCGAGAGAGGGAGCACAAACGGGGAGTGGGAGAGGAAGAAGCAGGCTCCCAGCAGAGGAGCCCGATGTGGGGCTCGATCCCAGAACGCTGGGATCATGCCCTGAGCCGAATGCAGACGCTTAATGACTGAGCCATCCAGGCGCCCCTGTGAGGATGTTTTTAACGGAAGTCAGCAGTTTGGCTGCAGAACGGCAATCAGAACTCAGAGGCCTGCTCATTGGTATCGTCAGCTAGTGGGAGTGAGAGAGGACCAAAACGGACTTCTGCCAAGGGGGAGAATTCTAGAATGTTGGATGTGTTTGACAAGACCCCAGAACATCCTGATGGTAAAGCCTGCTGCCTCTGGCTTCTGAGGGCCACTTTGGCAAGCCACACAGAGAGTTCAAATGTACAAGGTTCATTCATGTGGTTCATAGCCATGACCTACTTTGGGACACTTATGATTTAAGTGAAGAGAAGGACAATTAGATTTATGTTCTCTGTTAAAGCCAAGAAGTGGTATCTGGGCAACTCAAGCTGAATGCACACAAGAGAGTGACCCTCCCCACCTACTTGGTAAACGTGGTACAGGTGGCAGAAATAATACCTGGATAAATACCCCTGGTCACTTAGGACATTTCCTTTGTATCAACATTTGCTGTAGGAGGTTCTCGTGTCTCCTGGCGTTTGCCAAGCAAACAGAGTGCTTTAGACAAGAAATGGGAAACAAAGGTTTGCCAGAAATGGTCAGGTGTAATGGGCCTTAGCAGTGGTGTTTGCAAGGGGGTTTCTCCTCTGATGTCAGCTCTGATTTTTGTTAGATGCAGTCCTGAATTAGGATACCAGGAGGCACGTGACGGGTAGAAGTGCTGACTTTCCATCTGTTCAAGTGGAGTGTCTTTTGTAAGTTTTCATTCCTCATTCTGTGTTCTGCATCGCTGAGCCTTTCAAAATGCACTCTTGATACAGAAGCGAGATCTCCACTTCAGTCTCTGTATTTGGCCACCTGAAAATTCCAGTAATTGGCCTCTATCATTGAATAAGTGGGGGAGGGGAAGGCCCCATGAAATTCATTGCCCCAGCCTCACTTTTCACCCCCCCCCAGTCTGTGGAGAAATCGCAGGTCTGTTGATGATCCTCCTGACGTTAGTCTTTTTGTTGAATTTCATTTTAATTATAATTTTTAAGAGTGATTTCTCCCCCCAGAATGCTGGAGTCGAGTTTGGGAGAATTTGTTATGGTTAAAGAATGCTGGTGAGTGGATGGCTATGCTGTTGTGCCTGGAAGCCTCATGTGTACCGGTTCTTGCAGGCAGATGCCGCTCCAGTTCTGGGGCGGGGCCCAATCACCCTGTATCCCATACGGCCTGGCATGGTGCCCCACACATATTAGCTCTCAGTGCACGCTGCCTGCTTTGCTGTTGCAGACTTGTAGCTGGATGGTATGGGGCTTAACAGCTGGGCATTGGAGAAGATACATGATTTTGAATCCTGCTCCTGCCACTTATTCTCTGAGTCTTTGGGTAAACCACTCAACCAGTCTGAGACCCAGTTTCCTCATGTGTGAAATGGGGATAATAAGACCCACCATACAGAGCTGTGAAAATGAAATGAGACAGTGTCTCACACTTGGTGTGGAGCTGTGGATTGCCTGTTTCCCGTTAGCGTGTAAGCCCCGTGGGGGCAAGGACATATCTGTTCCCTTCTATAGCCCCATGCCTGGCACATCGTAGGTGCTCAATAAAATATTTGTTAGATTAATGAAAATATGTTATGGATTTTCTGTGATATTACTGCAAAGAGAAAGAGAAGTTTAAAGATTTGAGGAATGGTGATATGAGACAATTATATTGGAAACAAAATAAAATAATTGGAGAAAGGTGTTTTTTTAATCAACATGAGTTATCTATCCATGTGTATCTTAGTATTGGTCATTAATTTCACTTTTAAAAAATGTGTATATATATATATATATATATATATATA
>NC_048218.1:8723926-8775705 GCF_002007445.2 Ailuropoda melanoleuca
GTGGGGGGCTCAATGTCATGACCCATGAGATCATCACCGGATCCAAAACCGAGAGTCAGACCCTTAACCCATTAATTTCACTTTAAAATACATTTATTATTTTAGTTGAGAAGTTATCATTTTTTTTTATAGATGGTGTTTTTCAGGATTCCTGAGAGAAACTGACTTACATAATTTTACGTCTTCGGCAAATATGCATATGTATTTCAAAGATTTATTTATTTATTTTAGAGAGAGACAGAAAGTGCGGTGAGGAGGGGCAGAGGAAGAGAGAGAATCTCAGGCAGACTCCCCACTGAGCAGGGAGCCTGCTGTGGAGCTCAATCTCACAATGCTGAGATCATGACCTGAGCAGAAATCAAGAGTTGGATGCTCAACCAACTGAGCCACCCAGGTGCCCCCGTATGTATGTATGTATATATGTATATACTTTTAAAAAGATGCATTTATGTATTTTAGAGACAGAGCAGGAGCGGGAGGGGCAGAGGGAGTGTGAGAGGGAATCTCAAGCAGACTCCGCACTGGGTGTGGAGCCCAATATGAGGGGCTTGATCCCATGACCCTGAGATTATGACCAGAGCGAAAACCAAGAGTTAGATGCTTAACTCACTGGGGGGGCCACCCAGGCACCCCCATATACATTTTTAATAGAATTATGGTTTTTGGTTCCCCATGTAATATGGCAAAGACTTCCTCTCTCTTCCATTCCTTCTTTTTCCCCCTTCCTTTCTTGCTGTCTTTCTCTGCCTCCAAGACGAAACACTATAGTGCCCTAAAAATATTTCTGAGCATTAAGGATGTAGGGAGTACGTCCTTATGGACCAAATCCATTGGAATGGGCAAATCTACTAAGGACGTATGGTGTTTGAGTATGTTAGCTTCTCAGGGAAAGTTTTAAAAAAGTTGAAACAGTGTTTTTCTTTAGGAGTTACTCAGCTTTGTAATTCCATAGGTAACTAGTAATTTTTCTGTTCTCCAAATTGCCAAAATCTGATGTCGACCAGTAGTCAGTTTGGAGCATCACTCTGTGTCTGACTCAGTCGGGAGTGAGGTGGGCGCTCATTCAGAGCACTCATTGCAAAGTACTGGCTGGCTTTGAGCGTTTTAGGGACAATTCTTTAACCCACCACCAGATGGAGAAGGTACTCCACTTAAGTTCTGATTCACGTTTGCCTTGTTGGAACAGGTTTTGGCACTTTTCTCCTTTCTGGACTGGACGGTTAGCATTTTTTTGGATGCAGAAAAGAGAGCAACACACAAGGGCCTATATTTTAACACTTTATATAGGAATTAAAGTACATGTTGTTACAGATTTTGGCACTTATGTGCCCACTTAAAATATCTAAAGGGTTATGTATTTTTAACCCTTAGGAGACTGGTATTGACACACGAGTTTGAATTTTTTTTTTTTTTCTTAACATAGACTTTGATTTCCTATTTCATGACTTCCAGCCACCAGGCCGACATCCCCTTTCTTTGTGGGATCATGACACAAGGTTAATAATTAAGAGCAAGAGTGTTGGAGATTCATAGCTCTGTGTTCAAATCTAAACTGTTCCACTTGGGTGAGCTACTTACCCAATCCATCATCCCTCAGTTTCCTATAATGTGAAATGCTTATTTCACAGAATTGCTGGAGGGCTGATCTAAATAAATGGGCTGATCTAGCTGATGGCCCCTGTATAGCACTTATGCCATGTGCTTACAACAGCTGTGTTTACTGTTAGCTGTGAAAAGGCAGTTAAGAACAATATTTTCCCCTCAGTTTTACTGAGATATAATAGATTATGCAGTATTTTATATCTCTCCCCAATGTGTTAAAATTTCAGACTATGCTAACTTATTTAATTATGGCCCCTTTGCTTGATCTTCCAACTGTCACCTGCACCCTTGGGATAGGCTACTCCATTGGTTCTTGGGGGTAGTGATATTGCCTCCCCAGGGAACCATTGGCAATGTCTGGAGATACTGATGGTTGCCACAGTTGGAGAGTGGGTGTTAAGTGGCGTCCGCTGGGCAGGGGCTGGGGATGTTCTAAACCTCCTGCAATGCACAGGACACTCCCCCCAACAAAGAATGATCTAGCCCCAAATGTCCATAGTACCAAGGTTGAGAAACTTGGGCTATGAGGTACTCAGAAGAAGAAAAGTTCCTTGTCTTTGGTCCAGTTAATTCAACTTAATTAAATTCCAAGCATCTAATAATCAGGACCTGTGCTAGATTCTGGAGCTCCTAAGGATGAAAAGACACAGACTCAGTCCAGGATGTGTGAAGGGTCTGGGATTGTGCTCTACTTAAAAGCTAGTTAAGTCTGTTGCTGTTTCCTGGATGCTAGCAGAAGATGCAAGGCTCCTGGGTCAAAGACAAAGGACTTGTTATTCATGGCATAGCAGGTGGAATGAGCATCATGCTGACATGGGTTCCCTTTATCCCCAGTCCTGCGGGGCATGTGAGCGTGCCCAGGTGGATCTTAAGCATGCGGTGGGTTGTAGCACAGCTGAGGAACACAGAACCCGGGGACTCCAGTGCTCTTAATAATCAGCGGTAAGCAAATCTCTTTTTTTGGGGGGAAGACAGTATCTTGTCCCTCAAGGATATAAAGACTAAGTACAAGGTACAAAGGATATAGAGCAAGGTATTTCAGATGGTACTGTTTGAAAAGGCTTCATGGAGGAGGGGATACCTGAACTGGGTTTTGAAGGGTGAATAGGGCTTTAGCACACAGACAAGGGGAGAAAAGTTTTCTCTTTTCTTCCTAAAAATAAATTAACTTCTCTCCTGTACATCTCAGCACAGGTTGTGTGAGGGCAGAGGACACTCTAGAAAAGTCCTGGCTGAGTCTGATCAACTAGTGAGCATATATGGACTGTTGCCAATTATGTTACAATATTATAAACTTACATCTAACATTAATTTACTGTGAGAAGGTGAACTATATTTTTATTATATGATTTTTTTTTTCATGCTGCAGCTGTGGGCTTATAGTGACCCATAGGAACAAGTCTCTCTGCTACCAGTAGACCCTCCTTCAACAAAGGAGAGTATGTTAAACCAAGGTTGATGGACTAGAAAGCAAGGCCTGCTGGATCACCCACAGAAGGCACTGCAGACGTGATAAGAGCAAGGAATGATGAGCCTAATGGGTAAGCATGAGAGCCATTTGGGTGGGTACCAGAACAGTGTCTTGTTGCTCATGGTTGTATAATCTGGGTACACTGGCTGTATTCAAAGCATCAAAGGCTGGGCAGGGAGGGTGTAAAATGGAGCCTAACTGTGGGGAATCCTATGTAATACCATCCTGGAATAGAATATTGTACCACAGTGAAAATGGTGGGACTGGGTTCCATGTGCAAACATGGAGAAATCCCAGTCTTTAAATCAGAAAACCAGAACCCATTTTACAAATTTCAGAAGGAAGTGTTGAATACAGGAAATCAGGTCCTACAAAATTATTGGAAGGGATGGGGAAGGGGCAAAACGCCAGGATGGGGGTGCTCCCTGCAGGTCAAGAAGTCACAAGCAGCCGCTATTGCTATAGCAGAGCCTGTGTAATTCTGCCACCGTCGCTGCCTGAGGATGAGGAAATCCGCCTTTGTCCTCCCAGCCACCTCTCATTGGTAACAGAATAGAAACCCTGTTTGCAAGGGATTCTGGGAGTCCTTCTCAGGCCTCCACATGCTGTTGACAGAGCTGAGAGCAAAGAAGCGGGTGGAATGGTGCTGGGGGTCCCAGGACAAGAGTAATATGATATGTGATAAAACAGCTCCTTGAAGATTACGTATAGCATGATCCCATTTTCATACAATGGTGTGTTAGAGCTGGCTTGAACTGGCTTATGAGACCCAATAAATTTTCAGCAACTTTGTAACCCAGCTGTTAAACACAGCCAATATTAAAAATTAAATCATATAAATTTACAATAAAATAAATTATACTGAAGACAATGGTAACAAATATGCTAAACTCATCACCTAGTTATCTTACTGAATTTTATTCTAATCTATGCTTTTGAGGTTATTTATATCTATTCTATCTGTATGGTGAAAATACTGGTGTGCTACTACAGGCTCTTTCAAACTCTGTGTTTGGTGGCATCACCTTGGCAGCTTGAAATAGGCCACCAGGGAAGAGCTTCTAACTTCCATGAAAGAGACTAGCTAATGCTACAAACTAGGGCTTGATCGTTCTATATCAACGTACACATGTGGACATAACACAGGGGTGGACAACATGTTAATAACGATGAACAGATTAAATTGGTTATGTCTGTGGCTGTTACATCGTGAATAGCACAGGAATTGAGGAGATAGTCTTCCAATATTTGAAAACTATCGTCTGATTCAGCAAAGAAGCTGTTCACATGTTTGATGAGAAAGTGACTCGTCTACCGTATACTTTTGTCATTTTGCTTTCTTCTTACTTGTTAGTGTAAACAAAAATATCAACCAGCATTTGTCTTGGAACTACATCGGTTTCTCCATTGCAACTCTAGGTTGGCTGCAGTTATGAAGGTGTGGCAAAACGCAACAAAAAAATTCTGTGCGAATCAGTTAACTGTGATTTACAATAAAGGATATTATGGGTATTATGTATTTGATCATTATTTGTAAATTGTGAGCTATAAATCCTTTGTATCAAAAAATGTATAACAAACTTATATGGGGATACAGACACATGCGTACGCGCACATACACACACACACACTTGATTTTTGGAGAGGTGGTGGTTAAACATTTACCATCACACGTCTGCATATATGACATAGCGAGGGGATGATGAGCAACATTCCAGATAGCAGTTACCTTTGGGGGACGATCTAAACATGGACATACACCCAGGCCCCTTCTGCTTGGTCTTCCTCCCCTCATCTGCCAGCTACCTGGTCATCCAAGTTCAATATTGGGGCATCACTGAGGAATCCTCCCCCAGTTCTCATCTCATACCACTGTTGTTGACTCATGCTCCTGACGTGTCATGGTGTTCACGACTCCATGTGCTTGGAACCCATCGAGAAACACCTCTTGCCACTGGTTCCTTGCCTCTGACATGCGGGGAGCGGCCTGTGGTGGAGGATGTGTTTGCCAGAGATCATGGAGGACAGAGAGGGAGCCAGAGAGTTCTCTGTTTCACCTGGGTTCTTCAGCAAAGTGGCTGTGGGCATTTATCAATCTAGGGGAAGCCAAGCTCCGCAAAAAACAGTTGATGGAGGTATGTAATCAATATAGAGGGAACTTGGAGCAGCAGTTCATAAGAAAAGACCAAAAGGTGCCTGAAAAACAGAAAGTGGCATCCTAGGGTAGGCCCTGCAAAAACAACGCAGGAGAGGATGAACAGAGTCCAGGAGGAGAGATGCTGCCCAGAGTGCTGGGGCTGCTGTCGGGGTGGAGCAAGTGGAAACTGGTACTCAGGGCTTTGCTCTGGCCCCATGGCGGAGAGGGGCTGCCTGTCTGCGTCTGGAGGCTGGACGCAGGCCCCAGGAGCTACACCACCTCCCCACACACAGCTGCGTGTCAATGGAAGCTCCTGGAGGAGAAAGTCAGGAAAGAGGGCAGAGCGTGGAGAGCAGCTGGGGAAGTGGGCTCTGTGTGGCTTGGGCCCACAGTCCCACCCGTTAGAGCAGGAGCTCAGTCCTGAGTCTGCCCTCATCGTCCGTGTGCATAGGACAGTCGTCACCCATGCTCCAGGCAGACACCCTCTCTGCTCAGATGCTCTTTTCTATACCAATAACACAGCCTCCCCCTGCCTCTTCCTCCCCATGTCTCTCTAGAACACCGCCCTTGCTTAGGCTTCAGAGGAGAGAGAGGAGGAGCACATTGTTGCACCAAGAATGTCCTCGGCCTTACCCCGTTGACATCAGCGTCTTGCTGATTACAGTTCTTAGATGTGGACATACCTAGTGCTCAAGTCGACTCCGAGGCAAATGAACATGCATGTAATTTAGTTTTCAGTTCACAGGCAGGGTCTAATAGTTCTGCTATTTTCACCAAGTCCTGCATTTGAAAGCCTGGCCAATGTCCAACGTGGAGACCCACACCAGATGGAGCCCACTTTACTCATGTGGTCCAGTTCTGTAGCCTGAACTGGGCACAACCTGGGGGCCGTGCACTCTTTCAGGAATGGGGCTCAGCTTCCAACTGGGTGTGTTCTAGGCTGTATACAGACAGATTGCAAAGAAATGAAAGTGTGTTTGTGTCTGGTAACTTGGAAATTCACAATGTTAAAGACACCAACTACCCAGTCAAGGCAACCACAAAATCTGAGGATACAAAAGGGGTGTTATACACAAGTAATGAATCATCGAACTTTACATCGGAAACCGGGGATGTACTGTATGGTGACTAACATAATATAATAAAAAATCATTAAAAAAAAAAAAAGAGAACAAAAGGGCTTGACTCCACTTACTGAGGGAATGCAAATTGAAGATGTGGCTTCATACTTCTTCCAACAGAGCACGAAGCTGGGCGGTCCTGTGCCCAAGGGGAAGCTTCTGAGTTCACTGTGCCAACCCGGGAGGATGACTGTGCCCAGGGTCAGACCTCAGGGGACCTCGACATTAAAGACCCTCTTCCTTTTTGTCCTTTCCATCAGCTGCTGGGTCCCCTGGGACGTTTGCTGGAAATACAGGTCCCAGCTCCAGCCCCAAGGAACCTCTCTGCTTAGCAAAAGCCCCTGGCCAGCCCTCGTTCCCTGAGAACAGGAGGAGGCTGCTATGCTCCGTACACATGCCCCCACCTCTCCCTGATAGAACATTCCTTAAGGGGAGATCGCCACCTGGTTTTTCAACAGTCTGCAGTCTTACAGAAGTCATTCATTCATGCATGCATGCATTCATTCTTTTCATCCCATCTCATCCTGCCTCAATTCTGGAGGGGGGGGGCACACACCCTGTTAGCTGTGGGGAACTCTCCTTGGAACAGAGGAGAGCATGCTTTTTTGGATGCCAGCTTCTGTGTTTCCTGTGTTTAAGATTGCCCACTTCCCCAGCATCCCTCAGACACATGGAAGGCCTTATCCCTGTGCAGAGGCAGGCACAGTGAGAAGGTCAGAGCGGGAAGGGAAGGCTGCAGAGCAATGAGGTCTACCAGGAAGCCTTTCAGTGTGGCCTGCAGCCAGGCCTCCAGCTGTCCTGTTATTTCCTGCTTGCACCCTCGCTGCTCGGCTCTGACCGGTTCTCGTCGTGGAAGGGAAACACTGGCCCATGCTCCAGCCCATTAATCATTTTCAGGCTTTGCGACTAACCACAGAGGTGGATGGAACGTTCTCTTAAGACATGGAAGCGCCCTACAGTTAGATCAAAAGGAGCCCCTCTGCAGCTCTTTGTAATTTGGCTGCTGTGTTGACAGGCTGCTTGGCCTTGGCTGTGGGTGTGGTCGCTCTCATCACTTTGCACCGAAATTCTCTGCACTGTTTGCCCAGCTGGTGTCTGTTTGGAGAGCTGTTCAGATTCTTCTATAGAAAGGAAAGCTTTCCATTCTCGGAGAAACCACAGTGATTAAGTACATATAAGAGAAAAGCATTATGATGACCTAATCAGAACAAAATCAATGATTCCCTTTTTGCATTATACATGATGAAGTTGATAGGCCACTGCTTTTATCAAGAGTGTGGGTGTGACTTTGGGGTCAGGGAGGAGAAGGGAGAGTCACCCCAGAGCCACCGAGCAGGGGACCTACCAGTGGGGAGAAGGATTGGAGACGTTACTGATGCGATTAGGTGCCCATTCAAAACTTGACCTGGGAAATTCTTAACCTTTGTAATAGGAGAAATATCGGAGGGAGCAAGAATTTCTGGTTACTTTCGATGCGGTCGTTTGAGGCCACCCAACCTAACCTCTCTATCCTGTGGGACGCTTTCCACAAAACCTGACTTGAAGCCCGAAGAAATCTCATGTTCCGCCTAAATTTCTTCTGAGCCGAGAAAGTGGAAAGACATCTTTGTGTGAATATGATCCTTGACAGGTTGCTCACCACCTCACGAAACTGTTGCAGTTTTTGAATAGCTTTAATTGTTTGAAAGGTCTCTCTCACATTTGGTGGAAAATTGTGTCTCTGCCGCTTTTCTCTCTTGGTCTCGGCACTGCTTTGTGGACTAAATTGTAAAACCTTGCTGTCTTCACGCCGGTTCTTGCAGCATTTAAAGATGACACAGTGTTTGTGCTGTTTGATTGTCTCCTGGCTGAATGTCCTCACTGATTCAAAGGAAGAACACTGGTCACCACTCTGCCACCCCTTGCAGGCGTCCCCCAGTTCAGAGTGAGGAGGGGGGCATATGTTGTTCATATTTGGGTATCTGTTGTCTCCTTTGTTCAGGACACTATACTTCTATTAATTCATCCATCCTAAGATCTTGTTTGTTTTTTTTGGCAGCTGTGTCACACTGTTGGCTCATGTTTACCTTAAAGTCTGAAGAGCAGTCGACCTCCTATTCATTTAAATTTCCACGTACCAGAGGGTTTGGAAAGAAGCAAAAGCAAAAATGTTGACTTAGTCACTACTTGCTTGTTTTGCGTTTATCGGGGACTTTGTGACATTTGATACTAGAGTCTTAGGCAAGTGGGTATGTTATGTTGATAGGCAACTTTGCATAGTTTTTTGTACTTAATGTGATAGGATCATATCAAGTTCATGTTCCCCTTTGGGAATGGTGGCTGGAGCTGTGTTAGACTGCGCGGGCCACAGCAACAGGAGCAGCTCAACAGGCTGAAGGTGTTAATCTCACTAAGGAGCCGGTCCTGCCCCAGATAGAAGTTTGAGAGCATTTGTGGGCAATGTTTACAGGGCCCAGGGATAGTCTTCAGGCCTCTGTAAATAGCCTTTGTATGTCTGGTGCTGGGGTTAGATTCGGGGGGAGCAAAGCGGCACCAGACAGAGTCTCCGCCTTCAGTGTCCAGGACAGCCTTTGGGGTAATTACTCTTGTGTCTTATTCAGAGCAGGTCTTCCAAAACTCTTTGGTAGGGAGGGCACGCTCATTCAAAGTATATTTGTTTTATTTTCCTGAACCAACAGACAGTACCTAAGAGGGTATCTACTTTGAGTAGACCGAGCCTGTCCAAAAATCTCTCTTCATCTGTCATCATTGGGACAGCTGGCAATCTGGTGATAAGCGTGGAGCAGAGAGGGTGCCTGACTGAGCCATGGGAGTCCTGGCCTTTGGGAAACAGGAGCAGTTTCTGTCTTCACCTCCCTTGTGGAGTCGTTAGCCTAAACCCCAGGAGCCCACGGGCTTGCTCCTTCTGTGGCTTTCCTTAGGGCTTATGCCTAATATTAAACACTGGGCATTTGCAAATTTTATTTATAGCCTGTTAACTTTCCCCCTGAGTACATCTTGCCTCCCTGCCTAGTTTGTCTGATCATTGGTATCCTCCGCAGACTTCAGTATGGCATTTAGCCCATCAAAAGGCCTAGATAAATAAATGTGGAATTCAACTGTGACGATTTGAGAGGAGCCGGCTTCTCCCTCAGAAGAAAGGGCAAGAGAGAAAAAGAAATAGTTTTAGGAAATTCATGCTCTGTGCCAGGCACTGTGCTGGGAACGTTATATTTGGTATTTTCCATAATCTCCATAAGACTTTCAAGTAAGTATCCTCATTTTGCAGAACAGAAAACTACATCTCAGAGAAGTTAAGGAACCTACCAAAGTTCATATGAAGAAGAAGAAGAGATGAGGTAGGATTTGAACTCAGGTTTCTCTGTCTGCAGGAGCAGCAATGCAATGGAGCCTGTCTGCTCTCTGTGAAGGTGCAGAGGGGCTGGAAGCGGAGACATTGTGTGTGGCCATAGGCTGCCATTTGGCCCCCTTTGAGTTATCACCCAGAACCATTTCACTGCTGAAGAAAGATAGGAAAAAGGCCAGGGCTGAAAGAGCAAAGAGGCAAATAAATAAGAAAGTGGGAGTATGAAGAAGGAGGGAGGAAAATTCGCAGATTAAAGTTCCCTATGCAGGAAGAACCTCACGCCTGTTCGGTAGAGCAAAGTGTTCACCAATGAGGTAATTCGTAAACCCTTGAGAAGGCATAGTGATGGCATGAGTTTGTATTAGCCTTTTTGTCCCCAAAGGAGGAAGGAGTATTCTTCGCTATGGAATCCATGGATTTTTAATGGTGTTAGGGAGCTTTGAAAAGGTGGATCGTGTTTGGAAACTATTAGTCACTAGGTTAGTATTAGGCTGTATTGTAGCAGTAAATAAGTGGGGAGGTCTCAATGGCTTACATATAGAGATTTCTTTCTTGCTTGTGATAATTCCAGTGTGGGTTGGGGGAGTCTTCAGGGCAGCTGCCCCCCATGCAAGGACTTGGTGATCCTGGCTGCTTCCGCCTCGGGAAGCCACCATTTCAGCGCGGGGCTTCCAGGTCAAGCACCAGTGTCTAAATGCTTCAGCATGGCACGTCACAGATCACTTCCACTCACAGCCCATTGGCCAAAACTAGTCCCAAGGCACTACCCAACATGATGTGTCCCACGTGGCTGGGAAGTTTGGGGGGATGCGTAGGTACCTAGGGATTACTCAATGTCTCTGACACATTTCCCTTACTCTCTTCTGCTCAAAACCCACCTGAAGGCAGCTCGTTGGTCTTGAGAAAAAACACAGACTCCTGAATATATCATGTTCGGCCCTTTACCTCGTCTGCCGTGTTTCAGTCACATTAGACTTTTTTCAGGTCTTTTGGATCAGCGTGCTTTCTCCTACCTACTCTCTTGATCTTCTGCCTTCCTGATATGCTCTCCTCCTTCTGTTTTTCTGTGCGTAACGCATGATTATTTATGTCGAGGCTTAGATAGTACCTCCTGTAGAAACTTTTCCCGAAGCTCTCAGTTGGGGTTAGAACTTCTTTGAGCATCCACATCCTCCTTTTTCCCCCCATCACATTACACTGTGGAAATTCAGTAATTATTAATCTGTTAGGTCGTGGGCTCTCTGATGCTTGGGACCATTGTAAGAGCCCCTAGCTCCCACGGCCGGCACAAAGAAGATGCCTACTTAGTGGACCTCGGTTGGAGGAGGGAAAGGATTCTTCTCAGGCAGAATGTATATGATGATACTGTTGCAGATTTGATTCTAAAGTTAATCTGGAAAAGCAAATGCACCAGAAGAGCCAAGAAACTTTTGAAAAAGAGTAATAGGGGAGATTTGTACTTTCCTTGATGTGAAAATGAATTTAAATTCATAGTAATTAAAAGAGTGAGATGTGGGGCACCTGGGTGGTACAGTCAGTTAAGCGCCTGACTCTTGGTTTCAGCTCAGGTCATGATCTCATGGGTGATGGGATCGAGCCCCACGTCGGGCTCCATGCTCAGCAGGAGTCTGCTTGAGATTTTCTCTCCCCCTTTCCCTCTGCCCCTCTCCTCACTCATGCTCTCTGTCAAATATATAAATAAATCTTAAAAAATAAAAGAGTGAGATGTCTGCCCAGGATTCAGCCAAGAGATTAGCAGAATAAAATAAAGAGTTGATGTTGCACACTTGAGTCCAAATTCTGCAGGCAGGCCAGGCCAGCTAGAAACTCAGCCAGGGTTTCTGTTTGCAGTCTCGAGGCAGAATTGCTTCTTCTTTTGAAAACCTCAGTCTTGGCTCCTAAAGCCTTCCACTGTGTGTGGAAAACTGGTATATGCTAAAGGAGTCATTTTAAATCAGTGACAAGAGGATGAATTAGTGAATACATTATGTTTTACAACTGGCTGTTATTGGGTAAAATTGAAAAACAATAAAATGATTTAAGAAGTTAAAAAATTTTTAGGAGTTATATCCCTAATTTGTACCGCATACAAAAGTAAATTTGAAATGATTGTAGATCTGAACATAAGAAAAATCTTTAATCTACTAGTAAAAACATAAGAAACATTTTTATTATGTTAGAGTGGGCAAGGCATTTTAAATAATGACGTGTGACCCAGAAATCATACTGTTTTAGAATGATACATTGATAGTATTGAAAGAAAAATTCTCCTATATAGCAAAAGGCAATAAAATCCCAATTAAAAAAAAAAACATGATCAAGGTGGGGAAAATATTCACTATATATAGTTACAAAAAATTAACATAAGAAGTGCCTAAGTGCCTACAAAACCAGTAAGAAGCAATGAACAATCCAATTTAAAATAGCAAAGGATATGAAAAAGCAATTCACAGGAGAAAAAGTATAAACAACTTATAAATAGAAGAGGTGCTTAATCTCAATCATATTAATACAAATTAGAACGACTAAAAAGCATTTCCTCCAGATCACAAGCATTAAGAGAATTAACAGTAGTCAGTGTTGATGGTGGTGTAATATTTTAAAAACAAATTTGACAGTATCTATTAGGAAGAAAAAAGTGCCTATGTTGTGACCTTATAATTACTGGGGATTGGTTAAGTGACTACTAGAAGGTTACTCAGTGTTTAAAGGAGTGAGGTATATTTACTGTGTATTCTGACGTAAAAAAAAAATCTGTAATAGAAATTTAGATTTAAAAAGTGACTTACAGGGACACCTGGGTGGCTCAGTCGGTTAAGTGTCGACTCTTGATATTGGCTCAGGTCATGATCTCGGGATTGTAAGATCAAACC
Source organism: Ailuropoda melanoleuca (assembly GCF_002007445.2). Taxonomy (NCBI): domain Eukaryota; kingdom Metazoa; phylum Chordata; class Mammalia; order Carnivora; family Ursidae; genus Ailuropoda; species Ailuropoda melanoleuca. Next base: position 8,736,477 of record NC_048218.1, read on the forward strand.
CCAAGTCAGGCTCTGTGCTGGGCATGGAGCTTGCTTAAGATTCTGTATCTCCTTCTCCCTCTTCTCCTCCCTGCCTAAGAAAACAACAACAACAAAAATAAATAAAAGGTGATTTACAGAATAGTCTGCAATATATGATCTCATTTTGTTGAAAACATGCATGTGTGTTTCATGTTTGCACGGGGAAAACAGCCTGGAAAAATGCACAACAAGCTGTTAGTGGAGGTAATAAGCTAAAGAATACGATTAGGAGAACTTCATTTTTTATTTTCTACATTTTAGTATTATTTTTTCAAGTAAGGGTGATACTTTAAAACAGAGATGAAAAAGACGCTGCTTGGTTAATCTTACCAAAGCTCCGACTAGTTAGATGGGATCTTAGATACAGACAAATGCATGGGGTATCATGTCATTCATTTATTCCTTCATTCGTTCATCATGTATTTGGTGTGTGAGGTTCTTTTTTTCTACCAGCTCTCTCTCATCCGTGTAATATCGTTTCTCATTTTACTCCAAAAAATGGGTAGTTTGGGAAACAGTTAAGAACCTAGAGCAGAGTATGCTTGTGAGGGACCCTTTTGCACGTCTGGCAGTGGGCGCCATGGCTGACAACCAAGTGTTGATCGGTTGTTTGCTTGGATGTCTAAGAAAGCCCCTTTCTAATCCAGTCTGAAAGTTTCACATTGGAAGAGAGGATATTTTTATTGGAAAAAAAAAAGTCCCCTCCGTATTCATATTAGGGGTTGATATTGTGTTGGCTGTCTCTACTTCAGAGCTGTCAGTCTTGTTGCTCTGTGAGCTCTTGGCAGCACTCAAGTCACATACACCAAAGATAGCCGGATACAACTAAAATGAAGGGTTACTCTTTGAACTTTGTCCAGTCGTGGCATTCAAATGCCACATGAATGTTGGTTTACTGAATGCAAAACCAGAATGATATGATAAGTGCACATTATCTTGGGTTGTAATAGGAGACTTTGTAGACATGGCAAATGTGCTATTGAATACATTTTTGTTTTTACTCTTATTTTTGGCCTGTGCTAAATTGTATTGCCTTGTGTTATTCGCTTAATACCAAGGTCAAGCATATTTTGGCTACGAAGTCCTAAATTCAGATGTATGAAATACAAGGATATTCTGAAAGGGTTTTGGATAGACTTAAACATATAAAACATAAAATAAATTGTGATGATTCATATCACAAGATGACACAGCAATAAAAATATTCAATGCAGTATCTTTAAAGACTAATTTTTATAATTCAGATAAAATATGGTGTCGTCAAATTTTATGCCACTTTCTTAAAGAACCTGTAATGAAGTCAGACATAGTACATTTTGTAATTGAAATATCCCAAGCCCTCAAGTTCAGTTTGGCTCCTAGTAAGTGCAAATGGGAAGCACTCTTATTCTTTCCTCTCTCTCTATCCTTTGTCTCGCATTTTACTCAGTTGCAGTCTCCGACAAGTGAACTGCTGGCTAGCGCACACGCAGAGCTGCTCCGCGGTCAGAGGTGTCTGTCGGCTGGAGAGCACGTGAGGCTGTAAGAAGCTGAAGCACTTTTGGCTTTAAAGTACAAATGACGTGCAGAGTTTGTGCAATTTGTCTAGCTAATTCAAACAAAACTCCAGAGGATAGAATAGCAGCAGTGAGCTGTAAGAATGTACCCAGCAGGAGTGCCAGGGTGGCTCAGTTGGTTGTGTGGCTGCCTACGGCTCAGGTTATGATTCCAGGGTCCTGGGATCGAGTCCCACATTGGACTGGGCTCCCTGTTGAGCAGGGAGTCAGCTTGTCCCTCTGCTTGCAGCTCCCCCTGCTTGTGTTCTCTCTCTCACCTCTCTCTCTCTCTAAAATTAAAAAAAAAAAATCTTAAAAAAAAAGAATGTACCCAATAGGGTAGCATTTATAATTTAAAACAATTTTGGTTTTCTAAATTCAACTTATTGGTTAAACAGGTAGAATTCCCTGAAAACTGTAGTTATTTCTTAGGTTCAATGACTGCACTAACACAGATCAATGTCTTACTTGCTATACAGTGTTCTTTCTTTAAAAAAAAAAAAAACAAAAAAAAACTAAGGACGTGAATTTGAAAAGGATGAGAAAAGGTTTCACATGATTTTGCAGATCATTGTATTTTGTGCCTGTGCTCATCTTCTTCTTTACATCCAACTCATTGCCCTTATTTATATCCAAATGCAAGGCCAGTGTTTTTAGGGCTTGTGCCAGACTCAGCTTAGGGACCCACCCAGATCCGCCTGCTGCACTCTGCACATCTGCCCAGCCAGGCTTGGACTGCCCCTGCGGTCACAAAGTCAGGTCACAGCTGCTGCCACCACCACCCCTTCAGGGCAAGCCGCTCTCCGTGCAGCCTGACTGTCAAGAAGAGGCTGATGCATCTGAAGAGGCTGGGGCTATGTCTTGAAAGTGTGGAGGGGTGCCTGGGTGGCTCAGTCATTAAGCATCTGCCTTTGGCTCAGGGCGTGATCCCGGCATTCTGGGATCGAGCCCCACATCAGGCTCCTCTGCTATGAGCCTGCTTCTTCCTCTCCGACTCCTCCTGCTTGTGTTCCCTCTCTCGCTGGCTGTCTCTATCTCTGTCAAATAAATAAAATCTTAAAAAAAAAAAAAAGAAAGTGTGGAGGAATGAAAACCCCATGGGGCCGACTCTGTCCAGTGGGAGGCTGCTGATAGGAAGAGGCTGGTCCCAGCAACAGTCTGAGATGTCACAGTCCCTACAACCTTCCCAGAGACGTCACACGAGGCCACACAACCAGCCAGGCTGTTAGGCAGCTTTGGCCAACCTGGTACCCTGATCCTCTGGATTTAGGCTGCCTGCCTGTCCCCTGCCGCGTTGCTCCCTGCATCCCACCCTAGCTTCTCTAGGAACACACTTTGCAGTGAAGTGTTAGCACATTAAGTGTATGGTCCGGGCCAAAAGATTTGGAACTTGTATTGACCCCACGAAGCAGACCCTCTGGTGGGCTTTGGTTGTGGTAAGCACATGGCGACAACATCTGGCATCTGGTAGCATCACAGCTACCAAAGCTTTTATCTGTAGTTACTGAGGACGAGGAGGAGGTGGAGGTCAAGTGTTGCGATATCAACTCACTGTGACACTCGATCCATTTTGGGGCAATGAAAATTATAAGGATCGTGATGTGGGGTAATCACTTTGGAAGGCACTGGAAACTTTGCAAAAAGAAAGGAATAGATAGAGGGCAGCCAATTGCTATCTTGCAGCTCTCTCTGAAAGCCAGGGTATTCCTGTGGTGGCTTTAAGGGGGGTTCTCATCTCCTAAAGTGGCAGAAGTTTCTAAAAGTTGGGATCTCATAAGAAGGGTGGAGGAAATGAAAAAGACTAAATGTATAGTCTTAAAGCCCCTTCAGTGTCAAAGAAAATTCCCTCATGGACAAAGAGGAGACCCTGAGAATGTGAATGGTGATGTTCGCCTGATGAGACAGAGAGTATTGGACCTCGGTGGCCTGGAGCCCCTGGCTGGCAGAGGCTGCAGAGATCAGCCTCCCCTTCCCAGGGGATTATGCTGTGACCTCACAGAGAAGATGCTCCATGGTCGAGCATTGTTTTCCTTGAGATCTGTTCCCATCATCCCTTCTTATCCCCTGGCTAATAACCGGAGTCAGGTCTGAGAACAAACCTGTGCTCTTTGGCGGGGACGTGTACTCCCTGCTCCAGGAGAAGTCAGTCTGTGTGTCAGAGGACTTACAGGAACTGGCACATGTGTCAGCAAAGACTGTCAGGTTGTCATGGTCCCTGGAGCTGGTCTCAGTCGTTTGTTGCGGTGACTCCTTGACAGTAGGCAGGATGGCCTACAATTGATAGGGAAGAGATGCTGGATTACATTTGGCATAATTTGGAGGAAAGGGTCAGGCTCGAGGAGTTGGGAATGTTAAAATGGGTTTCCTCTGTAAAATCTGAGTACCCTCCACTTAACTATGTTTCTTGAAAGAGACCGGAGGACACTTCCTTCTGAAGGCAATAGGAACACCTAAAGTAAAAGCTCACCGACATCGGTGAGAGGTCGATGTCTGTCTTCTGTAGGCTGGGGCTAATGGTGATAAACACTGCTGTGGAACTGGGGTTCTTAATGTCAGTGGGGGTAATGAGATTCCAGAGAAGCTTTTTTTTTCTTTTTTTAAGATTTTATTTATTTATTTGACAGAGNGACAGAGATAGAGACAGCCAGCGAGAGAGGGAACACAAGCAGGGGGAGTGGGAGAGGAAGAAGCAGGCTCATAGCGGAGGACTGATGTGGGGCTCGATCCCATAACGCCGGGATCACGCCCTGAGCCGAAGGCAGATGCTTAACTGCTGTGCCACCTAGGCGCCCCATCCAGAGCAGCTTTTAACCACCAGAGGCAAAGGTGGTCATAATTCTCGTAACTGGAAGCACTGCAGAGTAGCAGTTAGGGCGCCTTAACCTTCAGAGGTTTGTAGCGATGGCTAATAGATCATGTTCCTCAGTGGGAGACAGATGGACAGCCAACCAGGGTGTTGTTAAAATTTAATCATCATCATCATCATCATCATAATTTTTTAAAAAGCTAGAGAACACAAGGTCACTGAAGTGGGAAATTATGGCCTCTCACTCAGTTTCCAAAGGTAAGTCTGTTTTTGCATCTAGAATCCATAGATTCTCCCAAGTCACTAGTGCCAGAGAATGGGGACTAGGCAGAATTTTCGAGGACTGCTATGTACAAGGCCTGAGCTGACACTGATAGCAGGGTGTTTGAAATGCTGCATATCGGTTCCACAGTTAGACTAGCAGCTTTAGGAGCCCAGGTGACAAGTGAAGTTTTATCCCAAGTCCATTTTGCAGTGGGTCCATTGGGTCCGTAAGACTATCCTGTGGTTATTTCTCAGGTCCCACCATGGGATTGATGTATATAGTGGTTGACAGAACTCCCCAGCAGTTCTCCTGACTTGTGGAGTAAGGGACATCTTGGGAGGAAAGGCCAAGTAAGACCATATGACACTGTTCTTCCCTCATTATCCAAGAGAGTAAATCAGAAATAATATCGCATCCCAGGAGGAACTATAGGTGTGATTGCCACCAGCAAAGACATAAAGGTTGCAAGGTGGTGGTCCCATAATATCACCATTAAATTTTCCCACTGTGTAATTATCAGATGAATTACGGCCGAGGTAATCAGGACACCACACACTGATTCAGGTGATAATCTGTTTTGAAACCGTTATACTGGATGTGCGGTATTTGCTTGTGAAGATCGACACACATTCTCAAACTTGCTTTGTGACTATTGATCTGGCAAATGCTTCCTTCTCAATCCCCATCAACAGGGAAAATTTATGGCGGGTGCCTTTATATGACAAGAACTGTTGACACGTCGGCGGGGACCTTGTCATGTTGACACCGCACAGACCATCGCTCTGGTCCACCTACTAATGACATCATGCTACTTGGGCTTGCTGATCAGGAAGGGGAAAGTATCATAAGTGCCCTAAAACATTGGTCCTCAGGGGACATTTGAGAATGTCTGCAGACATTTTTGGCTGTCACAGTGGAGGATTGTGAGCAACTGGTATTTAGTGGGTAGACTCCAAGGATGCTTCTGCACATTCTAAAATACTTAGGAGACCTCCCCATCCTCCCAGTTCTCCACCAAAAAATTATTATATGGCCCCAAATTTCTGTAGTGCCAAGGCTGAGAAACACTGCTCTAGTAGGATACCTGTGTACCAGAAGTAGGAGATGAGCCTTGTGAAAATTCAGGGGTCTTTCACATCAGTGAGGTTTCCAAGGATTCACTAGTCTGGGGACATATGGGACATCATCTTTTTTTTAAGTTAAAGGGTAAATGTCACATATTAGGCACTCAAAATTATTTGCTGAATGAAAAAGTGAAACAAAAGGCAGAGAGGGAACAAGAATTCCCTGTGCAAAGAGAAGGGTACTTGAAAGAGATAGCTTCCCAGAGGAAGGCAGGAGTTTGCTATGGCAAGGGGCCAGGAGAGGGGTGCAGGTGGAGCAGGGAGAGGCTGTGGTTTATATGTTTTACATGCTTGTATGTAGATACCTGCCCACAGAAGGTGAGGGACAAACAGCTCTAATCAAGGGAGTAACAAGGTGTGGTTTGTATTCTAGAAAGATCACTACAGGGCTGGTTTGAGAGGTTGTCCTGGACTTTGTCTGGTTCAGCCATGAGACCAGAATCAGTTACACCAGTCTGGTCCCTTTTTGGAACTGTCCAGTTGAGAAACTGTGAACACTTGTACTGGGACAGAATAGAAATTGAATAAAAGAAGAAAGACATTCCAGAAAGATTTGGGAGGAAAACCTTTCAGGACTTGGTGACTGAATTGGGAATGTGGGTAGAGGGAGGGGGAGGAGTACAAGGAAACTCTCAAGTATCTAGGTCTTTGGGTTAGTGGGGGAATACAGGAATGGAAGCCAGTTTTGAGTGGTAGATCATGAGTTTTCTTTGGGTGTTTGCAATTTAAAGATGTGTGGCATATAAGAGGAGGTGTCCAGTTGGCAAGTGGAAAAATGAGGGAAGTCTCGGCTGAGGATGGGTGCTTGGAAATTGCTTGAAGCCAAGACACAGGCTGAGAAAGGTTTTCTAACCTGTGTTGACATCAATGATAAATAATAGAGTGAAGATTCACACCCGGGCATGTCTGGTTCTAAGGCTTAGCCCACCATCTCCTAATTTATATTTTTTCAAAATTTTTGATTTCCAAGGTGAGACTTTACTTTAAAACACATATGCATGGCAATTTATCAAAATTATCAGTACATTTCCACTTTGACCCAGCTATCCCACTTCTGCAGGAATTGACCTTACAGTCAGACCTGGACACGTACAAAATGACAGATGCACAATGTTATTCACTATGGACTTGTTTCAAAGAGTGAAAGACTAGAGGGGAAATGGTTAAACAAACTATAGTGTATCCATATAAAGCCCTACTGTGGAGTCATATAAAACGTAAGGAAGCGCTCAGTGAATTGATAGAGAGAGATCTTTGGAATACATTGCTAAATTAAACAACAACAACAGCACAAAACCAAGGTGCTAGACAGTGTGTATGGTTTGCCCTCTTTTGTGTAAGAAAGAGTGAAAATAAGTGTATATATTTGTATTTGCTTGTATTTGTGTAAAGAAACACAAAGGATATAAGATACTAATCAAAGTTGGGTGACTTATAAGGGCAGTGAAGAATGGAATAGAAAGATTCAGAGTAGGAATGAATCTTCTCAGCGGGTATTTTTTTTAAAAAAAGATTTATTTATTTGAGAGAGAGAGAGATTGAGAGAGGGAATGAGCAGAGGGAGAGGCAGAGGGAGAGGGAGAAGCAGATACCCTGGAGCCCGACTCTGGGCTTGATCCCAACACCATGGAATCATGACCTGAGCTGAAGGCAGATGCTTCACTAACTGAGCCATTCACGTGCCCCTCTCAGTGGATATTTTTTTAGATTTGAAACATGTGAATGTATTACCTGTTCAAAATAATTAAAACATTGAAAATGTAGTATACTTACCCATTAATATCTATCTTGATTTAAAACTTATTTCTGTCCCAGAAAGATGTATTTGGTTTATGGATTTACAATATTCCTGTGCTTAGAAATCCATCCACCCATCCACCCAGCCATCCAACATAATTATTCATCTGTGTGTCAGGTGTTGGGCTAGCCGTAAGGGAAATAATTGAGATAACGGACATAGTTTTTGCTCTCCTTCTAGCTATAAAGACAGACATTAGTCAGATCACCCCATAAGGACACTAAAACAGCAACTATCTTACAAAAAATGTGAAAAAAGGATGTAAGCTATTCTGGGATGGGGTAGTTGAGGACATATCAGGGAAGGCTTTCCTGAGGAAGTGGCTACTGAACTTTGGGAAATGTAGGAGGTAAGAGGTGAACAGAGGGAGCAGAGGCAGAAGGAACAGTATTTGCAAAGTCTCTGCAGCAAGAAAGTACAGTATTTGAAGAACTCAAAGAAGGCAGGGCTGCTGCTGTGTTGGGGGCAGAGGACATGGGTGGACATGTTAGAGAGGGAGGGGGTGCAGACATGCAGGATCTTGGGGGGCATATTGAGGATGAGGGTCTTTGTAATTAAAGCAGAACTGGAAGCCACTGGAGAGGTTGAGACTACAGTGGGGCAGCATGATCCCATTTATGTCCTGAGAAGATCAGCGGCTGCTCTTTGGAGAATGGTGGGGGTGTGCAGCAAAAGTCAAATTAGTTGGAGTGCTATCACTGGAAAGTAGGCGAAGAGTGAGCTTCGTTTGGACCAGGATGGAAGTTAGGGTTAAGTAGATGGATTCAAGAGAAAGTGAAACCAAGTGGTCTTGATGATGGGTTGTGTAAGGGTGAAGGAGAAAAGTCCAAATGGATGAATTTCTGGTGATTGCAACTGGATGGATAGGCTGCCATTTCCTGAAAGAAAACATTAGGTCAGGGTGTTCGTTGGGGGACACATTGAACATGGGGATTCTTGGACTTCCTGGTAGGTGACTAATGATCTGGAAAGGCAGTACACAGATTATGTCACAATTGCATTTTTAGAGGACTACAGACTTGGTTAACAATACCAGTAAAATGTTGCTCACTTATGAGTCTGACGTTCTTTATTTTTCTACATACGACATCAGTTCTTGACAAAGTATTTCTCCACACATCTCCTTCCAAAAAACACACACCATGTGTTTTCAGGGCATGGTTTTATTAGATCCGTTCTCTGCCTACTCTTGAAGAGGAAGATTGTTGTTTCCCCCGATGAGCCCATTGCAGTCTGCTTTCTCAGGTGGTAGTTTGGACCAGTCAACAACAAAGTTGTCTTTTTTCTTCTGGTTCCCCCTGTGAGGGCTTAGTTGTTAATCTTCCCTTGTGTTTCATTTTCCATTTGTGTTTTTAAGAATACTGTCATTGTTGTTCTCATCACTGGTTCTGTATTTGCAGGGACCCTTTTTCTTTATTTTCTTTTAGCGTTCAACAGAATGGTTTTCGGTAACTTGAGGCCACCTTGGGGAATGCAGCCATCGTACATTCGGTCCTGCCGTGTGGCAGCGCCGCTGCTGGAGTTTTCACGGGCTCCGTGTGCTGGTGCTGGGCTTTTGTCTTCCCAATTTCTAAAATATAACACTGATGCTGTTTCTGGTATCTGTGGAAGGAGCCATGGGATAATTGGGACTTTCCCAAGGGGAACACTTGACTATATAAAAAGGAGAAGATGAGAAATTCCTTTATGTTCCAGAAACTATACAATTGATGAGTTAAAAAAATTCTGTTTGTTTCTGCACAACTTATCCGACCATAGAACCACATTCAGCAAGAGGCACAGTGACCTCTTTGGGAAATGGAGCAAACTGAACACCTGCCAAATTTTGTGGCCTGAAGGCAGCTCCAGTGACTGACGTCCAAAAGATCTGTTATGACAGCTTGTTTTGAAAATGTGTTTGCTCTAGCAATGCAAGACTCATTTTTCAACTAATAAATCTTTTCAGTGTCTCTGAACGGGGTGGTGGATGACCAAATTCTCAAGTTATTGGTAGAGACATACAGAAAGATGAGAGGTTTAGCAAGGGAACAATGTCAAGAAGATGAAGAATGCAACTTTAGTGAGGCTCAGGCACAGTCTCTAACTCTTGGCCTTTAGGCATATCTTATAGGCACTATGGCAGCCATGGGTATGGGCTCAAATCTTCAATGGTAAGGTTGGAAATTAACCTATAGCCTCAGCTGCTAGTGCTCTAAAATCCATCACTTGGTGGCACTGAGGCCATCCTTCCCATGACTGAGCCCTTGCTCAAGTGGGACAGAGAGGCAGCTCCATTTCTGGGAAAGATGGGATGCCTCTGACTGTGCCTCCAGCCCTCCCCAGTAGCGTTGCCCAACCTTCTGTAGAACTGCTCTACAGTTCAGAAGGCATCCCCTTGAACTTCCTTCCTCCCCTCCCCTTCAGCATCTCCTGGAGCCTCCTGTGGCTCATTCCCATGTCCTCTCATAAGGCAGCTCTCTTAATAAATGACTTGTACATGTCATCCCCTCTTGGTTTTTGCTTTTCAGAAGACCTTGACTAATGCAGGCCCCTGTTTTTAAAAAAATCCTCTTTAGAAGGGAGACATGGAACTCCCACTTGCCCACCTTTCCTACTGCCCTGTATCTAGCCTGATTCACACAAAGGTGTTATGTGTCTGGCCCCTGGAGGTGTTTGATTTTACTTCCCAGATCTTATATCCTGTTTGTTTGTTTGTTTGTTTATTTATTTATTTATTTATTTATTTATTTATTTATGTTGAATTAGCCAATATATAGTACATCATTAGTTTTTGATGTAGTGTTCAGCAATTCATTAGCTGCATATAATATCCAGTGCTTATCACATCACATGCACTCCTTAATACCCATCACCCGGTTACCCTAACCCCCCACCCCCTCCTATAACCCTCAGTTTGTTTCCTGGAGTCCAGAGTCTCTCATGGTTTGTCTCCCTCTCTGATTTCTTCCCATTCCATTTTCCCTCCCTTCCCCTATTGGCCTCTGCACTATCCCTTATATTCCACATATGAGTGAAACCATATGATGATTGTCTTTCTCTGCTTGACTTCTTTCACTTAGCATAATCCCCTCCAGTTCCACCCATGTCAGTGCAAATGGTGGGTATTCATCCTTTCTGATGGCTGAGTAATATTCCATTGTATATATGAGCCACATCTTCTTTATCCATTCATCTGTTGAAGGACATCTTAGCTCCTTCCACAGTTTGGCTATTGTGGACATTGCTGCTATGAATATTGTGGTGCAGGTGCCCCTTCTTTTCACTACATGTGTATCTTTGGGGTAAATACCACATCTTATATCCTCTTATATAGAATAGTAGAGTTAAAGAAATAGGGGAGGTCTGGCCGATTAGGAAAATATTATACCTTTGGGATTATGCGGTTGAACTATTTGATTAGTTGGAAGTTTACTTGGAAGTTACCAAACTTGGATGTCATGATAACTTAATTTATGAATGACCCATCTAACTTTTATTTTTCAGCAGCTCATTTAAATTTTCTCTATTTTAACTTAACCTGTGGGTTCATAGAGTTTTCTCAAAATTAGAAATTTGTGGAAGTATAGATACACTTCGCCTTTCTTTAATTTGCGTCATTGTTGAATGGCCAAATTCTCTACAGTATTTGAGAAGCCTTAGGTTATGTTTACTAGTCCCCACTCTTCCCCCGGGGAAGAAGTGGATTCAACAGTTTCTCTTAATACCTGGTGCGCTTATAGTGATATTGTCCTATGATTTCACTAAATAACTTTTTGAAGAGTTTCCAAACAATAAAATAGTTTCCAAGCTGCTATTATTAAAATTTCCAATAGTTATTTTTATAAAATAATTTTTCTCTTTTTCTTTCCTTTGAAAGGTAACTCATTGCCTCAATTACTCTTCTTGATTTCTGATGTAATTGAATCTGAGCTTTGTGATGGTGGTGATTATTAGCCAAAAAGATGACCATATTTCTTTCAAGTTGGGAGAACACATGGTAAGATAAATGTCCTTCTGCCACCATAGAAAGTTTTTGTTGCCCTCCAGAAATAACATGGATACAGTCGGGGCCAACTACATAATTGTTGGGGCCCTGTGCACTGCTTGTTGAATAAGGTAGACAAAAAGAGCTGTTAAAGGCACTAAAATATGAAGCTTTTCCCTTCATTTCATGAATCTTCTCTGTTCATTTCTACTCTTCATTGTCCCATTGGACTTCACTTACAAAACACAAGTTCAAAGGTGAAATTATTAAGAATTTCAAGACATTGACAGCAGAACATTAAACCAAACATGGGAGTCTTTCTGAGGGCACTCTTATGAAGCTGGCCTTGGGAACAACTGACCAGTGACTCAATAAGCAAGCTGGAAACCAGAGGAAACATTTTCTTTCTTCTCTCTAGAGTCTATCAGGTGGAGATGTGCACAGAGATCATGGCTGTTGCTGGACTCAGGGCTTCAAAGTGGAATGGAAGACACAAGGCTTTGTGTCTGGTGTGCAAGGGCATGAGCAAGTTTTCTTCTCCTATTTTTGTCCTTGGTTCTCCTGCACAATGGCTTCATTGTACTGTCTACCTTAGTGGAGAGAAGGGTGATGATTACTTGTTCATGGTGGGCAATTTTATTTTGACTTTCCATTTTAAACATTTTACATCATTGTATTTACTGAGTGCCCTATGGTGGTTTCTGGTTAGTTGTCATTACTATCTCCCTGTCCTCATGGAGCTTCCATTCTTATACAGAGAAACATGGAATAAGAATAAAAGACCAGGGGCGCCTGGGTGGCACAGCGGTCAAGCGTCTGCCTTCGGCTCAGGGCGTGATCCCGGCGTTATGGGATCGAGCCCCACATCAGGCTCTTCTGCTATGAGCCTGCTTCTTCCTCTCCCACTCCCCCTGCTTGTGTTCCCTCTCTTGCTGGCTGTCTCTATCTCTGTCAAATAAATAATAAATAAAAATCTTTAAAAAAAAAAAAGAAAAAAAAAAGAATAAAAGACCAGACACAATGTAAAGACTGTCAAGTATAGAGGAGCTGTGAAGGAAAGTTGAATAGAGAAAGCAGTTGGGTATGGTGGGGCAGGGGCTCTACAATTATCAACAGGATAGTTTGGGAAATCCTCACCCAGAAGGTGGCATTTGAATGAAGACCTGCAGGAGAGAAAGGAGGCAGCTGAGCTGCCCTCAGGGAAGAGTGTCTGGGAGGGTCATAGGTCAACGAATCTGCAGTGGGAGCAGAAAATATTGTCCTTCATTGACACTGCATGAACTTTTGATGCAGTTTTACATGAAAATATCCTTCCCCCTTTTTAGGTAGAAAAATAGCTTCCTTGTCAATTCAATTACAAATGAATGAAAAAGAGGTTCTATGCCTCGACTGGATGTGGCCACATCTCCCTCAGCAGAGGCACCGCTGGCCTCTGATGTGGACTAACTTCTACAGAGAGACTTTTCTTATTAAAGGACATCTCTTGTTAATGGCTGAGTTCAAAGCAAACTTTAAAAAATCTGATCGATTTCTCATTTATTACATTTTGTTTTGTAAAAGATTTTCTGTCAGTGATTTCAGAATGAAGGTGCCAATAGTAAAATAATTGGTTTATAAATGGAAAGTTAATCAGGCATTCCCCTTTTCACCATCCCCTCCAAGGTCAGGGATATGACTGAAATGCAAAGAAAACACGCTTGTACAGTAGGTAGATGATAGGTTTATGTGAAGGGTCGTCAGCCTTGAGACTCCCACCCAGAGGCAAGTATTGAAGCAAATGGCTCTGTGAGCTTCAGAGGAACAGGGCACAGTTGTAACTGGGAACAGAGGAATGGTATCTGCAGTTACATTAATTGGGATAGCAATTATGAAAGCACCAGGGGCCTCAAGTTTCAGAGCTCACGCTAATCCCCAGGAACACTGTTCCCCTGGTGGATATAATATTGCTGTTTTCCAGGTGCATTCCTCAGATGAATTACATTTCTCAGGCTCGTTTGGTATATGTCACTATCAGGAGCAGGATTTGAGGTTTGCCAGAAGGTTCTTTGGTTTCGTCCTGGCAGCTCTCTGCCTTCCTGGAGTGTCAGTGAACTTGGTAGGAGCGAGGGTCAAAGCCAGTTTGACTTTTGTCTGCAAGTATGAGCTCCGTGTCCTGGTTTCAGTGAAACGCAAGGCAGGAATACAAAGGCCTGCTTCCTGGAACTATTCCAGTTTACGTGATGATAATGTTATTTCTTTAAGATGTGGACTCAAGTGTAGCCATGTCCTGCCTACAGACAGGACAGGGTCTGCTGTGTCGAATGGCTGCTTTGGAATTTCATGGCCTTCTGTTGAACATAGACTACGTTTTCCGGGAAAACAGAATATGAGAATAGTTGGCAATTCTTCCATAAGCTGAGCTGAATTCCAAGAACAGCATGTAGGTAATCCCACCTGATTCACCTTCAGAGCTCTACTTTGAATTTCTGTTGGTGGCAACAAAGCCGTCATGAGAAACAACATACTTCACCTTTGTAAGTGAAGACTTCCATTAAAAAAGGCAGACAGGTTTAAAAAAGTTGTTTAAGGCTTTTGTCTGATCCTTACCTGAATGAGAAACCCTTCAACGCAACAAAAATATCTACTGTCAAGCCATTGTTGGTTTATATGACATATTCCAAAATCCTTGTAGGAAACTAGGATGGCATTTGAAAGGATCAGTGTGACAGAACTATGTTCCATGAGTACATTCATCTCAACCAGTGACGTTTCAGTATTCCCGTTGGGGTTGACTTTTGAAGCCTTTACATAAGTAAGAATTGGTACATGTGAGATCCTGCAGGTTTTGCAAGTTTAACATGTCATTTCTCTCTTCTTCTACCCTCTTTACAGGAAATGCTAAGTTACTAAGTTCATTGCTATTTCCTGAAATGGTATCGTTATTTCCTGTCTGAAGAGCTGTAAGGGTGGGTCTCTAGGACACTGTGCCTAAGAGTTAATGATTCCACTGCTGATATTTCCCAGAATATTTCATTCTTTCTTTTCTGTTAGGCAAAGACCCAAGGAGGTTAGGTCTGAAAAGCAACACAAAACATGAACCACTCCCTCCTTGGACCTTTTCTGCGAGTAAGTAATTTTTTTTTCCCTCTAGAAACCGCTGCCACTTTTGAACAACGTCTCATGGATGTTTGGTGACACAGGGGATGGGGAGAGGACTGGGCGGGGATGTACTGGAGCTCTTTGCCATTGCATTCCTGCTTGCTTGGCCAGAATTGATTAGGGACTAGACAGAGAGCATTTAGGTTGAGTTTGTTATAGAAGACGAAGGGAAGCCAGGCAGGATACCCATTATAGACCCATGTGCTTCATATTTAAAGAAGAATGTATTTTTAGGTTAAATTAACTTCAGAAGCATAAACCAGGTTGATTTCTGTTAGAGTGCAGTTGAGTTCCCTGTCCCTAGCTCTGGTTCCACAAACCTGCCCTCAAGCTCATCCTTTCACATTGAGCCCTTCTCAGTTTTGGAGTCCATGGGCTGGTAATGAGCACATCCCCAGTCTGAGAATATCTATGGTTGCCAGAAGCTCACAGAGAAAAGTATCTGGAAGCTTTTTATCTCTCAGCTGAAATGTCTTCCTGAGGACACATGCATAGTGTCATCGTGACGCTTACGATCTTAATTTCAAATCCTTTTCCCTTTACAGAGAATAGTTCGAATCATTACCCATTTCTCCAACGAGCCAGATCCTTTGGAAATCATGCAAAAACACCAAGAGCAATAACAAGACCAGCAACACAAAATAGGTTAGAAAGTCTGTGAAGATCTGTTTCTCTTGGCTTCTTGGACAGTGGTCAGTAGAGAGCTGTGGCAATGTGATCTCAGTTCAGGGGCATATGGCATAGCATATTAAGGGAGGAGCGGGTGCCTGTCAAAGACCAGTGTAGGAGGTCTGTGCTTTCCAGGCAGTGGCTATCCAGCCAGAGTCACTCTTGTGCTTGCAGTGGGCATTGCTCGCTCTGACACAGTTTGTTAGGGCTCAGAATGGTCTTCGGGTTTCTTCTCTACCTCTTCTTCTGCTACCCAACTGGCCCCGCACTTGTCTTTTAGAAGACTGACTGAAAGGTCCACCAGTATGGAAACAGAGTGGAAAGATCTGGAATGACTCCTGGCTAACTGAGGAGCTCTGGTCTTCTCTGCTTCTCCGTCCTTGCA
This sequence comes from Ailuropoda melanoleuca, assembly GCF_002007445.2. NCBI lineage: Eukaryota > Metazoa > Chordata > Mammalia > Carnivora > Ursidae > Ailuropoda > Ailuropoda melanoleuca. The sequence goes on from NC_048218.1 coordinate 8,752,182, forward strand.
TGACCAGGCATAGGAGAGGTCGTCTGCAGAATGGCCAGTAGGCGTTCTCTCTAGAAGCCTCCCTGGATGGCTTACCAAAGGGAATTTACCACACTTGGGTTTGGCTTTAGGCAACAGCCTCAGAAAGAGTATCGGGTCAATACATTAAAACACGGGACCGCTGCTCTCCAGCACAGATACACAATTACTTGACTCAGGACACTCAAGTGTAAAACCAGAATTCTGATCCATCGATTTTCCACAAAAAATATAACTGCACAGAGGCTGGAGTCTCAAGAACTCCACAGAGCTCATGCTACCTGGGGCGCGAACTCACAATCAGAGAAAATGTGGTCAGCCAGGATTCAGAACCAGGAGTGTTCATGATAAGGTTTCAGTTAAAGTGATGCATGTTCTCTGTTGTGGGTTGAATGGTGCCCCCCCCCCAAAAAAAACCCCAAATAGGTCCACCTGGAACCTGTGACTGTAACCTTATTTGGTCTTTGCAGATGCAATTAAGTTAACAATCTCAAGATAAAATCATCCTAGATTAAGGTGGACCCTAAATCCAAAGACAAATTACAAATTTTAAGTGTCCTTGTAAGTAAAAAGGAGGGGAGAAGGCAGAGAAAAGATGGCTGTGTAAAGATGATCCAGAGATTGGAGTTATGAAATTTCAAGTCAAGGAATGCCAATCCCACAGGGCTGGGCAGCTTCTGTGGCTCACCAGTCTCCATTATAAGGAACATATTTTGTCTTTAGATATGTTAATTGGGTCATGAGGGTCTTGCTGGTCTGGAAGCTATTCTTTCTCTTGAACCTCCTTTGTGCTCATTATCTCACAGAGTAGCCACCTTATTCCCCAAAAGTTCTTGGGGACAGTGATGAAAGGGGAAGATCCACTTCCACAGAAAGTATACTCTGCAAGGGCAGAGAATATCAAAGTGTATTTTTTTGTTTCTCTGTGCATTTTCCTGTAAGACCTTGACGGCCCTGACTGGTTCCATGTCTATTTTCTGAGGCCCTGATGGTGAAATCAGCATCGCTTCCATCCTGGTGTACTGAGTCCTCTTCCGAAGGAGTTGTGGGTATTGGATAGAAGAAGAAGCAGACACATAAATTATCTGAGGTTTGGTGTAACTTTTTTCCCAGGGTCAAGACCACCCTTTTTGTCTCCTCCAAAGAAGGCACTGATTGTAACGTCTTTCCTAATTAAAAACTGAGTTTTTCTAAGACACACGTTTCATGGAAGGTGGAATGCTTGCACTGAGTCTTATAGGGTGAGTAGGAATTGCTCCTCTGGTGACCAGGGGGCGTGAGGGCCGTTCAGGTGGGGGGAATGCACATATGGAGGTTTTGGTGGGGCTGCAGCACTGGCCTGGCACACTCACTGACCAGTGTCAGTGACATGGGCCCATTGGGGAGGATTAGGCGAGGGAGTATCATGATCAGATTTGAATTTTTGAAAAAGCCCTTTGATGCCCTGATGGAGAATGGGCAGGAGTGGGATGAGGGTGGAGGAGGAAGGAAGAACAGCCAGCAGACAATGGAAGTAAGTAGTAAGTGTCAAAGTGGGATTTTGTCTTGAGTTGCATGGTTTTAGAATATTCTCTGTCCCAACTCTCATCACATTTCTTCTCCATCCATCTTTCAAAGGTGTTGTGAAGCACAAATGAGATAAAAAGCAGCAAGATATGTGAAAAGCAATATAAATTATTAGCTCATAAGAATGACATTCTATTATGCTGGACAGACCAGTAAAACAGACCTCACACGAGGCTGAATGGAGTAGGAGAAAGAGGGATGGATAATGATGGGTAAGGCAGTGCCCTGTCGGCTGCATTTCTCACGGTCTAACCTTTCTTTCTTTTTTTTTTCTGGCTTTGGTCAACAAATATATATTTTTTAATAATAATTTTTTTATTATGTTATGTTAGTCAGCATACAGTACATCCCCAGTTTTGGATGTAAAGTTCCATGATTCATTACTTGCGTATAACACCAAGTGCACCATGCAATACGTGCCCTCCTTACTACCCATCACCAGCCTATCCCAATCCCCCCCCCGCCCCAAAGCCCTCAGTTTGTTTCCCAGAGTCCAAAGTCTCTCAACTTTTCAATCTTTATAGGAATTCCTAATCTAGATGCCTTTTTGTTGAAGCCAAAATAGGCATAATATACAATTAAACCACTGTCAGTGACAGTATTTCTGGATGAGGAATCATGGCTCCATAACAGGTACTAAACCAAACATAGTCAGAGAATATGGTCCATATGTAAGAAAGAAGTTGCCAGATTCTTCCTAGGGTGTAGGGCCAGTTACATCTATGTTGCTAGCTCTGTTCCTGGCACAGTGAAGGTGACCATTACATTAAAAAACATAATGCAGGGAGCCCACAAAGCCTATCTAGGATTTCTTTGCCATCTGCCGGTATACAACTTTCTTTTCTCTCTATCATGCAACAGGAATTATTCAAGCTGAATCAAACTAATCAAACATTTACCTTTACAAATACAAGGGACTTCTAACCCATACTTTGGTTGTTTCTGCTTACATCTTTCTTTTTCTTGGTCATATGCAAACAGAGGGTGAACCCTGAGCTTGGGAAAATTTCTGCTTTTTTCTCCTTGTTTTTGTTAGCTGAGATTGGAGGTAGAATGCTGAATCAATAGAAATTCATTTTGTGCCTCAGGACTCTTTATGAAGGCAATTCTGACCTCCAGCCACACATATACTATTGGTAATTTGACCTCGGTTTGATTTCCACCTAAGCTGTCATTTTATACACCTACAGAAAGCAAAGGAGGACATTAGTGAAGAGGATATATTTCTAGTAGCAAACAGAAACAGTCAGGTACTGAAAGCTATCCTTGCTCAAATAGCAACTCATGTATTTTCTTTAATTTTTGATCACAGGTGTGTATTTTGTGCCTTCTGGGTGTTCTGGTACACAGTCTGTAACGACTTTTGAGTTTGGCTATAAAATGTTACCTAATGGGTTAACGTCTCTTGCATGTAAAAAGTAATCAGTATTCCCATACTTATAAAGTATATGTATTATTGATCAATGGTTGGGATACTAGAATATTTTTCTCTGATGAAAAAAGTAATTCAAACTCATTTTATAGTAAATTTGGGAAATACATGAAGGTGCAGAAATTACCTGGGATCTATTACTCAGCTATAAATGTCATTATTTGAAGTATTTCCTTTTTTTTCAATGCATATGTAAAATCATTGTGTGTGCATATATATATATATATATATATATACACACACACATATATATGTATGTTACATTATATATAATTTTGAATCCCGTGTCCTTTCCTTCAATATTTAGGTACAGATGTGTCCCTCATGTTATTAAATATTCTTTGACTACACTAGGAATGGTTAAGACTTTAAGTGGTTAATTTAAGATTATTTGATCCTGGGCATGGCTCGATATTTCGGGCTTCCAAGCCAGCATCACCTAAAGGATCCTTTTCCCCTTTGTTTATTAAAAATTAGGGCATCTATATTTCATCTACAGGATGAGAGATGTTTGAAGGGAATCAGGATCTACATATTTTATATTATGGAAACTGTAGTCAGATATATGATTTTTTTTTTGCAGGTCATAGAAGTGATTAAACTTTAGTAAGAGAGGTGATTCCTCCAAATTTGGAGGGCTCAGCTCAAGCTGGTGTTGAATGTAATGCAGTATTTTCCAGAGCTCAAACCAGCCGCAAACCCCTGTATGTGTCTTCTCTTTCATGGCATCAGGAATCACCAAGGATGCAGAGTGTTAGGATTTAAGAGCGCAGACTGGTATGTTGGTCAGACAGGGGATCAGAGGCAGCACAGAGGCTTTGGGGGCACACAGGACAATATGTAACTTATTAGGCAAGGCTTGAGGTCAAGGACAAAGGCAGACTGGACTTTTGGAGAAGGAATTCTGCTTTTACAGGGTAACACCCTTTGGTTCAACTGGCTCCATTTGCTTTACCTCTGCCATTTAGGTGAAGGATGAATCTAAACGGAGGACAACCCACATCGCCATATGCCTGTCCCTTCTAGGAGCTGACCCAGATCAGAATCTAGGCACCAACAGACCTACAGGCCAGTTACATAAAGAGACAGGGTTCTACATGCAAGGTCTAGAGCAAGGGGCTTGTCTGCCGTGGGCTGGGTTGGCCAGGGGGTGCTGAGCAGGATGGGGACCGTAGGGGGACTGCTCCTGGCTCTGCTGGACAAGTGATCCTCAGTGCTCAGATCATGTGAACACCTCCCACCCACCACCACAGCCAAGCACAGGAATCTGCTGGCTCCCTTAGGGGCACCGGCTCCTGTCTCTGCCCCTTGTCTCACTGAACATCTGCTCATATGCGTGTCTCTTGGGTGCCCCTCTGTTCTTCGTATGAGTTCAGAAACCTGCTACCAAATCTGTCTTAGTTTGCTCGGGCTGCTCTTACAAAGTACCACACCCTGCATGACTTCTGGAATAGGATTCTGTTCTCTCCTGGTTCTGGAGGCCAGAAGCCCGACATCAACGTGCCAGCGTGGCTGGTTCCTTCTGAGAGCCCTGGGGAAAGCTACTGTTCCAGGCCTCTTTCCGGGGCTTGTAGATGGCTGTCTTCTTCTTATCTTGTCACATCGTCTTCCCTGGGTGTGTCCCTGTCTGGGTCCACATTTCCCCTCTTCATAAGGACACTAGTCCTATTGCATTAGGGCCCATCCTAACGACTTCATTTTAACTAGATGACCTCTGTAAAGACCCTGTCTTTAAATAAGGTGACACTCGGAGGTGTTGGAGGTTAGGGTTCCCTTCTGTCTTTTTTGGGGAACAAAACTCAACTGACCTGAGTGAGCTCAAGGGTGTCAGTAAACGGTGCTTTCCAACTCCATGTATTTCTGAAGTGTGGTTTGAGTGATGTGTCCTTTCTAAAAATGAAAGGAACAGAATCCTTTAAAATGCTTCCCCTTTGAAGGAATAACTTGGCATGTGTTCTTTACCTGGAGAACCCTATGCTGTTGGATTCATCTTCTCCCCCAGGCGGTTCAGATCAGCGCAAAGGAGAAAACAAAGAGAAGGCATTTTTCTCCAAAGTAAGAGAAGACAATGCAGGACCCATCTGGGGTTAAGCTGGAATGATCTGGCTATCAAGTATCTCAGCGGGTCACCGTCCTGGTGTGTCAGTGTGACAGCGGCTGTCCTTGTGGCCAACTGTACGTGCCAGATGCTACCCGAGGGCTTCCACCTCAGCCCCATTGAGGCTCAGTGGGCTCTCATGGTTCCATGTTGGGCCCAAGAGATGTAGCCAAGAAGAACAGCAGCCTAGCACAGCGGCGGAGAGGGCAGACTCTGCAGCCGGACTGACTGGATGGTGGCCAGTGGAACCCTGGGCAGTTGTCATCTGTAAAATGGGGTTAGTACTAATACCCAGCATCTCCACCGGGGAGTTGTTTTGAAGATTAAATAAATTAATATCTGTAAAGTGCTTAGAACAGGGCCTGGCCTTTAATACACACGACGTGTATTTATCAGATAAAAATAAGGACTTAAGGCTTACTAGGTGCCAGGCACTGTGTTCAACACTTTCAACGGTCTATTAAGAGTGCTATGGGGTCAGTACTGTTCGCCCGACTTCACAGAATAAGGAGCATGGTCCAGAGACTGTTCGAAGTTGCAGAGGTTAAAAGACAGGAGCCAGGTTTCGGAGAGAGGTGTGTCCGACTGGCTGCTGAGCTCGCCACCCCCATGAGGCTGCCTGCAAACGTGGTCGGAGCAGTGGGCCCCCTTCTGGGAGTACCTGAGTCAGCAAACACTTGCTGGGTGTCCGCCACGCGGTGGGAGGTACCCGGCCACAGTTGGCAGAGCGATGGTGACATTTATGAATTAGACTTATTTACATGTACATGTCAGTTCCGGTGTTCATCTGAGCTATGCTCTGCTGCCTTCCTGAGTCACTAATGGTTAGGAGCACGTAATGATGTTACTGAATTTCTTCCCATTTACATTTTGAGTGAAAGCTCTCTGAAAGGTCTCACAAATTATTACTTATGACTGAGTATCTTCCCTAACTTACAGATAATTACTTTCTAATATGGATCAGTTGACAGGACCAATACATTAGTTTGTCCCTCCTGTTGAATGTACTTGCACGTGAAGATCTGATGTGATTCTTGTTCATTCTGTGTGAAGGATGAAGGGAGAGAGCAGAAGGCACATGTGAGCTGTTTACCTTTTTCGACCAGTGCATGGTCCAGAAGGCGTCCCCGTTGGCCCCTGTGAACTGTGGAGATGGCCAGGACGCACTCCTGGGAACACACTAGTGCCAGCGTCCCATGCTGCAGCAGACTGCAAGTGAGCAGAGAGGAAAGGTGTGTTCGTGGGAAGAAAGGTCCCCCATATAAGTGGCCATGAAATTTATTATCCAAACCGGGACTCTTTTCAGAATCAATGAGGATGCTAACAGGGGCGCCTGGGTGGTGCAGTCGTTAAGCGTCTGCCTTCGGCTCAGGGCGTGATCCTGGCATTCTGGGATCGAGCCCCACATCAGGCTCCTTCCACTGGGCGCCTGCTTCTCCCTCTTCCACTCCCTGCTTGTGTTCCCTCTCTCACTGGCTGTCTCTCTCTCTGTCAAATAAATAAATAAAATCTTTAAAAAAAAAATGAGGATGCTAACAATACGTACGCCAGGTCAACAGGTGTAAACCAGGACCGTCCTGGGCTGTGGAGGCGATGGCCACCCTACGGCAGGCTGCCAGGCTGAGGGGTGTGGGTGCAGGCGTGGAGGTGGGCAGCATGACCGTCCTGACTGGGGGTGAGCTGGGGCTGCCTGATGCTGGTGCGGCTAGGCTGCTGGTCTGCCCTAACATGGATGTACATCTGTGGTCGTGAATGGAGGCACCAGGGAAATCCTGTCTGAAGGATTTCTCTAAAATCCTCTCTATCTTTCACTCTAAATCTTCCAATTTGATTAATTACCGTGATTCTCTTTGTAATTTCTCTGGGTGTTTTTTATTTGGAAGCACACAGTCCTTTCTTCTGACCAGGCACTATTGACCTGGCCTCCTCTTTGGGCAGCCAGGATTTTCTACATCGGGGGTGAGCAAGTTTGGCTTTATGACAGTAGTTGACTTTTATTCATTTGTCTCGTAAAATGGTCACTATCAAAGACCTGTGTGTGTAGTGAGATGGGAAGACGTACAAGTATGTGTGTGTGTGTGTGTATGTGTGTGTGTGTGTGTATGTGTGTGTGAGCAAAACCTGTTTGACCCCTGTTCATCCCCTCTGCAGGCTCAGCCTGGCATGGTGCTGGTATTCAGAACCATGAGGAAGGAGAGGATGGCAGGAGAGCTGTTCCAGAGCCCTGACTATACCAGGCTGAGGAGAAAGGGCTGTGACAGGCAGGAAATGTGTGCCCCCCACCCTGGCTTTTCTGCAGGTGGGCACCTGCCACAGGGCCACTGTCGTGCAGGTCTGGAAAGAGCTGTTCCAGGGTTGCTGGCCTACAGAAGCAGGGCTGTGAAGCAAGTCACCAAGTTTCAGCTGGTTCCGCGTATGCCCTGCTCTGGGCTGGAGGGTGGTGGGAGGCTTCATGGAACAGACCCTGATGATTTGGGAAGGAAATGAGGGAGGACAGGAGGGTATCAGTAGCAACAGTTTATCATATTTTTTTAAACTATTTTTTGTTTTTTTAGAGAGAGTGAGCCAGGTATGGGAAAGGGGAGAGGAAGAGGGAAAGAGACAATCTCAAGCAGGCTCCATGCCCAGCACAGAGCCTGATGCAGGGCTCAGTCTTACAGCCCTGAGATTATGACCTGAGCTGAAGTCAAGAGACAGACATTCAACGGACTGAGGCACCCCAGTGTCCCAGTGTATTCTATTTTTTAATTAAAATTTAACTCTTCCTTTTAACCTACAGGGTTGAGATCTTTCCGGAGACAGGCATGCTGTCTTCAGGGCACATGGCACACGGTAAGGCCCACATTCATTCATATACTCTCCTCCTGATCTCCCATCCCATCACATCTGTCCCGGAAATGTGCATAATGTAGAACTGAAGCCTGTTTTCACTTACCGTATTTGCAGAATAATTTCATGTTTCTTAGTCTTTGGTTTTAAAATAAATGGTGTATCCTGTATTTCTTATTCACCAAAAATCCAGAAGATAAACCTTCAGTTGAGTTGCTTTGACTTGCTGGGTCTTAGAAGATCTGGTGATGTGTGTTGTCATCAACCTTCCCTGGGAGAAAGGTATCGACCTGTTTTCCTTAAGAGTGCTCACAAACCTCTCCTGTGCTCCGTGCACAGAAATTAAAGTATTTTCTTTCCCTTATAACATAAAAGGAACATATTATGGTGTGATTTGCAATGTGCCATTTACATATGCAATATATTATGATATAATTGAAAATGAGATACAGCCCAGAATTTCCATATATTATTTCTTAGTGGTGATAGGTAGTCAAGGATTAAACACACACACACACAAATACGTTTCTATTTTTTGGAGGGAGGGAGAGAAGGGGCAAAGAGAGAGGGAGAGAGAATCCCAAGCAGGTTCCACACCCAGCACAGAGCCTGACGTGGGGATGATCTCATGACCTGAGATCATGACCCGAGAGGAAACCAGGAGTCAGACGCTCAAACAATTGAGCCACCCAGGTGCCCCTACCTTTCCATTCATAGCATAGAAAAGTTTCTGTACACAAATTATTGATGGTATTATGGGGACTGAAATTTAGAATTTTGCAGTTGGTATTTGCTTTTAGTGAGTTTGTGAGCCTGATATTTGAACCAATGAACCGAAAGAATGTTATGGAAGTAATTTCTAAAATTATCTGAATAAAACTCACTTAAAATCACCTTAAAAGCAGTATTTACGTATTGCTCAGCCCTCTGGGTTGGGAGAGGGAATATGGGGAAATTGTTAAAAAATCAAAGAAAAAGACTGTTGCCTGTATTGCAAATTTGGAATTACTGACATAGAATATTCTTCAATTTTTTTTTTTTAAAGATTTTATTTATTTGACAGAGATAGAGACAGCCAGCGAGAGAGGGAACACAAGCAGGGGGAGTGGGAGAGGAAGAAGCAGGCTCAGAGTGGAGGAGCCTGATGTGGGGCTCGATCCCATAACGCCGGGATCACGCCCTGAGCCGAAGGCAGACGCCCAACCGCTGTGCCACCCAGGCGCCCCTATTCTTCAATTTCTAGAGCTTTTGAAAAATACTCGCCTTGGAAGAGGAAAGCAAATAACCTGGTTTTCCTCCAAGGGATGTTTTGTTTTGAACGTGGGATTTTGTTTTGTCTTTCATAAACAGAGACAACAAAAGGAGATATTTTCTAATGAGATATATTTACAAATTATGAAAAATTCTTCCTTTTTTTGGGTATTGATCCTTGCATTCCCCCAAACTTAGCTTGGTTCCTAGGACACATTAGATGCTTAGTAATTATTTATCAAATAAAATACAAAATACAGTCATAGGTAGAAGATGACACGTTGCTTCCTCCCTGTGTAGGCCGTGTTGCCCTATTTTTTACCCAAGCGGCCACTAGATGGCTCTCTATACCCATGCCAGATCTCCACTATTCCATGTACTCGTTAATGCATGCAGATGACTATGCATGCAGTCAGGCTAGGCAATCCTGTTGAAAGAACAACTCAATTGTCCCCTTTTACTGGGCACCAGTTTCAAGTGCTCTAGACTACTGTGTGCACAGAAGCATAAGACAAAGCTGGTGACTTTCATGTTGAGTGGCTGGAAGAAGAAAGAGGGGCTATTCTCCTTTTAGCCAGGGTTCGAGATGTGTTCCTCCCTATCCTGGAGATGCTAACTGATTTTATGGTTAGTGACTTTTCAGACTTCTGAAATTAGCCAGGGGCAGACTTCAGTCGTTCCTGTCTTTTTCTGCCACCCCTCCCCTTCCCCCTCCTCTCTCCGTCTCCTGTCTCCCCCACATGTTGCACACACACTTGGACATCGTGTTATGTGTCATCACACAGTGCTGGAACCCTGCAAGTCTTGTTTGGGCGGATGGCGCGTTTGTTTAACTGCTTATCTGTGAATATCGGGAGTGGAGGGCGGGATCGTCTGTTGTTGAATAGACAGAACTCACTGCTAACACTGCTTTCTGGTCAGACTTTGAACCATCAGTGTAACCATAAAGTTATAGTTGGGCTGGTTCTCTAGAGCGGCTGCAGTAGTGTTTCTCCTGGGGGTGTAGACGCCGTCTTAACCAGGGGAAGCCTTGCCGGGGCTTGGGTAGAAACAGTTTGGAGGGTGTGGTGGCGGGAGCCTTCCTTGTACTCACCTCTCCATCCACGCTCTGGGCTACTGTAAAAATAGTAGCGCTGGAAAGGGGCAGTTTTCTTTGGGATAAATCCATTTCTTTGAATAATATATTTACCCCCCTGGTTATGGAAGTGATACTTTTCCATTGTAGAAAATTTGGAAAAAAACAGCAAAGTATCATGAAAATAATAATTCTAACAAAATTGAAATCAGTATTTATGATTTTATATCCTTCTCTCCATATTGCGTTATACCCTGGGCATACTCCCACAACATTAAATAGTCTTCAAAAACCCTGTTTTTAAAGGCAGTATATTATTCCAGTTTTTAACCTGTTGTTCACTTTATTTGATTATTTTCCTACTGATGGACACTTAGGTTGCTTCAAATTCTTTACTTTCAGAGTTGATGCTGAAATAAATATTGTTATATATGCATTTTTTCCTCACATCTCTGATTAATTCTTTAGAATAAATATCTATAATTGGAATTAAGGGGAGAACAAATGTATTCTTGATATGGAAGCCAAATGCAACCTTTCTCAGGAAGAATTCTTTATTCTTTTGGTTGTCAATTCAGGGTCCGATTAGGGAGCTCTGAAACTAGGGTTGTATCTGCATTTTGCCAAGTATTTCTCACATAGCATCTCTTCATATAAAACAATGTCAGTGGCAGGAAACCTAGATCATTCCGCTTTGGAAATAAGCTATTTTTCTCCTTGCCTTATACTTGTATCATTAATTTCCTGAAAGCTTAACTATGAAGGTTTCTACCAGAAAAGGCTGCTTTTTATAAGGCTGGGGTATGAAGCTCTTCATAAGGTTTATATGTCTTCTGTCACTTGGAGAGACTGGTGAGCGGTCGTCTATGCATTATTAATGATGCCCATTGCTCAATGAAACTCTCGATTCCAGTCTCTGTGGTGGGCTCAGTGTAGATGACACACCCACATGTGTTCAGGCTTATCCTGCCTTAGACTTTGGAATCTAAAGGGAAGGGTTTTTGGCATGGTCCTTGTAACTCTCCATATTCTTTCACCAGGCAGGGCACATTTTATTCCATTTTAATAAGAAATCCAAAATGTAGGGGTTTGAAAGCAGTCCAGTGACAATTACTATTGGGAAAAGCTCTCTCTCTCTTTTTTAACTTTTAAAAGACTGACATTGAATGAAAAAGATATTCATTTAATTTTTTAAAGTCTTTTTGAAGTAAAAATCTCTTTCTAGACTCATCATTTGGTATAAGAAGAATACCTCTTAATGGTTTTAAACGGCATTCCTTTTTTAAAAATTAAATTAAGCATGTATTTCCGTTTTGAAATCTGGAATATTTCTGTTTTTGGTATTTTGGTATTTGGAAAAAGGCAGAAAGTTTTTTGTTGTTTTTTTTTTTTAAATTTTATTTCATTATATTATGTTAATCACCATACAGTACATCCCCTGATTCTGATGTAAAGTTTGATGCTTCATTAGTTGCGTATAAACACCCAGTGCACCATGCAATACGTGCCCTCCTTACTACCCACCACCAGTCCATCCCCTTCCCCCACCCCCTCCCCTCTGAAGTCCCCAGTTTGTTTCCCATAGTCCATAGTCTCTCATGTTTCATTCCCCCCTCTGATTACCCCCCTTTTCTTTATCCCTTTCTTCCCCTACCGATCCTCCTAGTTCTTATGTTCCATAGATGAGAGAAATCATATGATAATTGTCTTTCTCTGCTTGACTTATTTCACTTAGCATTATCTCCTCCAGTGCCGTCCATGTTGCAGCAAATGTTGAGAATTCGTTCTTTCTGATAGCTGAGTAATATTCCATTGTATATATGGACCACAGCTTCTTAATCCAGTCATCTGTTGAAGGGCATCTCGGCTCCTTCCATGATTTGGCTATTGTGGACAATGCAGCTATGAACATTGGGGTGCATATGGCCCTTCTCTTTACTACGTCTGTATCTTTGGGGTAAACACCCAGTAGTGCAATGGCTGGGTCATAGGGTAGTTCAATTTTTAACTTTTTAAGGGACCTCCACACTGTTTTCCAGAGTGGCTGTACCAACTTGCATTCCCACCAACAATGTAGGAGGGATCCCCTTTCTCCACATCCTCTCCAACAATTGTTGTTTCTTGCCTTGTCTATCTTTGCCATTCTAACTGGCGTAAGGTGGTATCTCAGTGTGGTTTTGATTTGAATTTCCCTGATGGCTAATGATTTTGAACATTTTTTCATGTGTCTGTTAGCCATTTGTATGTCTTCATTGGAAAAGTGTCTGTTCATATCTTCTGCCCATTTTATGATTTGTTTATTTGTTTCTCGTGTATTGAGTTTGAGAAGTTCTTTGTAGATCTTGGATACCAGTCCTTTATCTGTGGTGTCCTTTGCAAATATATTCTCCCATTCCGTGGGCTGTCTCTTAGTTTTTTTGACTGTTTCCTTGGCTGTGCAGAAGCTCTTTATCCTGATAAAGTCCCATAAGTTCATTTTATCTTTTATTTCTCTTGCCTTTGGAGATGTGTCGTGAAAAAGGTTGCTCTGGCCGATGTCATAGAAGTTGTTGCCTATGTTCTCCTCTAGAATTTTGATGGATTCCTGTCTCACATTGAGGTCTTTCATCCATTTGGAGTTTATTTTTGTGTATGGTGTGAGAGAGTGGTCAAGTTTCATTCTTTTGCATGTAGCTGTCCAATTTTCCCAGCACCATTTATTGAAGAGACTGTCTTTTTTCCACCGGATGTTTTTTCCTGCTTTATCAAAGATTAGTTGCCCAAAGAGCCGAGGGTCCATTTCTGGGTTCTCTATTCTGTTCCATTGGTCGATGTGTCTGTTTTTGTGCCAGTACCATGCTGTCTTTGTGATCACAGCTTTGTAGTACAGCTCGAAATCCGGCATTGTGATGCCCCCAGCTTTGTTTTTCCTTTTCAACAGTTCCTTGGAGATTCGGGGCCTTTTCTGGTTCCATACAAATTTAAGGACTATTTGTTCCAGTTCTTTGAAAAATGTCCTCGGTATTTTGATCGGGATAGCATTGAAAGTGTAGATTGCTCTGGGTAGTATGGACATTTTAACTATGTTAATTCTTCCAATCCATGAGCATGGAATATTTTTCCATCTTTTTATGTCTTCCTCAATATCTTTCAAAAGTGATCTATAGTTTCTAGCATATAGGTCCTTTACGTCTCTGGTTAAGTTAATTCCAAGGTAACGCATGGTTTTTGGTGTTATTGTAAATGGGATGGATTCCCTAATTTCTCTTTCTTCAGTCTCGTTATTCGTGTATAGAAATGCAACTGATTTCTGGGCATTGATTTTGTATCCTGCCACCTTACTGAATTGTTCTATAACTTCTAATAGTTTGGGAGTGGATTCCTTTGGGTTTTCCATATAGAGTATCATGTCATCTGCAAAGAGAGACAGTTTGACTTCTTCTTTGCCGATTTGGATACCTTTGATCCCTTTTTGTCTTCTGATTGCTGTTGCAAGGACTTCTAGTACTATGTTGAATAATAGTGGCGAGAGTGGGCATCCTTGTCGTGTTCCTGATCTTAAGGGAAAGGCTTCCAGCTTTTCCCCATTGAGAATAATGCTTGCAGTAGGCTTTTCATAGATGGCTTTTATGAGATTGAGAAATGTACCCTCTATTCCTACACTCTGAAGGGTTTTAATCAGGAAAGGATGCTGTATTTTGTCAAATGCTTTTTCTGCATCAATTGAGAGGATCATATGGTTCTTGAGTCTTTTCTTGTTGATATGATGTATCACATTGATTGATTTGCGAGTGTTGAACCATGCTTGCATCCCAGGTATGAATCCCACTTGGTCATGATGGATAATCCTTTTAATGTACTGTTGGATTCTATTAGCAAGGATCTTGTTGAGGATTTTGGCATCCATATTCATTAGAGAAATCGGTCTGTAATTCTCCTTTTTGAGGGGGTCTTTGCCTGGTTTGGGGATCAAGGTAATATTAGCCTCATAGAATGAGTTTGGTAGCTTTCCTTCTGTTTCTATTTTTTGAAATAGCTTTAGGAGAATAGGTATTATTTCTTCTTTGAATGTTTGGTAGAATTCCCCAGGAAAACCGTCTGGGCCTGGAGTTTTATTATTTGGAAGGTTGTTTATCACTGACTCAATTTCTTCATAGTTAATTGGCCTATTTAAGAAATCTATTTCTTCCTGTTTCAGTCTTGGTAGTTTATAGGTTTCCAGGAAGGCCTCCATCTCTTCCAGATTGTTTAGTTTTTTGGCATATAGCTGTTGATAAAAGTTTCTAATAATCCTTGCAATTTCAATGGTGCTGGTCGTGACCTCTCCCTTTTCAGTCATAATTTTAATAATCTCAGTCCTTTCTCTTTGTTTTTGGACAAGTTTTGCCAGTGGTCTATCAATTTTATGGATTCTCTCAAAGAACCAGCTTCTAGTCCTGTTGATCTGCTCTACTGTGGTTCTGGTCTCTAATTCATTGATTTCTGCTCTAATCTTGGTCAACTCCTTCCTTGTCAGTGGGTTAGGCCTGTCCCTCTGTTGCTGTTCCAGTTTCTTGAGGTGAGAATATAGAAACTGCATTTTAGATTTTTCTATTCTTTTGAGTGAGGCTTGGATGGCTATGTATTTCCCCCTTAGGACTGCCTTTGCAGTATCCCATAGGTTTTGGACCGTTGTGTATTCATTCTCGTTGGTCTCCATAAATTGTTTAATTTGTTTTTTGATTTCCTGGTTTATCGAGTCATTCTTGAGCAGGATGGTTCTTAGCCTCCAAGTGTTTGAGTTTCTTCCAGGTTTTTCCTTGTGGTTGAGTTCCAATTTCAGAGCGTTGTGGTCTGAGAATATGCAGGGGATAATTTCAATCTTTTGGTATTGGCTGAGACCTGTTTTGTGTCCCAGAGCATGATCTATTCTTGAGAATGTTCCATGGGCATTTGAATAGAATGAGTATTCTTTGGTTCTGGGGTGTAGTGTTCTATATATATCTATGAGGTCCAACTCGTCGAGTATGGCATTCAAAGCCTTTGATTCTTTGCTTAGTTTTTGCCAGGGTGTTCTGTCTATTTCTGATAGTGGGGTGTTGAGGTCCCCTACTATTACTGTGTTCTTATCTATATGTCTCTTTATTTTGGTTAAGAGTTGGCTTGTGTATCTTGCTGCTCCCCTGTTGGGGGCATATATATTAATAATTGTCATATCCACTTGTTGAATACTTCCTTTAAGAATAATATAGTGCCCTTCTGTATCTCTCTCTATGGCCTCTAGTTTAAAATCCAGTCTATCTGATATGAGAATTGCTACTCCAGCTTTCTTTTGAGGTCCATTTGCGTGGAAGATGGTACTCCATCCCCTTACTCTAAGTCTGAATGCATCTTTGGGTTCAAAATGAGTCTCTTGTAGACAGCAAATGGATGGGTCATGTCTTTTTATCCAATCTGCAACCCTGTGGCGTTTTATGGGAGAGTTTAAGCCATTTAGATTGATAGAGATTATTGACAGATATGATTTTAATGATGCCATTTCTCTTTAAAGTCTTTGTATCGGTTGTGACTTGCTGCTCTGTATCACTCTTGGGGCCTTTTTACCTTTATAGAGCCCCCCTTAATATCTCCTGTAGGGCTGGTTTCGTGGTTACGAAATTGGTTAATGATTGGCGATTTTGGAACGTCTTTATTTCTCCATCAATTCTGAATGACAGCTTTGCTGGATAAAGGATCCTTGGCTGCATGTTTTTCTCTGAAAGAGCTTTAAAAATGCCCCCCCAAGCCTTTCTCTCATTCCAGGTCTCTGTAGACAGGTCTGACGTAATCCTGATACCTTTGCCTTGGTACGTGAGAAATTTCTTTGCCCTGGCCGCTTTCAATACTGTATCCTTGGATCTAATATTTGCGAATTGCACTATGACATGCCGTGGCGTAGGTTTGTCCTGGTTGAGCTTGGATGGGGTCCTCTCTGCCTCTTGGACACGAATGCTTGTTTCCCTTGCTAGATTAGGGAAGTTTTCAGCTACAATTTGTTCAAATATCTCTTCTAGACCTCTGTTTTTCTCCACCCCTTCAGGGATGCCGATGATTCTGACATTGGATCGTTTCATAGAGTCAGTAATCTCCCGTAATCTACATTCGTGGGCGTGGATTTTTTTAAGACCAGCTTCTATTTTCGTTTTTTCTTCTACTAACCCATCCTCCAATTCGCTAACGCGTTCCTCTGCCTCGGTGACCCTGGCCGTCAGAGCCTCTAGTTTTGACTGTATTTGGCCCACTGAGTTTTTAATTTCTGTCAGATTCGCTCTCATTTCTGCCCTTAGGGATTCTATATTCTCAGCAACGCTTTCTCTGATGCTTTTTTCAAGTTTACTCATCATCTTGACCATTGTTGCTCTGAATTCCATTTCTGATAATTGGGATACATCCATATGTATTAATTCTGTGGCCGAGGCCAATTCTGTGGCAGAGGCCACAGACTCATTATCTTTTCTTTGCTGGGGGGGACTTCTCCTTCTCGTCATTCTGATGAAGAGAGATTGCAGGGTTGTCCAGAGCCCAAGTGTTGACTGGGACCCAGGCCGTGCGCCCTTGTTTTATAGAGATCTTAGGGATGTGGGCTTCTTCCTTAAAGAGTTTATTTATTTATTTGAGAGAGAGAGAGACAGTCAGCAAGAAAGGGAACCCAAGCAGAGGAGTGGGAGAGGAAGAAGCAGGTTCCCGGTGGAGAAGCCCGATGAAGGACTCCTTACGGAGCGTTGTGATCACACCCTAATCCGAAGACAGGTGCTTGGTGACTGCGCCACTCAGGCGCTCCGGGTTGTGGGCTTCTTGATTTTTCAGCCTGCCTTCTGGGGGAGGGGCCTGCCTGCCGGTACTCAGAAAACCCTGTTTGGGTAGAGTCTCTGTGTCCCTTGCGAGGGGGGATGGGGATGGGCACCCTGTGAGCCGGTATTTCCGGGCTTTTGTTCTCTGGCGGCTTTCCCTGGCGGTTTGCTATGCCTCTTCTGAGAGAGCAGCAGCGGCTGAAATTCAGCCTCTGTCTCAGAACAGAGGGATCGCGGATCGTTCTCCACTGATGTTCTGGCCACTTTAACTCTGTTTCTGTTGGTGCTGCTCAACCCTGCAGCATCCCGGGCTGTGCGCCCCACACCCGGCGTCCCAGCCCTCACTTCCAGGGCCGGCACGTCTCTGTCCTTTGTGTTTCCAACCCCGCCAGCCGCCAGCCGCCCCGCGCGGGCTCCCGGAGCTCCCCGTCTCAGTCTGGTGTCTCACGGGTGCTGACCGCGAGTCCGCCTGCTCCCCCGTGCAGGTGGCCCTCCAGCCGCCAGCCGCCCCGCGGACGCTCCCGGAGCTCCCGGTCTCAGCCTCGATCCAGTGAGCACACCGGAGCTCCGGAGCTCCGTGAGATGCTTGGTGGTGCACGCTCCCGGCTCACGGACTCAGTCTGCCGTTTCCAGAGTGCGGGTCCGCGGTCCGCCCGCTCCCCGGTGCAGGTGGCCCGCCAGCCGCCCTGCGCGCGCGCTCCTGGAGCTCGCGTTCTAAGTCTGTTGTCTCGCGGGTGCCGTCCGCGAGTCCGCCTGCTCCCCCGTGCAGGTGGCCCGCCAACCGCCAGCCGTCCCGCGTGCGCTCCCGGAGCTCCCTTCTCAGCCTGCTGTCTCAAGCGTGCGGGTCCGCGGTCTGTCCGCTCCCCCTTGCAGGTGGCTACCGCTTCCCGGCGCCCTGACACGGCGGCTCCCTCCCCCTTCTGTTTAGCTTCCGATATCTGTGCGCGGTTTCACGGCTCCCCGCTTCGTACCTCGATACTCAGCGCTGGAGATGTTCATTTGTAGAGATCCAGATGTATCTTCCTGCGTCTCAGGCTGATTCCGTGGATATTCCTGCTGGTCTGGTACCTATCCAGCTCAACTCAGGGGACCGGCTGAAAAAGGGGTCCCCTACTCCTCCGCCATCTTAACCTCCTCTCAGAAAGTTTTTTTTAAACCTATGTATGTACAAATCTTTTGACATTCTTTTTCTGCTTTGGATTCCACAAATTATGAAAGTCATAGCTCAGAGACAACATTAAAGGGGAAACAGGAGTTCTGTTCGCTGTTCCTTTCCTTGCCCTCCTGTTCATGTCCTGGCTGTCAGATTTCCCACATTATTCCAAGTTCATTGGTGTGTCTAACTGCCTCGAAGCAAGTTGACACAATGCTCCTGGAATCTGGCCTGCCATGAGCCCAGGGCACTGTGTAAGCAGGGCTGGTCTGGGCAACATGCTTAGGGGAAGTTGGCCTACAGTGTCCTTCTCCTTGATAGTGGATGCTCTGTCACCCCCCGGTCCTCTGATGCTGAGACCTTCATGGACTGTGGGCTGCTCATTGTTGGGTTCTACCCAAGACTACCCTCTCTGAGCCCAAGCCCCACATCCTAGACCTTACCCTCCTCCATCAAATTTCACCATGTCTCTTGACTCAAAAATCTGCTTCTGTATGAAAGCTGATGACGTGTGGAAAATGACCTTGATGTATTGGTAACCTCTAATACCCCACCAGGCAAGCTATCCTAGCTGTCATGGAGCAGAAGTGTTCACAGACCAAAATGAGATGCTCAAATCACATGGTTTACAAAAAAATTCAAAACTTACCATGAAAAGCAATAAGAAATTGATGGGGTAATGAGTGTACCTGTGGTCCAGTGCCTGTGAGATGAAAGGATCATCCTTCCAGGATTCTAGAATCCTGGGCTGAGTTTTGACTATCTGCTGCATCAGCCTTCCCTGCCAATGATGTAGTTATAAGAACTAGAGCTGAGGTTAAACAAGGGCTCAGTAAGTAGGAGGTACTTTAACCAGTACACATTTTATGTACTGGGAAGATACCTGACAATAGCTGTAGGTCACCAATTAAAATGCTGAGTGACGGGGCGCCTGGGTGGCACAGTGGTTAAGCATCTGCCTTTGGCTCAGGGCCTGATCCCGGTGTTATGGGATCGAGCCCCACATCAGGCTCTCTCGCTATGAGCCTGCTTCTTCCTCTCCCACTCCCCCTGCTTGTGTTCCCTCTCTCACTGGCTGTCTCTCTCTGTCAAATAAGTAAATAAAATCTTTAAAAAAAAAATGCTGAGTGACTGTTTTAGGCAGAATGCTGGCCCCCAAAGAAGCCCTCATCTTAGTCCTTGGACTGTGAATATGTAACTTCACATGGCAAAGGGAATTTTGAACATGTGATAAAGGAGCTTGAGATGGGGAGATTATCTTGGATTATCTGGTGAGCCGAATGTAATGGCAAGGGGCCTTTTGTGGAAAGTGGGAGGCAGGGAAGTCAGAGTTAAGATGTGATAATGGAAGCAGAGTCAGGGAGATAGATGTGTGTTTGAAGATGCTACACTGCTGGGTCTGAAGATGGAAGAAGGAGCCATGAGCCAAGGAATGCAGGTGGCCTCTGGAATTTGGAAAAGCCAAGTGTTAATGGACTGAATTGTGTCCCTCACCCTTGTTGAATTCATATATTGAAGTCCTCACCCCCAGTACCTCAGAATGTGACCATATATGGAGATGGGGTCTTTGCAGAAGAAATTAAGTTAAAATGAGGTCACTAGGGTGGCCCCTAATCCCATATGACTGATGTCCTTATAAGAAGAGGAAGATTTGGGCACAAACAAGGACAAAGGAAATTACGATGTGAAAATACAAGAAGGAGATGGCCATCTATAAACTAGGGAGAGGTCTGGAATAGATCCTTTCCTCAAGGGCCTCAGAAGGAATCTACACTGTTGACATCTTGATCTTGGACTTCCAGCCTCCAGAACTGTGAGACTGTACATTTCTGTTGTTTAAGTCCCCAGTCTGTGGTATTTTGTTACACAGCCCTAGCAAACTAATACACCAAGGGAACAAATTCTTCCTTGGAGCCACCATAAGGTAATGAAGGCATATCCACACATTGGTTATAGCCCTGT
Organism: Ailuropoda melanoleuca; assembly: GCF_002007445.2. Classification (NCBI taxonomy): domain Eukaryota; kingdom Metazoa; phylum Chordata; class Mammalia; order Carnivora; family Ursidae; genus Ailuropoda; species Ailuropoda melanoleuca. The sequence goes on from NC_048218.1 coordinate 8,772,354, forward strand.
CGTACCTACATTAGACTTCTGACTTCCAGAACTGTAAGGTAATAAATTTAGTTCTTTTAAGTTGCAAGGTTTGTGGTAATTTGTTATAGAAATAATATGGTGGCTGTGGGTTTAATATGTGTTTTTTGAGGGCAGAGCACATGTGGGCCAGAATGGGACCATAATGGATATCAGTGAGTGGCCAATTTAGGGATGAAAAAGCTGTTGGCCTGGAGGTTTCATTGATCTGAATCTTATGACTTGATCTTTGTGCTCCATTTTATCTACTGGTAACACTTGTCTGTTCTACCACCCTTTTAAGATAATAAATTCAATCTATTCTATCTTTCACATGTACTATGTGGCTAACTTATTATTGCTATGTAGCACAGCGTGTCTTCTGGATTATGCCAGATGCTTTAGTCACTGCCTATGGTTAACACATTAGTTTACTTACACATCAGTGCATTTCACCTGCTTTGTACAAGGCACTAACTTCCTATCTATGCAAGTAATATGTCCTTTGAGTTCCAACCATCGCATCTCTTTTCCTCCTGTAATTGTACTGAATATCTTAAAATAGTAGAGCAAACACATGTTACAGCTCCTGTATTCCCAGGGTGCTAATACATGAACCATATTGCATTTAGAAATAGAGGGCTCTGTACGCAACACTACTTCTGCCATCATCCTGGCATTGGTTTGGGGGAATTTTGTGGCATAGGAAAGTTATCAATCTCCTCTTCCTTATTCTTCTTCCTCCCCAGTGAAGATCTTCTTTAAGACCCTGGCCACTCTGTATTGTCTATGGCTGTTTCCAAGGTACATTGGCAGAGTTGAACACCTGCCACACAGATCATCTGACCCCAAACATAAAATATTTCCTGTCTTATGGAAAAATTTTGCTGACCCCTGCACTAGAGCCCCATGAAAGAAATATTACTATTTCAATTTCAAGTTTGAAGAAGCCAAGACTCTGGAAGGTTGTTTACTTTCCTAAGGTCCCCAACCAACCGGAGATGGGCTGTGCCAGGGATCAGCTTCAAAACCTGGCTGTTTCCAGCACACCATGCTGCTTTGGGGGAACTTGTCTTTAGCTTGTCTGGTCTACTTCTCCTGCCTTAGAAAGGTGATTTCGACCTGTCTTAATGACCTAATTATGTTTCTGATCTCTCTTCCAACTTGGCAAACTCACATCCAATACATCATACTTGTTTGGGTCTTAGCTATCTTCTGATTTATTATGAAGCCAGTAAACAGTTCTTTTATTCTGTCATTTCAAGTTGCTGATGAAAGAGCTAAGGTTGTGTTGGGTAAAATGTGACCTTCTGTGAAGTGACTCTAGTCATGTATCCAGAGTGAATCATTTAAAGAAAAAAAACCCTTTTTATTTTGAAATAACAAGATTTACAGAAGAGTTGGGAAGGTAGCACAGGCAGTTCCTATATACCCTTCAACCAGCTTCCCTTCCTGTCAGTATATTATCTAACTATGGTGCTTATCGAAACTGTGAAATTGATGTTAGTACAATAGTATTAAGACTTTATTCTGATTTTATTGGCTTTTTCCACTGATGTTCCTTTTCTATAAAGAATCTACTCCAGGACACCATGTTGCATTTAGTCATTATCTTCTTAGTCTTCTCCAATCTGTGGGAGTTTCTCAGATTTTCCTTGTCTTTTATGACCTTGACATTGATGAAGAGTACTGGTCGAGGTTTTCATAGAATGTCCCTCAACTGGAGTTTGTCTCCTATTTTCTCAGGATTAGACTGGGATGATGGAGTTTGGGGAAGAATACCACAGAGATGAAGTGCCTTTCTCATCGCATCATGTCAGGAATACACAATATCAATATGACTTATCAGTGGTGATGCTAACCTTCGTCACTTGGTAGGGTGAATAATTTTAAATGATTAATCGACAATATTATGTCACACCCATTTTGTATTCAGCACAATGTTAGGCACTTAGTGGGTGAGATAATTGAGAAATAGAATAGAAAAAAATTCACAGAAATAGCCAAGGAAGAGTTCTATAACATGTACAAGATAATTATTCAGGCCTCAAAGAGATGATTAGAGAAAGAATAGTTCACAAGGGGAAAAAAGTACACATTTTAAAAAATACGTGGAAAAATGTTTATCTTCATGGGTCAACAGCATAATTATCATATCATTATAACATTCATTATAAATATGGGCTACACACAAAAATGTTAATTGAAAATGTGGTATAACCAGTTCTTACCTATTACGATTACAATTAAAAAATATGTAGAGTAAATGAGTGACTTATTTCACTTAGCATAATCTCCTCCAGTCCCATCCATGTTGCTGCAAATGTTGGGTAATCGTTCTTTCTGATGGCTGAGTAATATTCCATTGTATATATTCCACATCTTCTTAATCCAGTCATCTGTTGAAGGGCATCTTGGCTCCTTCCACAGTTTGGCTATTGTGGACAATGCTGCTATGAACATTGGGGTGCATATGGGCCTTCTCCTCACTACATCTGTATCTTTGGGGGTAAATACCCAGTAGTGCAATTGCTGGATCATAGGGTAACTCTATTTTTAACTTTTTTTTTCCTTGTTGGATTCTTTTTTTTTTTAATGATTTTTTATTATATTATGTTAGTCACCATACAGTACATCCCCGGCTTCCGATGTAAAGCTCGATGATACATTAGTTGCGTATAACACCCAGTGCACCATGTAATACGTGCCCTCCTTACTACCCATCACCGGTCTGTCCCATTCCCCCACCCCCCTCCCCTCTGAGGCCCCCAGTTTGTTTCTCATAGTCCATGAGAGACTATGGACTATTTTTAATTTTTTTTTCTTTTTTTTTTTAATTTAATTTTATTATATTGTGTTAATCACCATACAGTACATCCCCAGATTCCGGATGTAAAGTTTGATGCTTCATTAGTTGCGTATAACACCCAGTGCACCGTGCAATACATGCCCTCCTTACTACCCATCACCAGCCTATCCCATTCCACATCTTCTTAATCCAGTCATCTGTTGAAGGGCATCTTGGCTCCTTCCACAGTTTGGCTATTGTGGACAATGCTGCTATGAACATTGGGGTGCATATGGGCCTTCTCCTCACTACATCTGTATCTTTGGGGGTAAATACCCAGTAGTGCAATTGCTGGATCATAGGGTAACTCTATTTTTAACTTTTTTTTTCCTTGTTGGATTCTTTTTTTTTTTAATGATTTTTTATTATATTATGTTAGTCACCATACAGTACATCCCCGGCTTCCGATGTAAAGCTCGATGATACATTAGTTGCGTATAACACCCAGTGCACCATGTAATACGTGCCCTCCTTACTACCCATCACCGGTCTGTCCCATTCCCCCAC
>NC_048218.1:8778955-8812762 GCF_002007445.2 Ailuropoda melanoleuca
TCCTAGTTCTTATGTTCCATAGATGAGAGAAATCATATGATAATTGTCTTTCTCTGCTTGACTTATTTCACTTAGCATTATCTCCTCCAGTGCCGTCCATGTTGCAGCAAATGTTGAGAATTCGTTCTTTCTGATAGCTGAGTAATATTCCATTGTATATATGGACCACAGCTTCTTAATCCAGTCATCTGTTGAAGGGCATCTCGGCTCCTTCCATGATTTGGCTATTGTGGACAATGCAGCTATGAACATTGGGGTGCATATGGCCCTTCTCTTTACTACGTCTGTATCTTTGGGGTAAACACCCAGTAGTGCAATGGCTGGGTCATAGGGTAGTTCAATTTTTAACTTTTTAAGGGACCTCCACACTGTTTTCCAGAGTGGCTGTACCAACTTGCATTCCCACCAACAATGTAGGAGGGATCCCCTTTCTCCACATCCTCTCCAACAATTGTTGTTTCTTGCCTTGTCTATCTTTGCCATTCTAACTGGCGTAAGGTGGTATCTCAGTGTGGTTTTGATTTGAATTTCCCTGATGGCTAATGATTTTGAACATTTTTTCATGTGTCTGTTAGCCATTTGTATGTCTTCATTGGAAAAGTGTCTGTTCATATCTTCTGCCCATTTTTTTGATTTGATTATTTGTTTCTCATATTGAGTTTGAGAAGTTCTTTGTAGATTTTGGATACCAGTCTTTTTTTTAATAATATTTTTTTATTATATTATGTTAGTCACCATACAGTATATCCCTAGTTTTTGATGAAAAGTTCCATGATTCATTGCATATAACACCCAGTGCACCATGCAATACGTGCCCTCCTTAATACCCATCACCAGCCTATCCCATTTCCCCACCAGTCTTTTATCTGTAGTGTCATTTGCAAATATCTTCTCCCATTCCATGGGCTGCCTCTTAGTTTTTTTGATTGTTGCCTTGGCTGTGCAGAAGCTTTTTATCTTGATGAAGTCCCACAAGTTCATTTCTTCTTTTGTTTCTCTTGCCTTTGGAGATATGTCATGAAAAAAGTTGCTGTAGCCAATTGCAAAGAGGTTGCAGCCTATGTTCTCGTCTAGGATTTTGATGGATTCCTGTCTCACATTGAGGTCTTTCATCCATTTGGAATTTATCTTTGTGTATGGTGTGAGAGAGTGGTCAAGTTTCATTCTTTTGCATATAGCTGTCCAATTTTCCCAGCACCATTTATTGAAGAGACTGTCTTTTTTCCACTGGATGTTTTTTCCTGCTGGGAAATAAACTGAGGGCTTCAGAGGGGAGGGGGGTGGGGGACTGGGATAGGCTGGTGATGGGTATTAAGGAGGGCACATATTGCATGGTGCACTGGGTGTTATACGCAAATAACGAATCATGTAATGAATCATTACATCAAAAACTAAGGATATACTGTATAGTGACCAATATAACATAATAAAAAATTATTATAAGAAAAAAAGCCCCCCTAAAAATATGTAGAGTAAAAAAGATCAAATCGTAGAATAAATGTTAATAGTGATTGTCTTTGGATGATAAGTTTGTGCATGACTGTTTTTCTTCTTTTGGCTTTTTTATACTTTTGGGAAAATTTAACACTAAGCTGTACTAACCGAAAGTCGAGTAGGGTAGTGGAAAGAGTGCTTGCTTTAGAGTCAAATGTGGTTCGAGACCTCGCTCTGCTATTTAAAGGCCTCATGAACTTGGGTAAGTTTGCACCGTGGTCACTTTAGATCCTCAGATGTCAGATTGGAATCATGAAATAATTTTGTGGGGTGTTTGGGAGAAAAGTGATAAAATAAGTTTGGAAGCACCAGGCACTGGTTATATTTAATAATATCTTTCTTAAAAGACATGGCACTTGCTTTTGGGATTTTTATAATTTTCTTTCTTTCTTTCTCTTTTCTCTTTTCTTTTCTTTTCCTTCCTTCCTTCCTTCCTTCCTTCCTTCCTTCCGGGATTTTTATAATCTCTTTAGAGACAAGGTTGAAATACACTTAAAGAATGAAAGGCTGGGAGGTGATAGCCTCACTGTTGTAGGAGCTTGGGGGAGGTGGAGAAAAAGGTGGAAGAAAATTCAAGAATGTTCTAAGGGGTGGGTGGGACTTCAGCATTCATTCAACAACCAACACATCATACGTTCCAGATCCTGTTCTGGTCATTTTGGATGCACGTTCATTAAAATATTTATTAAGTGCTCAGCACAGGCCAGGCATTGTTCTGGGAACTGGTGATAGAGGGGAGAACAGAATAGATGAAAGCGCCTGCTTTCATGGAGCTCATGTTGTAGTGGAGGGAGACAGATAATAGATGAACAGGGAGAGTATGTGTTAGTGCTATGGAGGAAAACACAGCAGGATGCGTGTATGCACATTGCAATGTTAGGCAATGTGACTAAGGTGCTTAGGGCTCACATGCAAAGATTCATAGGTTATCTCCTTGCCCTCTGGCCGCTAACTGGGGAAGAGAGTCTTCAAAACAGAGTGATTACCAGTCAGCAGGGTAAGTGCTATTCTACAAACCTAAGACTGTGGGAGGATAAGAAAGATAGATTGTCTTTGCCTGAGGAGTTTGGGAGGTTGTCACAGAAGAGGTGATTTTCCAGCAGATCCTGGAAGTGGGGTAGTGGTTCTCTAGGCAAAGGAGAATAGGAGGGTTTCCACTCAGAGAGGATGTGTCTGGGCCACTGGAATGTGATTGGCTGTGGAGGATTGCAGGTTCTCTGGCATGTTAGGAGCATAGAGTAGGCAGGAGAAATGGGTAAGTGGGGCCCCTAACACGAAGGGCTTTCTTCTATCACACTGGAGAGCTTTTTTTTTTTTATAATAATTTTTTAAATTATATTATGTTAGTCAACATACAGTACATCCCTGGTTTTTGACGTAAAGTTCCATGATTCATTAGTTGCATATAACACCCAGTGTACCATGCAATATGTGCCCTCCTTTCTTTCTGATAGCTGAGTAATATTCCATTGTATATATGGACCACAGCTTCTTAATCCAGTCATCTGTTGAAGGGCATCTCGGCTCCTTCCATGATTTGGCTATTGTGGACAATGCAGCTATGAACATTGGGGTGCATATGGCCCTTCTCTTTACTACGTCTGTATCTTTGGGGTAAACACCCAGTAGTGCAATGGCTGGGTCATAGGGTAGTTCAATTTTTAACTTTTTAAGGGACCTCCACACTGTTTTCCAGAGTGGCTGTACCAACTTGCATTCCCACCAACAATGTAGGAGGGATCCCCTTTCTCCACATCCTCTCCAACAATTGTTGTTTCTTGCCTTGTCTATCTTTGCCATTCTAACTGGCGTAAGGTGGTATCTCAGTGTGGTTTTGATTTGAATTTCCCTGATGGCTAATGATTTTGAACATTTTTTCATGTGTCTGTTAGCCATTTGTATGTCTTCATTGGAAAAGTGTCTATTCATATCTTCTGCCCATTTTATGATTTGTTTATTTGTTCACATTGGAGAGCTTTGGATTTCATCTTGTATGGGAGGGAAGTTACAGAATTCTTTTAAGCAGGGATGTGCCAAAATATTCCAGCAAGGACTATGAATATTCTAGGTGAGGACTATGACTTTGCTAATTGAGGTCTAGCAGAGAATGGCTGAGAAGGTTGGGAGGAGAAGGAGAGAGGAAGGGGGGAGAGGGACAGAGGGAAGGATGGGCTGGCACCAAAGGCTGGGGGTCTGTGGGATCTCCCTGGGGGAGTGGCCAGTGCAGCTGCGGGCATGAGCCTGAGCCAAGAACAAGTCAGGAGCAGATGTCTAGGTGTGTGCACCCCTCAAGACTGTGACTGTATCTGCCTCCTGGGAGTAGTTGACTCCCTTCCTCATACCTTGATTAGATTCAGTCAAAATCTTGAAAAACTTAAAACGAATGACACGCATTTGACTCTTCCATAACGTGGAGCCAGTGGCTTCTCTCACGAGGAAGTGAGGCAAATGTGAGAGTATATGTTCTCTGGTAGCTCTTGCTGATTATTGCACAGCTAGGTTTTTCTGCTTGTGGGCTTGAAATGTATCATGACACATCCCCCACCCACCTCCCCTCTAGCAACCCTCAGTTTGTTTTCTAGAGTTAAGAGTCTCTTATGGTTTGTCTCCCTCTCTGATTTTGTTATTTTATTTTTCCTTCCCTTCCCCTATTTTCATCTGTCTTGTTTCTTAAATTCCACATATGAGTGAACTCATAAGATAGTCTTTCTCTGACTGACTTATTTTGCTTAGCATAATACCTTCTAGGTATTATCCATCCATTTCATTGCAAATGGCAAGATTTCATTCTTTTTGATGGTTGAGTAATATTCCATTATATATATATCTCACGTCTTCTTTATCCATTCATCTGTTGATGGATATCTGTACTCTTTCCATAGTTTGGCTATTGTGGGATAACTGGAGGATGTCACTAAGGAGGGCACTTAATGTAATGACCACCAGGTGTTATATGTGACTGATGAATCACTAAATTCTACTTCTGAAACTATTAACACAGTATATATAAATTAAATTGAATTTCAATAAAAATTAAAAGATAAATGTATCATTACACAAAAGTATTTTTCTGGTTAAGGAAAGTAAAGTAGGAGCATAGACTCATAGAAGCCAAAGTCATCCCTTTCTCCTAACTCCATGACTCTCCCCTTTTAGAAGCATGTGTTTTCTGTATGTTTTTCCAGCTTCAGAAATAATTCGGCCATTTTCTTTGGGTTGCAAATCCCCAAGGCATAGCATGCACATTTGAACGTGTGCAGTGTATTATTTCTGCAGGGCCTCATCCCCTTTCCTTCTAAGTCTGCTCTGGCTTCCTTACCCAAAGTGCCTACTGACATTTAGGCTCTTTGTCTCAGGACCCCTGAATCCAGAAACTGGCCAACCCTCTTCCAACAACATTTTGACCTAAGATATCCATGGTTGTTTTTTTTTTTTTTTCTTGATTCCTTTCCTTCTTGAAGGATGTCTTTTGGCTGCCCTGGTTCTTAAGGGGTTGATTTAGCCCTCCCTCTTTCACACTTTGGCTGGCTGCTGTCGTGCGTGCACCCTTGTTTGTGCGCGCATGCATGGGCAAGCGTGGGGTGTAGGCATGTATGCACATGCGCGGTACAATGACTCTTTCTCCAGAGACTGCTGGCTGGACTGAGTGGGTCCAGCTCCCACAGGGAGGAGGACAGTTTCCTCCCCATGGGGCAGAGTTGCTCTGACCTAGCAGTTTAACTGCCTTGTTAGATGCTCATGTTTTTACTTCCCTTCCTGTTTCAGTTGGAATGAATCACATTTGAAAACATTTCCATCCTTTTAGTGACTACATTGAATAACACACGGTTTTCATTACTATTTACCGTAATCAAACTTAACCCTTTTCTTTTCAAAATTAGCACAATTATTTCTATCATTATCTAGCTTTCTTCAGTCTGCATGCTTACCTTCATGAAATGGATATCTGCCTAGATCGATGGAGAAAGAGTCTTTTTTAATTTCTGGAGACTCAGAATTCATAGATGGGATAACTGAAACTATGGTGGAAGAGTGTAGATTGGTTAATAGATTGCTCCAAACTATTTTCAACTGACTTTCTTCTCAGCTCTCCTCCCCCAAACCGTGCTCCTTAAAGGGGTTCTCCAACATAGAGCTTTTAATTAATATTTTGAAACACTTCTTTGAAATGGGACAAATGCCCCAGGCTCTGTTAAATACGAGCTCTGTAATTCCAAGAGAATTTTGTCACCTGCAACTGCTACCCTCTCTGCTCTCACTCACACACCCTTTGGATGGATAAAGGGAGGATCGTTACAAAACAGTGGAATTTCGAGACTGCTACAACATTCATGTTCCTGCTTCCCGAGGGGTTGGTGGCCATATGCTTCTGAGAAGCTGTTTCAAAGGGGAACTGGACTTACTTCCCTTTTAAGTGAGAGTTGCAGTATGAATGTAGATCAATCACAGTTTCTAGCACAGTCGTATCCTCTTTATGAGTGCCCTTCCTCAAAGACCTCTGGGCATACACTGAATGTGTTAGGCAGAGCCCTTTCAAAATCCAGACGTGTTTTCCGAACAAATGCCAGATTTCCTGGGCCTGCTGGTTACAATCCCTTACTCCACAAATATAGTGCATCTAAGATTGTCTGTCTGGATAATCTTCCCTTTTTAGTGTTTACTTAAAGTGGAAATGATGTTATCCAGGCCCTGGATATGAATGAGATCATGTCATGAGGTCTCGTTCTGATGTTGTTTCCTCTCAGTAGTGTAGTGACATCAGGATCTGAAGGCAGATGGGCGGCTTTGATGACATTTTGAAGTCCCTGCCGTTTCTAACCTCCCATGATTGTTGGGAAATCACTGGGGAAATGAGGATGTCATATAAGGTGGTAGGTCGAACTGCGTAGTTACTTGCAGCCATGGGAAGATACCGTGGAACTATTGTTAGTGTGCTCTGGAAAAGCTTATTTATTCTAAAGTATATTTTATTTTTTAGAGAAGTTTTAATGCACAGAAACATGGAGCAGAAAGTAGAGAGATTTCCCATATGCCTCCTGCCCCCATGCATACATAGCCTCTCCCATTATCACCATTCCCCCCACCCACCCCAGAGTGGGACATTTGTTATGACTGAGGAACTACACTGACACATCATAATCATCCAAAGTCTATAGTTTACATTAGGGTTCACTTCTGATGTTGTGTATTCTATGGGTTTTGACAAATGTATAATTATATGTATCCATCATTATAGTATCCTACAGAGTAGCTTTGCTGTTTTTTTTTAATGTATTTTGCCTATGTACAGATTGAGAAAGTCCTATCTCAAAAGATGAATGGCTGAATTCTACTTTTCTGCTAAGATTTTAGGCAGGAGAATGTTTTTCATGAAAGTCTCATGAATATGAATGTTCTCTGACAAAAGGGTTCCATGACCATATAGATTTGGGAAATGCTGGGGAAAAATATGATGGAGTCATCAGTAGGGTAATCACACTGGATTCTTGTTCTGACATAGAGATATATGTCATCCAAATCAACTCAATTATCTAACTAAACCTAAATTTCACTTCTGAGAAATCAATGGAAAAAAACCGACCATGAACATCCTAATCATGTGTCCTCATAGCTGTTATTAAATGAGCATCCCCTTAAGAATTTCATCCACTCATTTGTTTATTTGTTAATTTAATAAATGTCTATTTTGTGCCTTGTCTGTGCACTTAGGGACACACAGCCCCTGAACACGAGGAAGAATGTGGCAGAGGTGGCTAGTAACCATTGCTGTCTGTTCTTTAGTCATGTTGAGTGCATGGCAATGCAAGACAAAAACTGTTTCCCAGCTTCCCTTGCAGTGAGAAGTGCCATGTGACTATGTTCTGGTCCGTGGGATGCGACCTTGAGGTTCTGTGTGTTGCGAGGCTGTTACTTGGCTTTTATGTGTTGGCCTAGGTCTACACAAGTCAATAGCTGGCAAAATGGAAGCCACGTGCTTGGAATGGCAGAGCAACAAGACAGAGAGAGCCTGGGACTTCAAGGTTATGGAGGTCAACAACAGTCTTGACATATGTATGATGAGACCATTATGTGAAAGAAAGAAACTTCAATCAGTTGAAGTCCCTGTTACTATGGCCTATGTCATGGCAGCCAAACCAATCACCCAACTGACCCAGAAAGGATTTCTGTTGATCAGGCATTGTCATAAGATCGGACAGTTGAGATGGGAGCCTTGTAAGTCAAATGGTATAACAATGACCATCTCAGTTTATACAAAAGGCCTGAATATAGGAAGGGAATACTTAATAATTTCTTCAACTTCTTATTTCCGGATGTTGAAAGGAAGAAGAAACCCAGGGAACTGAAGTTCCTTTAGGTGATAGTGGAGAGAAGCACAGATTCTTTTTACTATTTTAGCTAACAAACCTAGAAAAGTAAGGTCAAGTTTTCATATTACAGTAGAATTTTTCCAGTTAGCTTAGGGTGCGCAGGCACTTGACATGGATCCAAAGGTTTTAAAATATTCCAAATCTATTTTCCCGACTCCTTCTATATATCTCTGTGAAACAAATTCTGGCCCTATAAACTTCCTTTCACCAACACGCTACCTCTGTCCACCTAGTGGGCTTAGGTAAACACACAAGTATATATTTAGATGTGTGGGTTAGGCATGAAATAGCTTTTATTTCCTAAATAAGGAAAAGAAAAACTTCGATTCATTACTAAATGGGACATTTTAGATCTGAGTAGACAAAAAGGACCAAGTGAAAATGTGCTAAGCTTCCACATAGTTAACAAGATGTCACTTTGTGAGAGAATTTTCATAATTAATGAACCAGTTCAATTTGCTCTGCCATTTGACTTTGATTAATATGTCGTGAAGTATTCCCACTGGGACTCTATCCAGTTGGTTTGGGAAGCTCTTATGTCTATATCCTGTGCATGTGCATGGATCAAAGTGCTGGCATCCAATACCTAGCTCGTTAGGTCAGGGAACAGCCATGTCAACTCAGTGACAATGCCTGAGGTCCTGCAGCAAACCACCACAGGGCCCAGATGGACAAACCCACAACCAGCAATCGCAAAATGCTTGCCAAAACTATTTGGAGAAGGGATTTGGATTTGGACCATTTGCCTAATTTATGGGACCTTACAAGGCGAATTTATGTAATTAAACTTTTATTCCTAATTATGCTGTGGATTTGGCAGACTGAGTGAAACGACCTTACCATCATCTTTACACCATCTGATTAAAATTTGCTTCATTGCGGGGCGCCTGGGTGGCACAGCGGTTAAGCGTCTGCCTTCGGCTCAGGGCGTGATCCCAGCGTTATGGAATCGAGCCCCACATCAGGCTCCTCTGCTATGAGCCTGCTTCTTCCTCTCCCACTCCCCCTGCTTGTGTTCCCTCTCTCGCTGGCTGTCTCTATCTCTGTCAAATAAATAAATAAAATCTTCAAAAAAATTTGCTTCATTGCAAATTTGGTTTATGGGAATAAATTATGTATATGACAAGCTGTAACAATCAGTGCCTGGTCAGTGCATTTTTCTGTTTAGAAACCACTATTGGGGGGCGCCTGGGTGGCACAGCTGTTAAGCGTCTGCCTTCGGCTCAGGGCGTGATCCCGGCGTTCTGGGATCGAGCCCCACATCAGGCTCTTCTGCTATGAGCCTGCTTCTTCCTCTCCCACTCCCCCTGCTTGTGTTCCCTCTCTCGCTGGCTGTCTCTATCTCTGTCGAATAAATAAANAAAAAAAAACTTAAAAAAAAAAAAAAAAAAGAAACCACTATTGGCATTTCAAAACAGAAATTTAATACAGAGAATTTGTAGTACATATGAGAGGGATAGAGGTGTAAAAATGGGGAGATTAGTAACTGCAGGAAGCCACCATCCTCTTAGGCTTGAAGAAACCAAGGGGAACATGCTGGACTCTCCCCTTAGGCTGGCTGAGCCACAAAAGTTGTTGCTGTAAGACAGAGCTGTCTGAGCAGAAGTTCAGAAGCCACCTTTGCCAGCCTGCTGATGGGGCTAACCATTGCCAGAGGCACCTAGAAGGTGAAAAAATAGTGCCTTCTTCACTCCCACCTTTCAGTTTGCTACTGGTGCCTCCCACTGGTGGAACGCAACGGAAGGCTAGTTGGCAAGGGAAATGGTAGTTTCTGGGCTTTCTGCCCCAGGGTCAGAGAGCAAGATAAAGAAGGGAGGGTGTGGAGTTGAGAAACAAGAGACTATAGTCAGCACCCAGTTTCCGGACATATCCCTTATAGATTTTTAAAATCATTTCATATTTTAAAATCATAGTAAGTGTACTCTTTAATCCCCATCCTCTATTTCCCCCTTTCCCCCCACCTCCGCTCTGGCAACCATCAGTTTGTTCTCTATAGTTGAGTCTGTTTCTTGATTTGTCTCTCTCTTTTTTCCCCCTTGCTCATTTGTTTTATTTCTTAAATTCCACATATGAGTGAAATCATATAGTATTTGTCTTTCTCTGACTGATTTACCTCACTTAGCATAATACCCTGTAGGTCCATCCACGTCATTGCAAATGGCAAGATTTCATTCCTTTTTATGGAAGATTTTCATTCCTTTATATATATCTATATCTGTCTATCTATATCATCTCTTCTTTATCCATTCATCTATTGATGGACACTTGGGCTATTTTCATAATTTGGCTATTGTAGATAATGCTGCCATAAACATAGGGGTGCATGTATCCCTTTGAATTAGTATTTTTGTATTGCTTGGGTAAATACCCAATGTGTAATTCCTGGATCGTAGAGTAGTTCAATTTTAACTTTTTTGAGGAAATTCCGTAACGTTTTCCATATCCTATATAGATTTAAACTAGCTGCACAGTACTTGATTAGGTTAATATATGAGATAGCATTTTATTGTTAGCCAAGATATCACATCTTTAAATCCATCTCTATGAAATTATATAAATTATAATCTAGCATATACATGCAATTCTGAAGTTGTATGGATGCTAGTGGATATTATATTTAAAATTGTCATGTTAATATTTATTCACACTAGTTATCTATTTGACTTTATTGGTAAGAAATAAGACGGAAACTATAATTTACATCTATGCCTTGACCATGCCAATCCTGTCTTTCTACAATGACTAAAAGGGATCAAATTTAAACGGAAAAAGTAATGAAGAAATTAGATGAAACTTGGTTTACACCTCATGTATCTCCCATTGGAGATAAGAACCTGGGTGGCCCCTTCCCTGGGCAGATATAACCTCAAAGGCAACCCCAGCCCCACAATACCTTGGAGAGATGTGCAGTGCTGTAAGGACCTGTTGCCTCCTGGTGGGCTTCTGGTGGTCAAAGCAAGTCAAGGACATTTGAGGGAACAGACACATGCCTTTGTGGCCCAGTGGTGTTAGTTAGGAGAGCCATTAATAAAAAGGAAAAACAAAAAGCCTGTTGGTCTTGGTGGCATTGTACAAACAGGACTGGATAATTTTCTGTTATGAATTCGTTCCTATCTCTTCATGTGGGTCTGGGAAATGTGTCTGGAGGGCATTTTCCTCCCTGGTTGGAGGTGACTTACCAGACTGGCAATTACTGTCATTACAAGCCCAATCACAGAGCTGGGAGACCAAGGTGATTGCTCACTCCTAAGCAGCATGGGACAAGTGGGAGCAGTTGAGACCGCACCGAGAGGCCAGGGAACTGTAGACAAGTAATCTGCTGGGGAAAAAGGCCCCTTTGATCTTCATACCAGACAGCAATTTCAGCAGAAGCAGAGTCGAGTTGGTATTTCTTTTTTTTTTATTGCAGTGGTATGGGCACTACCGACTTGCCTGAGTGGGGGTTGCTGGGAGGAAGTAAAGTTGATCTTTAGCTTACCCGCATCTTAAGCCATGCACTGAAAAAGCTTCATGATTTTCTTAAATAGAAATGGTCTAAATATTTAATAAAGGCAAATAATTTGTTATGATGTTTTGGATCATGTGGCCAATTTCAGCTCATGTACTATTGGATGCTTGCCTGGCGACGTAAGTCTGGTAATGGCTACTTTCTTTTTGGACCTTGTGGTGGACTGTAGAAATTCAATCATTTTCATTAACTTTCAGTACAGTGCTCGCCTTCAGATTTCCCTGGAAGCATCCATTGTTGGCCTCCAGGGAGAGAACAGATCTGTATGTGTGCTCTCAGAAATGCTTCTGGGTTATTGTTATGCCAATTTGAAATACCAGAAAGGCTGTTTATACGAGAGTGGTCCAAGGAAGAAAGTGGGTTTGGATGAAGGGCATCTGCTCGTGCCTTTTGTGCTGGTTATAAGGCAAGCATCTCATCACAAGGCATTCTGACATGGTCAGAATCTGCAGATGACTCAGTTCCTTTGGAAAAGTTTAACAGAAGCTGCGAGAGGACCCGTCTGTGAATCTTCCTGGTTAAGCACTGATTCAGTTCATCATAATTTACTAGTTTTGGAATCATGGTCTTCTTTTGAACTAAGTAAGTTACGGTTTCTCTAACCGAACAGGATGTTGGGTGTTTATGATAGCCGCTGTTATTTTGATCCTTAGCGCGCACCTTCAGGTTCTCACTAAACAAATACTGAGTGAGGGAACAAAATGAGTTTTTTGCTTATGGCTTTTGATTTCCTGGTAGAACTCCCTTTTTTCTAGTGTCTACAGGAAATGTCTTCCTCACTTGTGTGTGTGTCTGCCAGGCTTGCCAGTTCTAAGTCGGCCATGGGAGGGGCTGTGTTCACAAGAACACACCATGTGACATGTCAGGCAGATCAAAGCAGGGATTTCAGGGCTGACTACAAGGGGAAATGGTTAGTAATTAATAAAAGGATGTGGAATTGGTCATGTTGACTGAAAGAGCCCAGAACCTTGGCGAAATGCTTCCAGAGGCTGCCAAGATAAAAAGAGTGGCTGGGCTGAGTTATGTATGGGTGAAGCTTGCAGGTGTTAATGCCACTGGGTGAGGGGAGCAGAGTAAGAAGTTTACTTTCGCCCAGGCCATGGGCTCACAGATTGTAAGAGCCTCTTCAGCTTTGGCCTTCGTTTTAGTTTGGTTTTAAATGGAGCTTTTAGGGGCCATAGGGGACGTACAGAAACGTGGTAGTGATGTTTTATTCTGAGAGTCAAGCTGTGGTTTCTCATTGGCCGTATCTGGCTTTTCACTGCTTCATGTCAGTATGTTTTGTTTCCAGATTTAGGATCAAAGCAACCTTTCCCTTACGCTTGTTCACCTCCCCCGCACACCCCCACGTGTGCGGTCTAATGCATCGTGAAACCAAATAAATCCCCCAGGAATGCGTGAGTCTGCTGGTGTTCCACCACAGCTGTAGCCACTGTATACTTTTTTGGTGGCTTGGTGGTGAGGAGTAGAATGTGGGAAGGGGAGGTGACCAGATAGTGGACGTTGGGAAAGAGTGCATTAGAGGTGGGTCCCATCTCAGCAAGGGACCGGTAAGTATGCCTTGTCAATCTCAGTGACAAGGCTGAGATCTATGACACCTCTGGGTGCAGCTCTCTCTCTCTCTCTCTCTCTCTGTGTTCCTGGGAGTTGGCAAATCATGGAACCTCCAAAGAAAGTTCCCACTGATTGTCTGAGAGACTTGTGAGCTTATAAATTGCCTCTTTGAGTTTTTAAGCCATTTCCCCAAGGGAGCGATGGTGTTTGATTCCTTTTGCAATCTTCACAGGTATCTCTGGACATGAGGTCCCTGCAAGGAGTAGATGCTATTGACCTAACCAAGTGGCAGTGCAGTGTCTTAACTCCTGAATGATTCCCCCCTATTCCTTGTCCTCCTTCATGCCTCTTCCAGCTCCTGCCAACCTGGTCCAAAAACACCAATGCCATGCGCCACATGACTAGTTGGGAAAGGGTGGGGGGCAGCATTGGACTTGGCTGGTTCATCTTCAGTGATTTAGAGTGGAGTTCCCAGCCTTGGAGCAGACTTCAACTTTATCGGTAATCTTGAATGTTAAGAATGGTTTGAAGTAAATGTGACAGAAGGTTAAATAATAAGCAGTTATGGGCCTTGGGGACAGGGTGTTTGTAAATTTCTCTCTACGCATCTGTAATTTCAAAACACAAAAATGTCTCTTGAGGAACTGGAAGGGTGATGTGGAGAGTGGTAAGAAGTGACGCCCAAATGTATGCTGGGTGCCTTCAGGTCTTTACAAAGAAATATCCACATCCCCTGTGTGGGATACAGGGGATCATGTGTCATTTGCCACAGAATGCCACATCGTAGCTCCCCAAAACTCAGTGGCTGAAAACTGTAATTAACTGTGATTCCTCGTGTATCTGCAGGCATGGCTGGCTGGCTGGGATGGCCCTGCTCCAGCATCTCTCATTCTTCTCTGGGGATGGGAGGCTAACCACTGGGTAAACTGAGGCATGTTCTTCCCAGTGATGGTGGAGGCGAGAAAGGAAAATGGAAATGCGTGAGGCTTCTTGGACTTAGGCTGGGAAGCAGTGCCCTTGTCTTTCACCCACGTACCATGGCCAAGGCAGGTCACATGGCTGAGCCCAAGTCAGTGGGCAAGAAAATACAGTCTGGTCATGACAAGCCTGGGCAGGGGTGCAAATGCAGAGAGACGGCTTAAAATTTGGCCAATTGTAACAGAGAGAGAGAGAGAGAGAGATGAAGAAACTACATTCTATGTATAAAATCATATCTCTATAAGTATAATTTATAATATAATGCTTCCATCTATATATGAGTCTATATCATATGTACATGTGATCCTGGTAAGAATGCTTATGTCTGGCTTTCCCAGAGTTCTTTTTCATTCTATCACTGTGATATGGTTGAGGTATTTGTGGCTGCCCTATTGGAGTAGCATCTCCCTTGGAAAAGAAACAACATCCTAAACTTTTCATCCGTGATTTTCTTTTCAATTCCCCAACTACTGGCATGTCCCAGCCAGCTTCCTGGGTTGGGAGCCTCAGTGGTTTTCAGGAGCAGTTCTCCTAGGTTGATCTGGAAAAGCTGGGCTACGTTTCAGCCAGAGATGAGAGTCTTTCTCTGAAAGTCTTAGAAGTAAGGACATTATATTTCCAGATAAGAAATAGTACTATATCTGGGCCAGCCATATCTATCCCCACCTGCTCCTGAGGTCCTCGCAGCAGGGGTGTGGCTGTCTGCAGCTCTCCTTGCCTTGACCACCCCCCACCTGGTATCATGCAACAGAAGGCTACTGGATGCACCATGAGGGCAGCATGTGGCGGCCACCATGGTCTGTCCTCCCTTGTATCAACTGGGCAACATCCTGGTAATGTAGGCAAACATTGCACTTCACAGCAGTTTGTTGGGTCTCAGTAAATATTAAGGAACGAAAAGGCACTTTTCAAAACACTAGGAAAACTCTCTGGGGGTGGGGAGGGCAAAGAACCAGTACCCACAGGAGAATCAGAGGGTGATGATGGCGGGGAGGCATGCTGATATGGTGGCAGGTGAGTAGGAGCCGTTTTAGATGCGGTGGTGGGGAGAGAGGGAGGGATCGCTTCTCTGAGGGGATAACGTTTATTTTTCAATTTTAATTTTAATTGTATTTTAATTCCCGTAGAGTTAACAGACGGTGTTATATTATTACCAGGTGTACAGTATAGTGATTCCACACTTCCATACGTCACCCCGTGCTCATCACAGCAGGTGCACTCCGGAATCCCCATCACGTATTTGCCCCTGCCCTCCCAGGCCCCTCCTTTCTGATAGCCATCAGTTTGTTTTCTATAGTTAAGAGTCAGTTTCTTGGCTTGTCTCTCTCTCGAGGAGATGCCATTTAAATTGAGTTCATGCAAAGACCTGGGGAAGAGATTTCCAGGTAATGAGACCGGCAGGTGTAAACATCCCAAGGGAGTAACAATCAACCCTAAAATCTCCAGCTTCCAAAGGCAACCTTCTCTGAGGCACCCATACCTTCTGGTCTTTCCAAAGGAACTATTCTTTCAAAATGCTTTCAGAGCCCATGAATGCACAAGGGCCTACTTCCAATAGGACTGGTTATTTATTTATTTTTTAAAAATAGATTTTACTTTTTAGAGCAGTTTAGCTTCAGAGCAAAATTGAGCAGAAGGTGCAGAGATTTCCAATATGCCCTCTGGCTTCCCCCCTTCCCCTTCATGCACAGCCTCCCCCATTAGCAATATCACCCATCAGAGTGGCACACGTATTCCAGTTGGTGAGGCTACGGTGATACACCATTATCATCCAGAGTCCGTAGTTTACCTTAGGGCTCATACTTGGTGGTGTGCCTTCTGTGGGTTTGGACAAATGTTTAATGACATGTACCCACCATTATACTGGATACGGAGTAGTTTCTCAACCCTAAAAATCCTCTGGTTGGTTATTTTCAAGTACAATGAAACCTCACAGATGTCATTCATGTTGCAAAAGAAGAACAAAGGAAAGCGGCCCGTGCAGCTTTTTTCCCTCTTTCTTTAAGATCGTAAAGGTCTTTGACGTGTGGAAGGCAAGCTTTTATTAACTAGGCATTTGTATCATAAATATAATTCCCAGACAAGCAGGAAAGTCCCAGAATTCTGAGTCACTGATGTTTGAATAGATGTTTTGTAAGGCCAAGCATTTGCTTTTACAAATAAAGCATTGATGAACTAAACAGTTGCTTGAAATGAACTGGGCAAGTTTTATAATGTGCACTTGGCCTTCAGAAGACAGTGCTGTGATTTATAACAATTTTCCCCTCTTTAATCTGCATTCGCATTGCAAGAAAATCTCTCTTTTTTGCCACCGGTCTTGGTCAATGCCCAGTGTGAAGGAGACCCGTATCTGCAAATTACAAAAATTTCATGTGGAAAAACAACACGGTCACCTGATAGTTGCTAAATACCAGCTCTTGGTTTGTGGGATACGCAGATGCAGTGGTGTCTTGTCTTGTGGTGGGAGTTATAAGACAATGAGAAAGGATTCTGATTGTGAAACACGATTTTATCAGGAGTATGGTCAGTGTGGTTTATTTCTTATTCCAGGCTGCTGCTAACACAGCTGGGATGTTTTAATGCATTTTGTGCACTTCAGTAATAGAAAGGTGTAGAAATAGAACTGGAGACTAACATAATATAATAAAAATATATTAAAAAAAAAGAACTGGAGAGAGTTCAGAGAGGGACAGAGAAGCAGGTATGTGAGGGTTTAGGCTACGATTTATACTCATAAGAACTAATACCTCATGAGGACTTTGCCTTACCAACAGAAAATGATGGGAACCACTAGCTATCTGCACATACTTGAAGGGAATGTGAGTCCAAAAAGAGAGCAATTTAGTTTGATATAAAAGAATGGAGTTGGGTTGGAAACTCAGTGGGTAGAAGTGGGGGAGATGGAAGAGCCTCCTTGTGGAACAAAGGTCATAAAATTTCAAATTAAAATACCCACATCATGGGCTTAAGTACCTCTTCCTCCACTCTGTGCCCCCCCCCAACATCCTATTTTCTTAACCATTCCAAACAGATTATTCTTTGACTCAAACTGTCCATTTGGGCAAAGAAGTCCGCTGCAGGAGACCCCCATTATGGAGAGGAGGGGCTCCAGCTGTCTGTCCCAGGAGGGTGGGGAGGAACAGAGCCATAGGCTGAACATGTGGGCACAGCTCCATCAGCGATGAGGACTCTGTCCTTTCTCTTGTTGGATGGGATTGAATTACTCTCCATTCTTGAATCTATAGGTCCTGGGGTGGGTCTTAAGGCTCACCTGCTCTCACTTGATGCAGGACCTCTCTGTAATAGTAATAGTGACTGACAGTTCCCAGCCTCTTGTTTGAGGGCTTCTGGTGATGGGCAAGCCAATGTCCGTGAGTCAGCTCATTCACTGATGTTTGCTCTAGGTCCAATATACACAAGCATGGCAGTCCAGTGTAATCACCTGATGAATCTTACAAAACCTTTACAGCCTGGGGCCCACCCTCAGTGACTGTGATGAAATTGTTCTGGGGAGGGTGTTGGTATCACTATTATTTAAAGCTCTTTGCGTAATGCCAACAGGCAGCTGAGGTTGAGAGCATGAATTCTGTCCTCTGGAGCTAAGTCCATTTCCTCTTTGACATGACAGTCTTTGAGACATAGGAAGCTGATATCCAGCCCCTCAGTCGATATCACTTCCCTAAGGCTTTCTCGTCTCCAGCTGAAGTCACTCATTTTCTTCAAAGTTACTCCTGTGATGTGGTTTTATTTCCTCACCATCCTGATCATAAGCTACATTGTCTGGATGCCACTTACAGTGTGTGTCTCTTCATGCTTTTGTTTCATTGTGAGCTTGCTGTCAACTAAATCCCCTCAATTTTCTCCTGTAAAAGGCTTACAGCTTAGTGGAAGAGACAAGCATGCCAGCTCCATCCTGTAATTATAAAATTGATTTCTAAAGTCTAAATGCAGGAATTTTCTTGACTCTTACTAAATTTCATTTTGTGAGGTTACCTATTTAATCCTGTCCTCCAAAATTACTGGTAAGTATTGCCTGTTTGGTAAGTCATCTGTATATTTTTACCCATGTTATTAATAGCAGGAACAATAATAGACTCTATTTATTGACTGTGAGCACTTTATTGACGGTGAACACTTATTGACTGGGAACATCACCAGAATGGATCAAAAGAAGCAAAGTAGAGCCCTAGTTTCTATGGGATCACCAACTATGTGTTCTTATAGAAAAGTAAGAATGCTCGGAGTCAGAAATAAGAGCCCAGAAGGTAGAATTAAGAGCAGCGAGTAGTACTGGGTCCTAGAAAGAACCCTACAGCATCTGTGCAGCTGGAGTGTGGGACTGCTTTGGACCTTTGCTGACTGTGTGCCTCCTATCTCTCTTGTTTTGAATGGGAGCATCTATTGTAGGTATTCTGTGCTTGATGCACTTCTATGTGTGGAGTGTGTGTGTGTGTGTGTGTGTGTATGTGGGGGTCTCTGTAGTCCACAGTATTCAGATGGTGATGAACAGTACTCCATGAGTTGTGTATGAAGAGCCACACACAGGGAACTTCAGTTACACTTGGACATGACTTAGAGGACTGAGGCATTTGGCAGGTCTGGGAGGGGGAGTGTAGTTTGCATGGGTGAGGGATGTGAATAATATGCGCCCAGAGGCAGATTGCATCTGGGCTCTGTAACTGACCAACAGAATACGGTGAAGGAACACTGTGTCAGTTTTCAGGCCGAAGCTTTAAGAAACTGGCAGCTTCTGCTTCCTTTCTCCGGGGATGCTTATTCTTGGAATCCAAGCCACCATGTGGAGAGGAAGCCCAAGCTGCCCCTGGAGAGGCCCTCGTGGGGAAGACCCAACAGCCAGAACATTTAGCAGCCCTGTGAGAGAGTCACCTTGGCAGAGCTTCCCCAGCTTACTCCAGGTGGGGCAGAGATGAGCTGTCCCTGCTGACGCCTGCTCAGAAGCAGATTCAGTTATATAGCACATCATTGTTTTAAGCCATTGAGTTTGGAGGGATTTGTTTCCCAGCTGTAAGAACAACACCAGGCACTGCGCTGGTGACTTTTCAGATGTGCTGTTATTTAATCCTCCTGACAGTGCTATGACATAGGTATTATTTTCTCCTCCTGGTAGATGAGAAGACTGAGGTTCAGTGAATTTGGCAGCAGCCTAAGATCACACAAGTAGTAACTGGCAATATTGGGGTTGAAACTGGGCAATGTATCATTCTTTTAACCTCTAAAATCTCGGGTAAGACAGGACTGAGGGCAAGAGAGTCATGCAGCCACTGGACAGATACCCACAGAGCACTTTCTGCAGAGAGCAAAATGAAGAAAACATGGTCTGCTAAAATGAATTCCAGATGGCTTAAGGGACTAAAAAAAAAAAAAAAAGAATCATGTTGTATTAAACAAAATAACAACATACTGCTTTTTTTCTTTTCTTTCTTTTTTTTTTTTTTTTTTGATTCTGGCGGAGGATCTCCATCCCTTTTCACCTTAGTCGTGTAATATTCTGCTTCTATGATTACTTATCTCACTGGTATTATTTAGTGGTGACTATAAACAGAGATTTTTATAAAAACATCTTTAAACTCTCCATAATTTTCCAAATTATACTTAATAAAGACTTCTTTTCTTCAATCTAGTTTCTTAATATAGTTATCCCTTGCCACATCAGTGTCACTTTATAAATTTCTGCGTATACATAACCATATTCTTTCTATAAAGGTAAATTTTATATTAATACGAGGTTATGACTTGGTATAGATGTAAGAAAAGTTATGTGCTGGCAAATGCTCCATCTCATTTTTCTCATAGTGTGCACTGCAGAGTCTAACACATAATATATTCCCAATATACTAACTTATTAGTAAATAAATTCGTTCATTTGTTGTAGCATCACATGGACCTTGAGCTCTATTAGGTAGGTGTGCTTTTATGTAGTATATGCTTGCATTGAAATGTATTGCATTTTGTCCAAAATATATGACATATTGTGTGCAAAATTTTCTCTCAAATAATCAAAAACGTTGCTGCCAATTTTTAAATACTTTTATAACTTTAAACAACTTGGCAAATTAAAGTACCACCAAACTCCCAAATAACTTGTATTTTTTTGCATTTTATTATTTATGTGAGGATATATTATCAATAAATACATACAAATAAAAAAATAAAACACTAAACTACAAAAGTATTAGAAGAAAATCTAAAAGGTCTTCAATTTGTTAATGCTTGTGAATAAGAAAACTACTAGTTTCATATCCGATATTATTTTTAATAATATTTCTGTCAATTCTCTTGGGATCACAATTTGTCTACATGTAGGGAAATTTTTATCCAAAATTTACACCTCTTGTTTCTTTTAAAATAGAACCTATAATGCAGAACTATGATGAATAATAGCAATGATGGTTGTCTTGTTCTTGACCGTAATGGAAATTTTCTAATCTTTCATTATTCGGTATGATATTTTCTGTGAGTCTCAGTTACATGATTTTACATCCTTTCTTAGTGTAATAACAGTTTTTTTAAAAAAAATTTGGAAATAGTATAGAATTTTATCAAATAAATTTTTGGTGTGCGTTGAGATGAACAGAATGTTTTGTCCTTACATCTGTTGTAGTTGACTGCATCATAAATTTCCTAATGTTGAACCACTTTTGCAGTTCTAGGTGAATTCTGCCTGGCTAGAATTAAAAAATAATAATATATTACTGAATATAATTTGCTAATATAATTTTTAGTATTTTAAATCTATGTTTACATATTTATAGGTAACTTTGGCCTATGGCTTCACTTTATTTGTGGCTAACCTTGTCTGGTTTTGGAATCACAGTGATGCTACCTGTGTTGAATGAGTCTGGAATCTCTCTATTTTTGTGTACTTCCAAATAGATACATAATTTAAGGATTATCACTTGCTTCAAGGAATAGAAATCCTTATAAAATTACTTGTTCATAATTCCTTTGTTTTTAAAAAGGATTCTGGCTTTGACTACCTTTTCAGTTTTTAAAAGGGTTTTAATTTATCCACCTACTCACAGTTTTTACCCTTTCTAGGATGAAATTTGGTTAATTCATATTTTTGTAGAAAATCACATACTTACTGAGATCATCAAAATTTTTGTATAGTATTACTTGCTTTTAATAAAATTTTTAATCTAAAATTATATCCCCTTTCTCATTGTTAGGTTAATGAATATGTGGAATATTAATTCCAAATTAGTCATTAATAATTAATTAATTTATTTCTCATTCCTATCCCAAACACAATGAGAAACTTAGCATATTTTTACTCCCTTCCCTCCTTCCCCTGTAGACATCTTCTCTCATAGAGAGATATTCTGGGATTTTAGTTGCAGATTATTGTTAAAAATTTAAAAATATATTTCCAAACTATGTTTTATTGGTTTCCCCATTTATTGTTGATTCTTGGGTCCCACATCTTTGCCCCCCCCCTTTTTTTTAAGATTTTATTTCTTTATTTTACAGAGAGTGAGAGGGTGGGGAGGGGCAGAGGGAGAGGGAGAATCCCAAGCGGACTCTGCACTGAGTGTGGAGTCCGATGCGGGGCTGGATTTCACAACCCCGAGACCACGATCTGCGCTAAAATCAAAACTCAGATGCCCAGCTGACTGAGTCACCCAGGTGCCCCACAGCTTTCCTTTTTGAATTAATTTCCCTTTTTTTAAATCTACTAAGGCCCATGTGTGAATCTTCAAATGTCTTGAAAATACCTGTATTTTGTTTTTCATTTTCCGTGCTAATTTTGATGGGAATCAGATTCTAGCTTCAAAATAATTCCCCTCGAAACTTTTAAGTTATTACTCTATTGTCTCTTAGCCTCAAGTATTGTCAAGGAGAAGTTCATTCATTTTCGGTAGACTGTTTTATTTTCTTATGAAACATTTAGGATTTTCTCTTATCCCCAGACTTCTGAATTTTGTAACAATGTGTCAAAGGGAAGGTAGGTCTTTTGGCAGGTGATGAATATTTTGAATTCATATGTTTCTTCAGCCCTGGGAATTTTTCTTTTTGTTTCTTGATTACTTGTTCTCCATTTCTAGAATTTTCTCTGTTCTCTATTTCTAGAATTTTCATTAGATGTATATTGGCACTTTGTACCTTTAAAATTTTTTTTATTTTCCATTTTTTTTCCTTTTAGATGACATTTTCTTAAACAATGCCTTGGCTCAGTTTTCCAGGTCAACAAGTTACTATTTAAATATGAACTTTCTCCAGTTCCATTTACTCAGTGAGTATTTTACTTTCTGAATCCATTTTTTAAAAAAAAATTTAAGATTTCTCAAATTTTCTCATGTAATTATTAATTTATGGATATGATAGTCATTTTTAACATTTCCAAAACATGAAATTTATGTTAATCCTCTTCTATTTGCTCTATGAACTCTGTACCTTTGGTATTATTTCTTCTTTGTGGTGATCTCATGCTGCTCTTTCCTTAAATCTTTGATTCTTTGTTGTCTACTCATTTCTCTTTTGTTTGTCCCTCTGTGGATGCCAGGTCTGATCACAGGTGCTTATCTCTGGTGACTGGGGGCTGGGCAGGATGGACTGTTGGGAACATATTCTGGTTTTCTGTTTGTCTCCCAGATCCATGTTCTGTACTAGTCAGCCTTGCTGTGGGCCCCAGGAGGCTGATCTCTGTGTCACTGGTCTCCTTTGCCCGGTGCCTTCCAGTTGGTTCAGCTAAAGGGAAACTCCAGCTGAGTCTCAAGGGCAGGAGGAAAGACTGAGTATTGATCCTCCCTCCCCCTGCCCTGCCCTCTGTCATCCTGGTTTTGGCAGTAGTGATGTTTGTTGTTGTTGTTGTTATTTTTATCTATAGTCAGAACTTATGTTGGCATACTCTACCCTTATGGCTACAGCTCTTCCTGCTCTATCCTTTCCCCCTTCAGGACTGGGGGAGGTCATGGTTTTCCTCTGTTGCTAACCTCTGAGAACTTCTCTATCTTTGGATGGTTCCTTCAGCCCTCTCTTTAACTTTTGAAATAGTCCGTTTGTGAATATCTCTTTGGTCAACGCTTCGGGTGTGCCATCCATTTCCTGTCAATGCCCTGATAGAGAAGATGGAGATGTTGGTGAGGTGTTTTCTCACTGTGGCTGTTCCATATCCTCTGAGTGCTTTTTTGGCTATGGTACTAATTGGAGAACTCATGTCAGCTGTAAGGAATAACCCAAAGCTCTTAGTAGTTCAATAGAGATTTGTTTTTCTTTCTATTGATCTTGGGATCCTGGCTGTTTACATCTTGGAGCATTGTCATCTTCCAGGAGCTCCTCATAGATTTTCACTGTGTTCTTTACTTTCAGAGAGGAAAAAAATAATGGGGATGATTGCATGCAACATTTCATGGCCAGATCTGGAAGGGTGCACTTTATGGCCATCCATGGGTTAGAAACTAGTTGCAGGATCTCAACCTAACTTCAGCAGAGGCTGGCAATAAAGTCTTCCTGTGTGTCCAGGAAGAGGAAGATGGGCTTAGTGAGCATCAAGCCACCTTCTGCCATAGCTTCAGGTGAATGAATGCCTCTTAGGTGTAAGTGTCCCAATCCACCACTTTTACCTGTGTTATGTGCTGCTGTTGGTTACCACTCAGTTCAAGGTGGGAGGTGGGGTGTGGAGTGGAGGAGAGGAGCCAGAGATGTGTCTGCTCCAAAGGCAATGGCCCATGTAATCCCCTATTGTTTCGCCCATTCACTCTTGCTTCTTGGGTCCATTTTCTTGGAGCTTGGAGTATGGTGTAATGGTGTAACCACTCCTCTTTGTAGCGGCTTTCTTTTTATTATTATTATTATTATCATCATCATTATTATTATTTATGTGCAGTTAGCCAGCATATAGTACACCATTAGTTTTTGATGTAGTGTTTAGCGATTCATTAGTTGCATATAACACCCAGTGTTCATCACAACATGTGCCCTCAATACCCATCACCCAGTTAATCCTTCCATCCATCCCCCTCTCCTCTGTAACCCTCAGTTTGTTTCCTAGAGTCCAGAGTCTCTCATGGTTTGTCTCGCTCTCTGATTTCCTCCCCCTTCAGTTTTCCCTCCCTTCCCCTGTGGTCCTCCAAGCTATTCCTTATGTTCCACATATGAGTGAAACCATATGATAATTGTCTTTCTCTGATTGACTTACTTCACTTAGCATAATACCCTCCACTTCCATCCATTTGGATGCAAATGATGGGTATTCTTCCTTTCTGATGGCTGAGTAATATTTCATTGTATATATGAGCCACATCTTCTTTATCCATTCATCTGTTGAAGGGCATCTCAGCTCCTTCCACAGTTTGGCTGTTGTGGACCTTGCTGCTGTAGCGGCTTTCTTCTACACAAGTGTTTGCTTGTGGTTTTCTCCAGCAAGTTGATCTTGTCTGATTTTTTTTATAATAATATTTTTTTATTATATTATGTTAGTCACCATACAGTACATCCCTAGTTTTTGACATAAAGTTCCATGATTCATTACTTGCGTATAACACCCAGTGCACCATGCAATATGTGCCCTCCTTAATACCCATCACCAGCCTACCCTTTTCCCCCAATCCCCTCCCCTCTGAAGCCCTCAGTTTGTTTCTCAGAGTCCATAGTCTCTCATGGTTCATTCCCCCTTCTGTTTACCCCCCTTTCTTCTTCCCTTTCTTCTCCTACCGATCTTCCTATTTTTTATGTTCCATAAATGAGTGAAACCATATGATAATTGTTTTTCTCTGCTTGACTTATTCGCGGGGGACGGGACTGGAGGAGATAATGATCTTGTCTTATTTTCATCTTTCTGGTTTTTGTTTCAAAATTTCTGGTTAGTGTTGGGTACTGTTTCTTGTTCTGCACAGCTGCTATGGCTCCAGTATTTTAAAAACCACCTCTTCTGTCATTTATAAGGGTGTGGAGAAGGAGGGAAATTAGATGAATGTACTATGTTTGCCACTTGTTCTAATGTCTTCCTCTTTTTGTGAAAAATGTAGAGTATGGAATGACTGATTTGGGAGCAGTTCCAATGTACAGTATGAAGAATTTGCTAAAAGAAAAATGAAATCATGAGCTACTTTGATAGACATATATTAATACCAAAAGGGTGATTGATGTTTCTGTGTTTTCATAATACCTGGAATACTGTTTCTAGCTTTGGATATTGCAATTTATAACGGATATAGACAACCTGGAGTTTATCAAGTGGAGGACATCTATGATGCTGATTGTTCTGGAAAATGTATCAGAAGGTAATTGTGGGGAAACCAAGGATATTCTGCATGGAGAGTAAAATATAAAATGGGATGGGGGTGTATGTGTGTCAAAATATGCAGCACATATCATAGATCTTTGTTAATCTGCTCTAGATTTTTAAGGAAATTGATGTTAAATATTATGGTATATTCTATGAATCCTCTTCCCTTTTAAAATGCTAAGGCATTGTTTGCCTGACTCTGTTCTGAAATATTTCTTTTTGTCCTCTAAGGTGACCAACAGTGGCTGACTATCTGACATGTTTGGATCATTTTGTAATATTTTCCTCTTGGGAGTTTTGGAAGTTGCAGTCATCAAAATGGTGATAATCTACCATTTTGAAGATATCCTTCTAAATATGCACTGCCAGGGGAAAGAATATGTAGAGTTTTACTCATGAGAACAGGTTGCAAAATGGAAGGAGTGAATGCACCCTAAAACAAAACAAGAAAATGATCTTGTATTGCCCCTCTGTGTCTTTCTCTTAATGGTAATGGTTGGATGAAGGAATGCACAAATAAATTCTTTATTATGCATGATACTGTGGGAAGGGAAATAGAAAATTGCTTTCTCAGCACATGAATCCTCTACCCATCCATTTATTTATTCATTTAGGAAATTCATTGTGTTCCTTTTATGACGGAGGTATTATTTCAGATACTGGGAATATAGTAGTGAACAAAATTTGCTGCCATCATGAAGCCTTACGTTCACTTGGGAAAATATAATAAATGAACCCATAAATATAGTGATGTGCAGTGAAGAAAGATAAGGCTGGGTCCCTCAGTTCAGGGTCAAAAAACCAGCTAGAGCTCTGATTGGTCACGAGAGGTCATGTACCAGCCTTCCTCACAGGCATAGGAACAAGTGGGGTGGGAACATTTTGAACTTCCATAGTGACAGGCTATTATGATGGGCAGTATGTGTGGGTGGAAATCCCCAAACATGGAGAAAGTTTTAAGATACTGATAGCCAAAACCATGGCAAGACTGTCCAGTATGGTCTCCAAAGGTTTATATAATCTTTCACGTAAATTGGTGCCAGTCCAATTTAGGCTTACAGACCACTTTGCAAAAAAATTTTTCCCCCATCAACTTCTATTTAGTTAACATTGTGAGAAGAAACCCTTTTTAACAATTTTGTTTTTAAGACTGTTCTGAGGATTAGAATGAAAATTTTTTGTTGGGGCGTGTTCTAGGATCAAAGCTCCCTTTTCTCACCACACATGTAACTTATGAGGTATCTGAAAAATGTACAACATGCATACTTTGGAGAATAAGTCTAGCCTGGCTGAGGTGTCAGATGCTGGGGGCATTTTGGAAAGATATTTGGAAGATAATGGTACTGTCTTTGTGCTCTTAGGTAATCTCATTATGGCTGAAGGCCCAGTGTTGGTGATGCCAATAGATGGGCAAGACAGTGATTCAGTAAATGAGCAACAAGACCATTTTAATTCTTATTGTGAAGTGTTGTCTTTTGTGAAATAAGAGTGTATTTCTTTGCTTTTAGGTAGCATTATACTAAAACGTTGAATGAGCCAGTATCTTTGCTCTGAAAGGTGAAACATAAGAAAATCCCAGAACATGCCCTTAAATAGGGTCAAGATATCTTAGGACAAAAAAATGCTTAAAAATGTAGGTAGGACTGCCATGAATGAATATGTTAATTATTGAGACGCATAGAACTGAGTGATTAAGAGTTTATAAGCAGAGGCAGAATGCTCCTCAAGGTGATGATGAATGATGCAATTTGCAGCTTATGGGCCACTTCAGTTTCTTGTCAAAAATGCTGATCTGAGTTGAATACTGCTAAGATTCCTATGATCTTATGTATGTATGCATTTTTATTGAGATGTAATTGACATATAACAGAAGTTTCAGGTGTACAGCATAATGATTCAATGTATGTATATATGGTGAAATGAACATGAGAAACCTACTTATCAACCATTGCCACACATACTTACAAATTATCATAATTTTAAATAGCACCAACACATTTACCAAAGAAGAGCTGGCTGTTATGTGTAATGCCAGCCTTCAGGAGTTGATGACATAGCACAAATATCCTTAGATTTTCTTTAGAGAACTTTTTTTTTTAATGAGGTATAATTATCATACAGTGTTATATTAGGTTCAGGTATATAATATAATAATTGAACAATTCTATACATTACTCAGTGCTCATCAGGATAGGTATACTTTTAATCTATTTTATCTATTTCACCCATCCCTCTACCCACTTCCCCATCTGGCAACCACCAGTTTGTTCTCTGTATTTAAGAGTTTATTTTTGTTTGTTTGTTTGTCTGTTCTTTTCTTCATTTGTTCTTTTATTTGTTTCTTAAATTGTACACATGAGTGAAATCATATGGTGTTTGTCTTTCTCAGACTTATTTTACTTAGCATTATATACTTTAGGTCTATCCATGTTGTTGTAAATGGCAAGGTTTCATTCTCTTTTATGGGCTGAGGTAGTATTCCACTCTGTGTGTGTGTGTGTGTGTGTGTGTGTGTGTGTGTACACACACATATATACCACATCTTCTTTATTCATTCATCTATGGATAGACAATTGGGTTGCTTCTGTATCTTGGCTGTTGTAAATAGTGTTGCAATAAACATAGGGGTGTGTATATCTATTTGAATTAGTGTTTTCATTTTCTTTGGGTAAATACCCAGTAGTGGAATTACTGGATTGCATGGTAATTCTATTTTTAATTTTCTGAGGAACCTCCATACTGTTTTCCACAATGGTTCCACCAGTTTGCATTCCTACCAATAGTGCATGAGAGTTCATTTTCTCCACAGCCTTGTCAACACTTGTTATTTTTTGCGTTTTTGGGTTTGGCTTTACAGACCTTCTTGGATGTGTCATCTGTAGATTTGTTTGAACTCTCTTTTGAACCGGTTTTTAATATTTGGGCAATGAATTTCATTAGGACCCTTCTACTCCTTTTGCTGCCCTTTCCTCTTCCTTATTGCTGCTGCAGCCTCCATGTGTTGAGAACATACTTCGTACCAAGCTGTGGTTGACAGAATAATGGCCCCCATCGATGTCCACATTCTAATCCCCAGAACCTGTGAACATGTCATTGTGCATGGAAAAATGGACTTTGTAAATATGATTAAAGATTTTGCAGTGGGGAGATTTTCCTGGAGTAGCCACGTGGGCTCAATGTAACTACAGGGGTGCTTTAAAAAAAACAGGAGGAGTAGAGTTGAGGGAGATGGGAAGATGCTATCTATCCTACTGGCTTTGGAGGTGGAGGAAGGGGCCAGGAGCCAAGGAATGCAGGTGGTCTTTAGAAGCTAGGAAAGGCAAGATTCTCCCCCAGAGCTTCCAAAAGGCATGCATCCCTGCTGACACTGTGATTTTAGCTCAGTGAGACCCATTTTGGACTTTAATTTTCAGAATCATGAGATAATATGTGTGTCTTTAAACAGCCACTAAGTCTGTGGTCACTTGTTATAACAGCTATAGAAAACGAACACACAGGCATTGCATTACATTTTTTCTACACATTATCTAAAGTTAATCCTCTCAGTTATCTTTCAGGGTAGGTATTATTATCCTCATTCTGTAGAAGAAGAAAGAGATTTGGAGAGATCCAAGCAGGGAATGTTGCCATGTATCAGGATTTGATAAGAATGTCCTTGTCCCTTCTATTGATTGCCTCTATGGGAATCCCTTCGCCCTGATTCAGGGGCATCCTGGGACTTATGATGAGGTAGCCCTGAGCTCAAGTCTAAACTCCAACATGTTAAACCTCTCTGACCCTCTGTGCCCAATCTTTGTAGATTTTGTAGCATCCAAACATGTATCTCCTCTTGGCTTTCCAGACTGGAAGTTTATGGTCTCCTTCCTTTCTCTCATGGGCATCTCTACATCCTCTGGGGCACTTTCCTTCTACTTCTTTGAACATTTCTGTAACATTCTGTAACTCATTATGTATTTCTTGGGGGACAAGAGCTACATTAAACTCTTTTCAAATTATTCCTTGAGCTATGTTAAATACTTTTCAAATTATTCCTGGCATCCAGTTAGCATTAGTTTATAAGTAAATTGAGAAGGAAAGGAACAGAGCTTCTCAGAGCACTACCTTATGCCAAGTGCTTTGCATATATGATCTCATTTTATCTCTATGGAAGTCCTCAGTTGCGGGTATCATAAGCCTATTTTTAAATTCTTTATTTAAATTCAATTTAGTTAACGTATGCTGTATTATTAGAGTCATCATTATACTGATGCTCATTACATCCAGTGCCCTCCTGAATGCCCATCACCCAGTTCCCCCATCCCCCATCGTCCCCTCCAGCAGCCCTCAGTTTGTTTCCTAGAGTTCAGAACTCTTATGGATGCCTCCCTCTCTAGCTTCATCTTACTATTTTTCCTTCCCTTCCCCTATGTTCATCTGTTTTGTTTCTTAAACTCCACATATGAGTGAGATCATATGGTAGTTGTCTTTCTCTGACTGACTTATTTTGCTTAGCATAATACCCTCTAGTACCACCCATGTCATTGCAAATGGCAAGATTTCATTCTTTTTGA
Organism: Ailuropoda melanoleuca; assembly: GCF_002007445.2. Classification (NCBI taxonomy): domain Eukaryota; kingdom Metazoa; phylum Chordata; class Mammalia; order Carnivora; family Ursidae; genus Ailuropoda; species Ailuropoda melanoleuca. Next base: position 8,808,656 of record NC_048218.1, read on the forward strand.
TGGCTGAGTAATATTACATTATATATATATCCCACATCTTATTTATCTATCTGCCAATGGACATCTGGACTCTTTCCATGTTTTGGCTATTGTGGACATTGCTGCTATAAACACTAGGGTGCATGTGCCCCTTTGAATCACTGTTTGTATCATTTGAATAAATATCTAGTAGTGCAATTGCTGGGTCATAGGGTAGCTCTATTTTCAACTTTTTGGGGAACCTTCATACTGTAAGCCCATTTTATAAACAAAAAACTTGAGGCTTAGAGGGTCAGACAGATTTTACATGTTGGAGTTTAGGCTTGAGGCCAGGGCTACCTCATCATTCAGGATGCTCCTGGATCAGGGAGAAGGGGTTCCCATGGAGGCAATCAACAGAAGGGACCAGGGAAGATGGACGAGAGGAAGGGGAGATCCTGGGCACTGTGCTGGTGTAAGCTGATGCAAGCTGGTGCCGTGAAGCTCATGTGGGGGCTGGTGGAGTAGACATGCATTGGGGAAACCAGAGAGCAGTGGCTTGCCTGGGTCCTCCCCCTGTTCACTGTCATCTGCCCTCCTGGGCCTTTTTGCAGGGGAGATTCCATGAGGTGATACAAGATGGGGAAGGAATTGGAGAGTGATTCCTGGTCTCTATCAGTGTGTGGGTTATAAGCCACGAAAATAGACTTTTATTTCTGTATGTGTGTTTGTCCATGTTGAGGCACCTTATACATGGTATTGAGAGGAAAAAAAGGATTTCAGAAAAAGTACAGGTACCTTAATCCCAGGAATTTCATGTTTGAATTGTTTTACTGGAATTTGAAAATGACCCAAATCTATGTTTTATTGGATTTGAAAACGCAGCACAGTTTGGAGATATTTTTTTTTTTTTTAAGTTATCTGCTCCAAGGTTCTGATTCTTTGAGAGGAACTTGATTCAAAGAGATAAGAGTCTTGTCACTTGGACTGCAGGTCCAATCTTGTCCTCGCTTATCCCTGCCACATCCCTGATATGTGGGCCAGAGTTTTGGGTCAAGCTGTCCTCCTCATTTCTTTACTAAGATCTTTTATTAAGGTCAGCCTGATTGCCCCAGGGGACATTTATGATTTAATCTCTTGAAAGAAACAGGACACTGCCAAGTGCTAGCTCCTCTGAAAGGTCTCTCTGGGTTGCTCTTCAGCATTCCCCAGTGTCCTGGACTCAGCAGCCGGGGTGGCACAATGCTTTATTCTTTTGGGTAAGATAGTCACTTAAAGGTGCAGATCTTTCCTCTGAGGCTAACTAGAGCAGATCTAAAATATTCTTTTTTTTAAAGATTTTATTTATTTATTTGTCAGAGAAAGAGGGAGCGAGCGAGCACAAGCAGGGAGATTAGCAGACAGAGGGAGAAGCAGGCTTCCCGCTGAGGCAAGAGCCCAATGAGGGTCTTGATCCCAGGACCCTGGGATCATGACCTGAGCCGAAGGCAGACACTTAACCACCTGAGCCACCCAGGCGCCCCAGATCTAAAATATTCTTGCCTTAAAGAAAAACCAAGCATACAATTTTTAAGGCAGCCAACGTAAAGTCAGAAAGTTTTAAAGAATTTGTTGTTGGCCTTTGAGGGTTTTGGGCCTTTCAAAAGGCTTACGATAGGAATCGATGAGGTTGAAGCATTTGTTCGGCTGAGAAGAAATGCGCTGTTTCAGCCATCCCACCGAAAGAGTGCCCGAGCCAGTACCCTGAGCTTGGAGAGTCGCAGAATGGAAAGAAGCTGCTGGCCTGTGCTGGGCAGGCTTGGAGGAGAGGGAACAAATGGGCTGCACAGTACTGTGTGATGCTGTTGGACTCATTTCTTGGCCCTCGGTTAGAGCTATATGCAGACTGTCTCAGAGTAAGTGAATCGGCACTATGAGAAACAACTTCTAAAGAAAGAATGTTCATAACCTCTTGTGGGGACTCCCATGGGCATCTACCAGTCCTCGAAGTCAGATTCTTCCTTGGACCTCACAGCAGATCAGTCTCGCATTCTCTGATTTGGTGTGCATCAGGGGTGCATTGAATTTGATGAGTTAGTGTTCTGCAGCAGCTCTGGGTCCATGATTGCTTAGGCCTGGGGGCAGCAAGTGCAAGAATTCCTTGGGAATTTTATCCCCTCTCACTTCTTCCTGGGAGTCCTCTCCATGGAATGCTCTTCAAGACTGTTGCTAAGTTCTCGCTTACGCTGGGTGCTTCCTTTTCTGCTTATGTTTCTAAGATGAGCTGCACTTTGTGTTAACACACCCCATCTCTGGCCCCTGCTGATTCTCTGCATCAGTGATCCTCTTCTGCTGGGATCTTTTGAACCAAAGAGGGATGTTCAGCCAAGCTTCCTGGTCTTTCTGTGCCTCTAGGGGAGGGAGCTTAGGGTTCTGGCCCAGCACTCTGGGTGCAACCAGTCACTGTCCGTGCTCTTAGGTCTGCTTTATACCGAAGACTACCACTGGCTGCCATGCCCTCTTGGGAACCTGGTCCCTCTCGTGGGAACCTGCCCAGTACTCAGTCTCCCACTTGTGTTTGGATCGGCCTCTCCTTTCTGTTTGCCCTTGTCAGTCCTCCCCAGGGGCTGGAGTCTTGCCTCTGAACCATGGTCCATTGGCAGGAGCCCAATTCTCTGCCCTTCTTCTCTGATACTGCTTGGCTGTCTTTCTGCCTCTTTCCTAGAACAGTTCCTGCTTCTGCTTCTTTCCTGTTCCTGGTTCAGTTTACTTGTTGGAAAGTTCATGGCTCACCATGTTGACAGATGTGCTCCCTTCTGTCACCCCATCCCATGCTGTCTGCCTCCCTGGATGACACTTGGTTGGTTGTTGCCAACCCCTGTGGACGTTGGGCCCTGCTTGCTGAGCTGGATTCTGAGTTGGGTCTGTGCCCAGCTCTCACCTATCCTACCTCACTCCTGTGAGTCCTTCAAGTTCCAGGCTGGGCCCCTTTACATGTCTTCCATCCTACTGTGACAAACCACCCAACACCATACATTTCCTATCCCCTAATCTCACCCTTATTTGTATTCAAATTTTCTTACCATATAATTTCTCCTTCCTGGTTTTGCAAATCTGCCTCCTCCAGTGTAGTCTCTCTTTACTGGTGTATGCTTAGGGGCACCGTGAAGCAGGACAATTGGAGGTTATCTCCACCCGGTCATTGCTCCTGTTCCCACCACTCCATTACAACAAGCTCCCCCGCCCCCCAGCCAGATCCCAGTTGATACCTATTGACAAACCATTGGCTGCATCTCAGTCCTCTTTCCCTCTTTTTTTTTTTAAAGATTTTATTTATTTATTCAACAGAGATAGAGACAGCCAGCGAGAGAGGGAACACAAGCAGGGGGGAGTGGGAGAGGAAGAAGCAGGCTCATAGCGGAGGAGCCTGATGTGGGGCTCGATCCCATAACGCTGGGATCACGCCCTGAGCTGAAGTCAGACGCTTAACTGCTGTGCCACTCAGGCGCCCCTACCACCCATTCTTTCTTAAATCACTCTGCTGCCTCATGTTTGCTGGGAATTTGTACTCCTCATTGTCCCCTTGGCACCCATGACTGGCCACCTTTGCTGATTTTTCCTGAGCGTTCCTCCCTTTCCTCCCATCCTGGGGCCTCACTGTGTCTTCTAGGATGTCCCTTTACTCCTTTGGTAAAGTTGCATGCAGTTCCATGGTCCCTGCCTCAGGGGCACTTGGTTTTGTATTATGTTAGAACTGGGATGGAGGGGATGTGAGTGGCTCCTGGTGCCTATAGTTTTTCTTTCTAACTATTACATTCCTTGTCTTATTTCTCCATTCCCCCAGACAGTAAACCCTGGATTCTCTCTCACTGGGTTCCTTTAGCTCCTTTATTTTTTAAATTTTTATTATTATTATTTTTATTCTTTATTTAAATTCAATTTAGTTAACATATACTGTATTATTAGTTTCAGGGGTAGAATTTAGGGATTTATCAGTTGCATATTAACACCCAGTGCTCATTCCATCAAGTGCCCTCCTTTTTTTTATATATATATATATTTTTTAGATTTTTATTTATTTATTCATTCGACAGAGATAGAGACAGCCAGCGAGAGAGGGAACACAAGCAGGGGGAGTGGGAGAGGAAGAAGCAGGCTCATAGCAGAGGA
>NC_048218.1:8812807-8867234 GCF_002007445.2 Ailuropoda melanoleuca
GATCCCATAACGCCGGGATCACGCCCTGAGCCGAAGGCAGACGCTTAACCGCTGTGCCACCCAGGCGCCCCCATCAAGTGCCCTCCTTAATGCCTATCACCTATTTATCCCTCCCCCAACTCACCTCCCCTCCAGCAACCCTCTGTTTCCTAGAGTTCAGCATCTTTCATTATTATTTTTTAAAGTAGGTTCTACACCCAGCATGGAGCCTAACCTGGAACACTGAACTCACCACCCTGAGATCAAGACCTGAGCTGAGATCAAGAGTCCAATGCTTAACAGACTAAACCATTTCAGCCACCTCCTTTTTGCTCCTTTAAAGGACAGCATCCTATCGATACATCCCTGAGTCCTGCCATCTTCATTCTTTCCTTGTAGGAAAACAGGAAACCTACACATCAGAGTTGTTTCTCTGCAGCAGGAAGTTCAGTCCTCTGGCTCTGAGTTAGTGGTGGTCCAGTTCTCCTGAAGCAACTGGAATGTGTGTGTGTGTGTGTGTGTGTGTGTGTGTGTGTGTTGTGCGCGTGCGCGCGCGCGCTCACGTAGATCAAATGAGGAGACAGATGGGTTCCTGGTTCTTTTGGAGTCTTCTCTATACATTCTGTTGTCCGTTTTGGTGCATACCACTGGGTCTCAAGCTGTAGTTTACTGTGGGGGGCTCTCACCTAAGGTGTCTGACACATTAACACACCCAGATATGCCAGAGTTGGTGCTGGTGTGGCTGGAAGCCATGACGGTTGGAAAACACTCTTCAAGAATATATTCAACTTCAAAAGAAATGTTCTAGCTGTAATCTCTCAAACTAAACAATAAAAAATGTAGTACTTTTGGAATTATTTTTTTATTGGTTAGTTTGCTATTTACAATGAAAGCAACTCTGAAAGTGGTCTCTTTTTAATGAATCACATGAACTGTTCTACCAGAATTGCTAGAACAAAGCAGAGAAGTGGAAAATAAGGATGAAAATATGTTTGCTGTGTTTGGTGTCTCATTTGATCCACACGACACACCTGTGAAGTGATTAGTACTCCCTGTTCCCACCTTTTGCAGAAGTTGAGAAGTGGAAAGACTTCAAATTGCAAATTAGCAGCACAACGGTACTAGAACACAGACATTCTCTTTCCCAGGCCAGTGCTCTTTCTATGCTCTTTTACTTCTCATGTTACTTAGCTATACAGAGTTAACTAAAGACCCCTCCCTGTCAATTAATACTGTTGGAAACCTTATGGAAGAAATAGAAATATAAAAAAGGAAAAAAAGGAAAATACATCAATTTAGTCCTAACACTGAAGCACAACCATTATGTATAATTACCATATATTCATCCAAACAATGTTTTCTACAATAGCTGTTTTTTTCCCAAAGTTTAAAAAATACTATCAAAAAAGTTTTTGATTTTCTGCTTTGTCACAGTGATCTCCTCATGTTATTTAATCTTATCAATATAATTTTTGAGATTATATAGTATTTGCTTTAGTGAATGTTTTGGTATTTTTTGGGGCAAAATTTAGGATGAAAATGTCAAATGACTATAAATCTGTTGATGGTATTACTTACTCAGCAAGTATTTGAGAACCCCCTGAGCCCAGGTGCAGAGGGAGAATTCACAGAGTGATTGAGTGGCTGAGTCACAGGAGATGTGGCATAATGTCCTCCCTGCTGACTTCAGCCAGTGAATTGTAGGTTTGAGGAGTCTTGGTCATTTATCAAAATAACACTTCCTTCTAAGTGTTTACTCCAACTCAAACTGGTCACCGCTCTTATTTCTTGCTAATTAGAGCTGTCCATGATGGTCAAACTATCTTTTTTTTTTACTTGCCATTTTTTTTAATAATAATTTTTTATTATATTATGTTAGTCACCATACAGTATATCCTTAGGTTTTGATGTAGTGTTCCTTACTCTCTTGTTCACAATCACCGTGTTCGGTCTTCTTGCCAAGTCGGCTTACTGTCTTGTAAGATGAGAGCTGGCTATTCGTGAAACAAGAGGAATATGAATAGGACACTGAAGACATTCACTGTTGTAATAAGAACGTCCTCTTGATGCAGTATTGATGCCCTGCATTGAGGCAGAAAACTAAAGACTTCTCTTCCTGTTGTGTCGTGCGGTCCCTGCCACACAAAACTGACAGCTAACAATGAACTGCCAAATGTGGTAACCAGCCTCCAACGTGGCCCCCCATGTGATCCCCACCTTCTCACTAATTCACCTCCTGGTGTAGGCCTTTCCCACGTTGAAGGGCCTGGCCCGTGTGACCGTTAGAATATGGTGGAAGCGAGTGGTGGAATTTGAGTTCTAGCCTGGCTCATAGGTAAACTCTATTCTCCGTGGAAATTGAGAAACTCCAGTTATAGAGTCAGCCCCCCACACAAGGAGACTCAGCTATATACACTCTTTTTAAGATTAAATTTAAAAAGATTCCGAACCATTTGACCTCACTTTTTCTTTTTTTACAGTTTGCGCCGCCAGTGCTATGGCACAACACGTTCTTGCCTTTTAAACAGTAGACTGTAAATAAACATTGTTCGTACCCTGACTACAAAGATGAAGAAATGAAATTTGAGTTCCTCTGATTCTGTTATTCTGCATGACCGCTCAGAATTTTTGTGTTGAAAATTGAAAACAGTGAAACGGTGAGAGTTGCTGGGTGAAAATGTTTTTGATTGATAAGTGCAACTTTTAGTTCATGAATGAAATATTTTCCTGAATTTGGATAATATCTTTAAAATGAAATTTTTTTCTTTTTAAAAACATTTTAATTGTCTTAGATTTAAAGAATGAGTCAAAGGAATAGGGTCTCTTATTTATTATTTCATTAATTAATTTCATTAGTTATTTTATATTATTATTGAAAATGATTTTGTTGTTCAGAGCCTCTTCTTTGAGTGTCAATACAGAAGATATGCCACTATCCTGAGACCATTTTGTTGGCCAGCTCTTTAGACCCATGATGGTACCATAAACAAATTTATCTTGTTGTGTTCTGGGCCATCCATTTCCCCAATCCAGGGGTGCTTAACCTCCCACTGTTGACATTTGACTGGATAATTCTTTATCATGGGAAGCTTTCTTGTGCCTTGTTAGAAGTTTAATAGCACCCCTGGCCTCTACCCACTATATGCCAATAGCAACCACTTTCCCAGTTGTGGCAACCACAAATATCTCTAAACATTGCCAAATGTCTCCTGGGAAGCAAAATCACCCCCAGTTGAGAACCACTATATTACCCCCCCTCTCTTCCACCATTATTGTTTGCTGTGTTTAGTATACATTTTCTCTGTTAGAAATAGTTGAGGGGCACCTGGGTGGCTCAGTTGGTTAAGCTGGGATTGCTTTTGGCTCAGGTCATGATCTCAGGGTCCTGGGATTGAGCCTCATGTCGGGCTCTGTGCTCAGCGAGGAGTATGCTTGAGGATTCTCTCTCTTCCCTCCCTCTTCCCCTCCCTCCCTCTCAAATAAATAAATACATCATAAAAAAAAGAAGTAGTTGAACTGTGGGATAAATATGTCATCTTGGGAAAGAAACTTCATAAACACTGACTCCTGTGGGTTGAACTGGTATGCGAAGTCTTGAGACATCAATGTTATAATTCAGAAGCATCAACCTGGAGAACAGGCCCAGTAAAAGGAAACCTTCTCATGGTGTCTCAGCTCTGTGTCACATTGAATAGTTGGTTTAAGGACTCAGATTCTGTGAATAGGTTCTTCTGGAATTTTTTTCCCAAAGAGATTTTTTTTTTTTTTTGGTAAAGAATTTGGCCCTTTGCTGACTATGAAAGAAAGATATTCTTTTTGAAATTCATCTCTAGGTCAGTGAAAGCGGCATGACCTCTAATGGACAGGAAGCAGAGGCCAGAAATAAAGGGGGTGACGTCTGACAAAGAGCCCCTTGAGGTACACTGTGAAGCTGGTAGATCTCCACAGGCACTTATCCAGGGCTCCAGAGGTCAATGCAGGCTATAGATACTTAACTGGAGCTACAGGTTGAAAAAAAAAGAGGTGGATATATTCTTCTGAGGGTCATGGTTTATGGCAATGGTTTCATGCATTTTTTCTAGTAGCATTACTCCCAAATATACAGTGCTTATTTTGGGCTAGCGGTGATCCTGGAGTCCTGCTTCTTTGGTCTTCTGCTTGTCTGTGGCGTTCCCTGTGGTGCCCCCCAGGGGCTCATACTGGCTCAGGGGAGCTGACAGTGTGCAGGTCTTCCCGACTTTGCATTTGCTGACCACACATTGGTAGTTTGAAATTGGCCATGGTGGGAGTATTTACACCATGGAAATTGGTAAATAGTACATATCAGGTCCCCCTCACCTCCTCCTGAGGCCCATTTATCAAACATTTATGAGCACATCACTGTTTTCCAGGAGCCCTAGGGCCTTATGGAACGGGATTTAAAGACTCCTGGTGTATTGGCATGGTATACTGGGAAGTAGTTGTACTAGTTTACTAAGGCTGCCGAAGCAAAATACCAAATACAGAGCGGCTTAAACAATAGAAATTTATTGTCTCACAGTTCTGGAGGCCAGAAGTCCAAGATCAGGGTGTCTACAGTACACTGCTCCTCTGAAGGCTCTAGGGAAGGATCTGTTCCAGTTTTCTCTCCCAGATTCTGGTAGTTATGCAGGCTTGACGTGACATAACTCCAACCTCCCATTGGTGCTTTCCCTGTGTGTGCGTCTGTGTCCACATTTCTTTTTTTTTTTTTTTTAATAAGGACACCAATCATATTGGATTAGAGTCCACCCTAGTGACCTCATTTCAACTTTACCTCTGTAAAGACTCCTGCTCTGAATAAGGCCACATTGACAGGTACTGGGAGTTAGGATTCTGGCATATTTTATTTTGGTAGTACACAATTCAACCCACAACAGTAGCTAAACATGGATTTTGGGTCTGTTCTGTTCCTCATTAATTGTGTAGCCTTAATTTGACACTTAACAGCCTCAGTTCTATGTCCAAAAATAAGGGGGTTAGACCATGTAATCTGAGATTTTCTCTCTCAAATTCTAGGACTTCACAACACTGTTCTTGACCTTTCCATTAGTGGGCTCAATATCTGATTTGTTTTTATGCTTTTTTTTTTATGTATAAGGGAAGCTGGTTAGAATTGGCTGGTTAATAGCAGTAGCTACTTTTTTTAAAATAAGAGACTTTAAAAAAAAAGATTTTGTTTAATTATTTGACAAAAGGAGATAGAGAGAGCACAAGCAGGGGAAGTGGCAGGCAGAAGGAGAGGGAGAGACAGGCTCCCTGCTGAGCAAGGAGCCTGACATATGGCTTGATCCCAGGACTCTGGGATCATGACCTGAGGAAAAGGCAGATGCTTAACTGACTGAGCCACTCAGGCACTCCAGCTACTTTTTTTTCTTTTAAAGCAACTACAATATGCCACACATTCTATTTGGAGCTTTATGTATTTTGTTTAATTCTCAAAAATGTCCTGTAAGGTATTTATTAGAATATTCATTTGATAGTTGAGGTGTCCAACATACCAAGAGCTTACCTAATTGGTTAAAATTCATAGTATTGGCAAGTGGCAGAACTGGGATGTGAGTCCACATCTTTATGAGTCCAGAGTCAGTGCTCTTTCTTTCCTTTTTTTAAGAAAAGATTTTTTTATTTATTTTGGAGAGAGAGAGAGAGAGCACAATGGGGAAGGGGAGAGGGAGAGAGAGAATCCCAAGCAGACTCCCCACTGAATGTGGAGCCTGATGTGGAACTTGATCTTAGGACCCTGAGATCAGGACCTAAGCAGAAATCAAGAGTCAGACGCTCAACTGACCGAGCCACCCAGGTGCCCCAGAGTCAGTGCTCTTTATGCTCCTCCACTCCCCGGTGAAGATGACCACTGTTTAGACAGGTGAAACCCCTAGGCCTAACCCTTCGGCACTGAGTTCTTACGACCGCATGCCACCTCTGTTGTTCATCCTGTTTACTCACCGAGAGGCTTGTCTTTCATTTCCTCTAAGCTTCAGATTAAGCCAGCTAATTGCCTTACCTCAAGGGAGATATGACCATAAGAGATCTCTGGTTCACCCTTTGGAGGAATCCATAGCTCTTCAGTGTGTCTACAATTTTTGCATCTCAGAAAAGGTTTGAATTTGTAAACTATAGTTAAGATCATAGAACTCCCGAACTTTAAAAGAGGTTCATGTTATTATAGGCGACTCATATTTTTCTTGCTTTTTTGGGAGCTCAGCATTCAGAAACCTTTCTCCTAATTACTCATGAGCTTGGTTACCATGTACAGCTGCCATTTTATTGTTTGATGCTGGGAAGCTGCCTCCATTGCCATCCAAGACCCCTGGAGAGCCTCTGTACCCCTAGGAGTGAGGGCTGCCTCCCCTCTCAGGTCCACCCCCTTGGGTGCCATCTTTTCTGCTTGAGCCGATGACGTGCGGAGCCCTTAGGGGCCACAGCTGTGTGGTCTTCTGTGGAGAGAATTTCTCTTCTTACTTAGTCTTGTACTTCATGGAAGGTAACTGAAGTAGTGCTGCCCTTGCCGTAATGCCTTCAATATCTTTGGTTAAAGACAGCCTATTACAGTCTCTGTATATGGCAGGCTGGGCTGGGCTAGGCTCAGACTGGGTACCAAGGTCTACTTGCAGTAATTTCTCACTGATGATGACTAAAAGTTGCTTGTTGGGCTGTCATCTTCCAAGAAGCCCCTTGATTGCTCATTAACATAGGTTCCTGGTGACCCAGCATCTCTAAAACCCAATACTTAAGTTACCCAGATGTCCCTCTCAAGGCTGGGATCCAAGGATAGCAAAAAGGGTACTACTAATTGTTTTCTGTTCAGAGGACGAGGTGAGGTCATACAGTGAGATGGCCATAGCAGTTGGTAATGGTACTAGAGGTTTTGTTTGGCAGTGTATGCAGCTGATTGCCTGGACCATGCTGATTGTGTTTAACTAAGCTTGACTTCTTGTGCAAAGTATTATTACCTGCACATGTGGTAGTAGAAAACTTTTAAGAAGGAGATCACATGAATGTGGAGCTACTAATCAGATTAAGTGAGAAGGAGAAGTCTCAGGAAAGAATGCCTTGTTCCATTGTAAACAGAATTACAGTTTACCTGGAATCTCTGTGTGTGTTTATTCATGGCATTAGCTCATAATTTGGGTCCAAGTTCTGCTTATTACACTTCTTATAAGTTTGTTTGTCTTCCTCCTCTTACCTGCTGGCAGGAATTGTCCAGCTGGGATGGTAAAGTCCTAGTGGGTCAGGCCAACCCCAGTTTCATGAGCTTCGTCAGAAGTCGACATTTCAGTCAAGCATGAAAATCAAACTAATGTGAAAATATAATCTTGGAAGGTCTGAGGTTAAAAACATGAGTCTTTAGTGATGCAAGATGTAGAGATTGGTCTCTTTCACAAGGGTTCTACATTCAGCATGGTGTCTGGTGTCTCAGCCCTATGTCGTATTATTATTTAATGGAGAAAAAGCCCTTTCCATGGGTACAGCCTGTCCTGGGTCATAGAAGACCTTTGCACTGATATCTGAGTGGCTGCAGAGTGACCAGCTTGTTGCTGGTCTTTACTACTATCTTTGTTCTGTCAATAAAGTGATGGGGAATCTGGGGATTTTTACATTGATTAAGAAAAAGGTTGGGACCAGGATCTTTTCTTTTTAGGCAGTCTTATGAATTTTGTCTTCACACACTAGTCAACAAGCATTTGTTTGAAATACTACCATCTGAAATCTAACGTCCATCCATTGGTGCCCTCTGGTAGCCAGGAATCAGAGACTCTCCCACATCCTTGCCCTAAGGGCACTTGGGGTTTAGATTGGAAGTGGATTTCACCCACTTCCTTCTCTGCTTCCTATCCTTCCTCCTCCAAAAGCCACAGACTTTTTTTTTTTTTACTACTTATTTCACTAGTTACTTTTGGAAATATTTTGAACAAGGTAATTTTTCTCCACTGGAAAACCATTTTCCATTAGGAACATGCATTTCAAAGGTTCTGAAGGCTGGTTTAACAACTTTTGTCAGAGCCCTCTTGGAAAGGTGAAATTGATAGTTCCGTAAGGTTAAAAAAAAAAAGTTGGTTTCCCACTTCCTGTCTGAAAAAGGATTCTTCTGGTTGAATAGGTTGGTAGGTTGCATCAAGTAGCCTTCACTGAGGGTCAGCTGGGTTCTGCCCCAGGTTGGTTCTGGAATCTTGGCCACTTTTAGGGCATCCTAAGGATATGAATTTGCTCCAGGATTTGCGTGAGCGTGTGTGTGTGTGTGCACGTGCGCACTTTACATGCCATGGGTCCCTGGTCAGTTAGTGGTGATGATGACATTCATATAAATGAGGTTCTATCTGGTTCAGCCAAAGTTGGCTGCACTCTCTGGGAAGCCCCCAGGTAACCCTTTCTCCCTGACTTCTCAGGAGTACCTGTGATTGAAGAGCATGAATGCTTCTCTCGGGTCACGATGGCCTGAATTTATTATCCATTTGGGTCCAGTCAGTCTCTGGGATCTCTGTTGACCTGAGTTCATGGGTTGATGGACATACAGTCAGTGGGTAATGGGAATGGAAGCCTTAAGCTGTATGCCTTTCTAGGTCTAATCCAAGAACTCCTTCTGTTAATGAGGAGACCAAGGCCCAGGAAGGAGGAGGAACTTGAATGAAGTGCAGAATCCAGGTGTTCTGACTCATGGTTCAAGTCACTGTCTGCTACTTCAGGCTTCCACAGTTGGCAATAATCTGAATCGCCTGGGTACGTATTAACCATGTAGATTGCTGGCACACCTCTATAAGTTTCTGATTTTAATAAATACTTGTGGTCAACACTGAACAATTAAGATATAATGTGAGCCATATGTGTAATTTAAATTTTTCTAGTGGTCACACTGAAAAAGAAGGAAACAATTGAAATTTTAACAATAGATTTCATGTAACCGAATATAGTCAATTTACTACTGTAACATATATATCTATAAAGATATTAGTGAGTTACTTTTTTGATACTAAATCTTAGAAATCTGGTGTGTATCTTATACCTGTAGCATGTCTTAATTTGGATCAGTCACATTTCAAGTGTCAAAAGCAAGTAGCTAGTGGCTATCATATAAGATAGCGCAGATCTATAACCGTTCCTTACCAAACATTGAAACTCTTCGTAAAAGGCATACCAGCATAAAAGGCTGCCAACAAAACAGGGAACTTCCCTTTGCTAGGCTCAAGTGTCTAGTGTTGTAAAGTTCAAAATCCAAGCGCCCCACCACCCGAAATGTGTTAAACTTTGTGGGCTGCAGCACATTAGTAGACGGGGATGTGTTTGCACAGAAAATATGCAGGAAACCATTGGCTGTCAGATGACACAGACATCTTGAGGCCACACGCCACTTATGTACCACTGAGCATGTGTGTTTGCACGTGTAGACTATTGTGCAAGCACTGGAACTATATGTACTGAAGGCACAGGCACCCTGTGAAGTGTTTCAGTGGAATTTTCAACCAGAAGCAGCTGATACTTTTCCAATTTAATCTGTGAATGCAGTTGGGGGATTTTTGCTCATGAATCAGCTTGTTTGGCTTGACAGAATTTCTCTGTGCTCTGTCCATGTCTCAGCCGCACAAAGGTGTTCTGTGTGTAAATTTGCAGGGGGGTGGAAGGAGGATCATGGAAGTTCAAAGCAAACTTTTGTGAAAAATTCAACACCAGGGAGCCAATGGAAATGCAGAAAGGGTCCCCAATCTGACTTTCCACTCTCCTCACCAGAAGTGCTTTTCAGGGGGTTGAGGGTGGAAAAACATTTGAATTCTAGCTAATAAGATAGAAGTACGCATGATGGGACTTACATTTCTGTATATGTGTTAATGTAATTATTGATTAATTATATCTGAGGAGTGGTCATAAAGATGTCAGTTGTTCAAACCTGAGTCTCATCATTCTTTTTCATCTGCTTTATGCTTCATTTTGACTAAAAAAAAAAAAAACGAGAAAAAAGTGAGCCATCAGAAGGAAACTGGGTATTTTGTGCATAGTCTGTACTTAGAAGGATGTCATGTTGTGCTGTGTAGCCACTTTGGTGGCATCTACTTACAAGGCATCCCGTGATGCTGGAGTGTGAAGAGGATGAGAACCCAGGGTACACAACAATAATAACAATGTCATAACAAGAACAACCACGAACATTTACCAAGCACTGATTATGTCTTAGACCCTGATACTCATGTAATTTAATCATTTAATCCATGCAATAATCCTTGAAGTAGGCACTAGTATTTATATCCTCATTTTCCATTGAGGAAACTGGAGCACAGAGATGTTAGCTCCTTTGCCCAGGTCATCCAGCTGGTAAGGAGTGGAACTGGGGTTAAACCCAGGTGGATCCTTAGTTCTTACCCAAAAGTCCACAACCTGTTATGCTTGGAAGACTCCTTTAATGTCCTTTTGCCAACTTCCTATCAAAACAGAAATCTCTCTGACCTTCCAAGCAGGCAGTCTTCCAGCCCCCACACAAATGCATTGAGCAGTAGGGAGCTCATTACTTTGTTGGAAGCTCATGCCTTTTATAAAAAGCCCCAATGGTTGGGAAATTCTTCTTTGTATGAAATCTCCCTCCTATGATTAGCAAAATTTGACTTCTCCCAATGTTCTTGGGGTATAGACTTCTTGAAGCTACAATAATATGGAATTGCACATGATGGGACTTATATCTCTATATATGTATTAATATAATTGGAGATTAATTACTTTGGAAGAATAGTGGTAAGGATACCAAGCGTTTAAATCTGCTTTTCACCATTCTTTTTCATCTGCCTTATGCTCCAGCCTGTGGAACTGCTTACTCCAGGTCTTGTTATGGATATCAGGAGGTCTCACCTTCATACCTTTGCTCAGGCTGCCTGGAAGAGCGCTCCTTCTGCTTGTTCACAGCCAAGCTCTCTGAGCCTGAGCCCTCTCTGCCATGAAGTCTTCTTTGGTAGGGAAAGAAGTTGTTGTTACCAATGAGAGCTAAGCGATTGTTCACCTAAGGATTTAAAAATTGGAAGTGATTTCCTTCCTCTAGACCTAGAGAAAATATGAAAGCTATTTGAGCATCCGTGTCGCATTGGAGGGTGATGAGGCTTCCTTTGAGTAAATCTTTTAATTGGAACTTTGGGCAAATCCTTTAACATTGTGGGCCTGGCTTCCCCACCAGCAAAATGAAGAGCTTGAATCAGGGGATCCCACCAGTCAAGGTGTACATACCTGGAGCCCCTGAGCTTTTAAAAAAATGCCCATGATAGGAGTCCTATGTCAGACCTTTGGATTGGTAAGCCCACTGTGAGTGGGGTTCTCTGTCCGAGAGTGGAAAACAGAGGGCTGCTGCCCTGATGAGGAAGCAGTATGAATATTTTTGGAAATTGGGGGGGTTGAATCAGCCATTAACGCTCTGTTGATCTGAATGGGAGGTATTTTGGTGGATGAGTGGTAAGAGCATGTTTCTACAATTTGGGTAAATACAGCGTTTTGGGTTTGGTGGAACAAGTTTGATTTTAAGAACTAGAGCATGAGTCATCTCCACTGATGTTTAAATGAGCTACAGACTGAGCAAAGAAGAACAAGGCACCAGCCAGCCACCAGGGCTGTTGGGTACAGAGACTATTAGAAGTACTTCTAAGATATATATTGATCGATTTTTTTTTTATTTTGCGGTTTTTAAAATAGAAAGCTCCTTTTTTAAAAAAATGAGAGTATGATGGACACCAAGGCTTAGGAATAAGGGTTATAGCTGGGAGGGGAAGGTCTATAAGCTGTGTGGAATCCTGAAGAGGGACTGAAGCAGTCCGTGTACCATGGAGAAAAGGCTCCAGTGCACATGGCTCCCCTCAGATGCCCACAAGAAGAGCTGGGGAGGCAGCTGAAGGCAGATGAGGGGAGGTGCTCATGGCAGCTGAGTCCTGTGGAGCTTCAGCAGATGGGGTCAGAAACCACCCAGAAATGCTCCAGACTTCTCACTTTTGAAACTGCTTGGAATGTCCTATTAATAACATGGAGGCAGGAGAGAGTCCTGGGCTTCCTTCTTTGGGAATTCATACTTTATTAAGTCAATCACCATGGTCCGAGCTGCCCCACCCCTGGTGTTCTTTCCGAACATCATCCCACTGCTTCGATTTTTACCTCTTATAACTTAAATTCAGTAACTCATAGCAAAGCCTGTGCTCCAGTCTGGTCTTGTCCCCAGACCAGGCAGTAGAACAGCCTGAAAGAGAAGGACCAATGGAACAGTAGTGTCACAACCTCTAGGGAGGCTCCGGGCTATTTCCAAATAGGGAGGGTCAGTCCCACAATCCATGAGATGGCCCAGTAGCCAGAATGATTCATCTCCCCTTCTCTTCTCTTGCACTTGTTTTCTGGGGCTTGTGACAGGCCAGGAGGAGAAAGAGAAGGGAGAGGTGCCGGAAGTAGCCTTTTTCAAGAGTAACAATTTACAAGTTTTCTGCCGGTGTTCTTTGTTTCCCTCCATGAAACCTTGAATGGCTTGAGTCCCATCTCCTTTGGTGGAAATGAGATGCAGCTTGCGGACATACTTTGAAAAATTACGAACATTATAAATGCCCCAAGATTATCATCTTGCCCAACTGGCATTTATTCCTTGGGAATTCCTGACTTTTTCCCATTATTGTGAAACTGCCTTTCAAGAACAAGTCAGAGGTTCTCATAATCACTTCACATCTTTGGAGAACTGTCAGGAGCCTTGATGAAATGCTTGGTAAAGATGATGAGCAAGTGCTTACAGCCACTGGAAATGCTTCCTAGGCCAGGGCTCAGGAAAGGCAAGGACGAAGAGGGACACTGTGCTCCCCAAGGGGACTGTACCTTCCTAAGAGGAGTGCCCTGCTGTGGATGTCTCATGTTGTAGGGAAGAGTCCATCCACCAGAGTCTGTCTGCTGGAGCGATAGCCCGGCTTTGCCATTAGCTGTGTGACCTTGAGCAAGCTCCTTGATCTCTCTGGTCTTGGGTTCCTGTTCTATATAGTGGGGAAAGTGATAATACCTCTGAGGGGTGTTGTGAAGATTAAGTGGGTGGACTCAGTGGCATGTGTAGAATAATTCTTGAGTACCAGCTCTTTTTGACATTGGTTTTTGGTCATGACACATGGCGGTGCAGAGCCCCATGTGATGACTATGTTACTCCATTTATTCCTCACAGCCACACTGGAAGGCCAGAGGTATTATTCCCATCTTGTACAGGAGGAAAACAGAGTCCCTGAGAGATGAAATTTCTTGTTTTGCTGGTAAGTAGCAGAACTGGGATTTTTTTTTTAACTCAAGACAACTTATCACCCATAATTCATTCAGTATTTATCTTGAAAGGTTACCAATAATACTTAAATAACTAATTAATATAATCTGTAGTCCTTGACATTTGCAACATTTCCTCGCAGTATGAATAAAGTGCACAGCAGGCTTCCTGGCCATCTTGGGCTGTTCTGGAAGTGTCTCCAGGCTTCCATGGGCTAGCTTCTTGCCTGTGTTCCTAACTGCCTACTGGACCCCAACTTCTGCAGTTTCCAAATGGATCTTATTACTTTCCTCTAAAACCCCTTTCTCCTCCTGCAGTCACCCTTTCAGATTAATGACCTCACAATCCTCCCCTTCATCCAGATTGGAAATGTTGGTGCCATTTTTGACTCTTCACCCTCACCTGCTCTTAAAATTGGTAGCCAGTTCCTGAGGTCTAACCTCCACAATATGTCTTGACTCTGTCTCTTTCTTCCCCACTGCCACCATCATAGTTGAGGCCAATGTTAGGTAAGGCAGGCATAGCTGGTATAACAAATAGATCTCAAAGCGTAATTGGCACAAAATCAAGAGAAGGTTAGTTTTTGCTCATGTAAAAGAGAACTGGTCAGGTACACTGGTTATAGTCCATGCAGCCATGTAAGGACTCAGGCTGATGGAGGGTCCCCTGGGCCACCAAGGATATCCTGGATTCATCTTCATCACTGCCAGCTGGAAGGAAAGAGGCATTGAAGAGGTACTCAGGAGGTTTGATGGGCAGATGTTGCGGCTGAGCCCATCACTTCTGCTCATACTCCACATGGCCACACCCACTCGCAGTGGAGGCTGGGAGCTGCAGTCCAGCTGTGTCAGCCTCGGCCACAAAGTGCTTGTCACTTCTTGCCTAGTTTTTGCAGTGGCCCTCACACTGGTCTCTCTGTCTAGTCTCTCTCCACATCCCATCCATACTCCTCAATGTTGCCAGAGTTAACTTCGAAATCACCAATCCTGCAGGCATCTGTTGCCTTCAGAACCATATCCGTAATGTGGCATCCCAAGGTTCCGCAGTGTGACCTAGGCCACCCTGCCAGCTCACCTCCTACACTAAACCTCCAACAGCTTCAGGCCAGCCCTGCTCCTGCACAAAGCCGTGCACCTGTACTTCTGCTCTGAATAGGTGGCTTTCTTTCATCATTCATGGCCTGACCCCTCTTCATCCTTTCAGGCATTGTTTAGAGGCCACCTTCCTCCCGAAGTCCCCTTCAAGTTGGTGGTCCTCAACTGAAAAGGGTGCCTCTTTCCCCTCCGTTCTCCTTGAGTACACTTCTACTATAGACATAGGAGAAACATCAGGATAATGCTTTCTATTGTAACTCTTTGTTGAGTCCCTTGTCAGACGAAAAGCTTACCTTGTATTTTCCTTCCTCTTAATGCAGGATAAATCCAACCTCCTTGGCACGACACACCAAAGCTTTCATAATCTATTTCAACAGATAATTCTAAGCTTCATTTTTGCCACTCTTCCCAGAAGCCTGGTCTGGCCACCTTAAAATGCCCTGTGTCTCTATTGCCCTATGTCCTTTCATGTTTCTGTACCTTTGCCTCTGCCGCTCTCTGCTGGAAGGCCCGCCACGGCATCTCCAGCATCTGTGCATGAGTGACCCCATCACATGCTTCATTCCTCCGCCCGCCTTCTCTCACAGGTGTCCGCTCCTCTGGTGGAGCCTCACTGCTATTCTAGTCTGTCATTCCCAACAGCTGGGAATTCCTTGCGAACCAGAACGTCTTGATTGGTTTTTTGGAGCCTTGACGCAAGCACCACGTTTGGTGCATAGAATGATTAAATAAGCATTTTTTTCTATTTTAATGTTTTTTTATTATATTATGTTAGTCACCATACAGTACATCCCCAGATTCCGATGTAAAGTTTGATGCTTCATTAGTTGCGTATAACGCCCAGTGCACCATGCAATACGTGCCCTCCCTACTACCCATCACCGGTCTATCCCATTCCCCCGCCCCCCTCCCCTCTGAGGCCCTCAGTTTGTTTCTCAGAGTCCATAGTCTCTCATGTAAATAAGTATTTCTTGAATGAATATACCCATCATTTAGACAGCCAGGTGCTGTGAAGCCTTGCCACTGGAGGGCTGTGCACTGTGTGAAGACAGTGATGGTCTGAGTTTAATCATAGGGCAGTCAGGACATTTTGAACAAACAGTCTTTTGTTGTTTGATGCCCCTACTAAGATGGCAGAATGCAAACACATTTCTCATATGTCAAGGACAAGAGTAGGTAAAAATCTGGGGAAAACCCAAAGCACACAATGAAATAAAAAAAGGAAAGAAAAAAAAAAGAACAAAGAAAGAAAAGAAAAGAAAAGAAAAGAAAAGAAAAGAAAAGAAAAGAAAGAAAGCCAGCCAGCCAGCCTAGGAAAATCTATGTGAGAAATGAAGTTCACATTCTTGAACTGTTTCTCCTTCTTCTTCTTCTTTTTTTTTTTTTTTTAAATTGAAACATCTCCAAAGAGTACAGCCTTAAGAAACTTGGCCCAGGTGTATTTAATTTTCCAGAACAATATACTGATGATTATCATCTGGGAGCGTGAATTCTTAACCCTTAGGCTGACACCTACTGTTTGCTAACCACCCTGAAAGCTTTAGGGTTTTTGCCAAGGCAAGAAAAGGGCAGGGGGTAAAGATTGAAGTTGAGTAAACAGGAGAAGAGGGTTCTGGATTGACTTGGAGGTGGTTCAGGCAGAGGGGACAGAGCAATACAGGTGGGGTCTTCAGAAGAGGTAAGAAAAAGTTGGATGAGTGACAACACCTCATGTATTTCCTGATAGAAGGTTCTCAAGCATTTTCTCAATCCTATGAGCTGGGGCAGAAGAAACCAGCCAAGTATTCATGTTTTACTTTTACATAAAGCTAGAGTTTAGAATGCTGTTGTTCTGCTTGAAATGCAGGTCCGAATATCGTATATATTGCTTTAAAGTCAGAGTTTTATTTATTTTATTTTTTATAATAATATTTTTTTATTATATTATGTTAGTCACCATACATAAAAAGTCAAAGTTTTAAAACAAAGCAACAAACACACTTTCAAGTCTGGCCCTGGAAAGAACTGAGGGGTGGCTCTTTGGGAAGCTACTGTCTTTCTGCAGGATGGTTTTGTCCTTGCTTTGTTAGTTCCTCAGTTCCTTCAACATGCTTTATTGTAAATGTAGGCACCCACATGAGAGAATTGTTCATTTTCATGTCTTTTTTTCCTTTTAGATGAATGACTAACTATCAAAACAGAAAAGGCGCATGACTAGAGTCCTTTTAGCATTTAGGCAAATATCCTTCAGCAGTTTGCAGCCTGGAAGCAGATCTAGTTGCTGCTCTCAGCTGAAGAACTCCATGTTTTTGGGCAGAACACATCGCTTCCCATCTTCCTTTGAAACATGATGCGGATTTGGCGACACGCTGCAAAACCCCTGTCTAGTCTCACTTCCTCAGACATCTCAGGGAAAGGCTGAGGACTGTATTTCTCCCCACAAGTTGGAAATTTCCAACAGTTTTTATTTTTTTTTTATTTTTTATTTATTTTTTATTTTTTATTTTTTTTTTANGACATCTCAGGGAAAGGCTGAGGACTGTATTTCTCCCCACAAGTTGGAAATTTCCAACAGTTTTTATTTTTTATTTATTTTTTATTTATTTTTTATTTTTTATTTTTTTTTTTAAAGATTTTATTTTATTTATTCGACAGAGATAGAGACAGCCAGAGAGAGAGGGAACACAAGCAGGGGGAGTGGGAGAGGAAGAAGCAGGCTCATAGCGGAGGAGCCTGATGTGGGGCCCGATCCCACAACATCGGGATCACGCCCTGAGCCGAAGGCAGACGCTTAACCGCTGTGCCACCCAGGCGCCCCTCCAACAGTTTTTAAAATGGTGGAGGGACTATATAATTTGTAAGGGACATAAAACACATGGATTTTTTAAAAATTTTAATTCAATTAGCCAACATACACTACATCATTAGTTTCAGATGCAGTGTTCAATAATTTATAAGCTGCGTATAACACTTCAGTTGCTCATCACATCACGTGACCTCCTTAATGCCCATCACCCAATTACCCCATACCCTTACCCCCTCCTCCAGCAACCCTCAGTTTGTTTCCTAGAGTTAAGAGTCTCTCATGGTTTGTCTCCCTCTCTGATGACTTCCCATTCTGTTTTACCTCCCTTCCCCTATGGTCCTCTGCCTTGTTTCTTATATTCCACGTATAAGTGAAACCATATTATAATTGTTCTTTTCTGATTGACTTATTTCTCTCAGCATGATACTCTCCAGTTCCATCCATGTCGATGTAAATAGTAAGTATTCATCCTTTCTGATGGCTAAGTAATATTCCATTGTATATAAAACACATGGATATTTATGACCTTACCTTGTTCATTTTACAAAACTATAGATAGGTCCAATTTCTATCTGATATTCTTTGGCACATTTACATCTTGTCTTGAAAGCTCTAGAATGTTTTTCAGTGACATTTTCCTTCTTTCTGTCACTCATCTTCAGCCCTACTGTTGACCCTCCATCTGAAACCCAAGATTCTCAAAGCGGTGAAAGGAGAGGAAGGCGCCCAAATGTTTGTGCCTCTCTTCCTGCAGAGTTTGCTGGTTGCAACAAAGCCAGGATCTTGGGGCACTGCTTTAAGATCTTGACCTGGGACACAGAGGTTCTCTGCCTTCCCTTTGCCATGTCCCAGGATTTTGTTGTATAGAACTCTTTTAAGGTTACATGTAGATCTCTGCTGTTCTCCTATTTGGCATGCCTTATACCTTTTCACATTCATTTTTTCACTCATTCATTCAACAGTTATTTACCAAGTGCCTACTTTTCACCAGGCATTGGGCTTGGTAGTCAGGATATAATGGTGCACAAACCAGACACAGGGCCTACTCTCATTAAACTCGCAGGCTAGTTGAGGGGCAATCCTAACAACCACTGCAATGAAAGGAGGGCAGTCGTAACAGGCACATGCAGACTGAAAGGAGGGCAGTGAGAGAAAGAGATATGATTCCATGAACATATGTACAGAGCCGCATGGAGCTACATGGAACTAATGGATTTAAGTTTCTTAAGGAGCAATTTTTGAGTGGAGAGTAGGACTTGTTTAATTGGAGGCAGAGTTAGGGGAAAGAGAGTGTGTGAGAGGGGGGAAGAAGAACATGTGCAAAGATCCTGTGGCAGGAGTGGGCATGTAGTTAAAGGAAGGCTCTGGCTGGAGCTCAGAGTAGGGAAACATCTGTGAGGACTGACCATGGAGAGTATTCTAGGACATGCTCAATGTTTTTTCCCTTACCTGGACAATGGGAAGCCAAGGAAAGATTAAAGGTAGAACTATGCATTTTGAGATCCTGGAAACTGTGGGGAAGAGATTAGGCCAGGCCAAGGAGGATGCTGGGGGACTAGTCCATGCAAAAAAAAATAACAGTCTCTTGGGTTTGTAGGTTTTTTGCCAAGGAACTGGGGATATGTGAAGAGGTCTGATTAGAATTAGAAGAGAAAATAGACAGAAATTGGTGATGGGTTGGCCATGATGTGTGTGTGGGAGGTGAAGAAAATGATGCCAACATGGACCCTCAGTTTCTACTGGGCAAAACAATGCAGAGAGAACCATTCACAGATGAAGGAGACACAGGAGGAGGGAGGAAGGGCAGAGATGTTGGGAGAAGACCATAAGGGCAGATTTGGACAAGTAGAACTTGAGATGCTCATTTAAAATTGATGGTTCTGGAATTCATGGGGGGAGAGCTGGGTGGCGAAATAGATTTTAAGGTCATTAATGAATTCCCAGTTGGACATTCAAAATTCTCCACACAGGTCCCGTTTGACTGATTGTGTTAAGTAGGTAGATTGTCCAGATGTGTAAGCATGAAACAGTACTTCACATGTCTGAATTCTCTGTTGATGAGAGAAGAGTTGTAAGCCTCAATGGTCTCCACTCCTATCTTTACTCACAAAAGTAACTGACATTCAATTTTTAGTCTTAAATCTATATTTCTCTGTAAGCCTTTCTGTGTCTTGGAGAAATTCCTTCCACAAATAACACCACTTCATCTCAGTCCACACCCAACAGGAAATACATGGAAGCGAGCTTGGTGATGAATTGAAATCGTTTGGGTGGATACAATGTAGAGCCTCTCCTGCTCCCAGACATCTTTACTCAAGCTTCTTGGAAGAGACTTGGCCCAGGTTTTCATGCTACATCATTAATGTCCAGTTATTAATTGTAAAGTTTAAAAAAAAACAGTTTCTAAATTTTTTTTATAATAATATTTTTTTATTATATTATGTTAGTCACCATACAGTACATTCCTGGTTGCTGTGGCCAATGTCGTAGAGGTTGCTGCCAATGTTCTCCTCTAGGATTTTGACGGATTCCTGTCTTACATCGAGGTCTTTCGTCCATTTGGAGTTTATCTTTGTGTATGGTGTGAGGGAGTGGTCAAGTTTCATTCTTTTGCATGTAGCTGTCCAGTTTTCCCAGCACCATTTATTGGAAGAGACTGTCTTTTTTCCACCGGATGTTTTTTCCTGCTTTATCAAAGATTAGTTGCCCAAAGAGCCGAGGGTCCATTTCTGGGTTCTCTATTCTGTTCCATTGGTCCATGTGTCTGTTTTTGTGCCAGTACCATGCTGTCTTTGTGATCACAGCTTTGTAGTACAGCTCGAAATCCGGCATTGTGATGCCCCCAGCTTTGTTTTTCCTTTTCAACAGTTCCTTGGAGATTCGGGGCCTTTTCTGGTTCCATACAAATTTAAGGACTATTTGTTCCAGTTCTTTGAAAAATGTCCTCGGTATTTTGATCGGGATAGCATTGAAAGTGTAGATTGCTCTGGGTAGTATGGACATTTTAACTATGTTAATTCTTCCAATCCATGAGCATGGAATATTTTTCCATCTTTTTATGTCTTCCTCAATATCTTTCAAAAGTGATCTATAGTTTCTAGGATATAGGTCCTTTACGTCTCTGGTTAAGTTAATTCCAAGGTAACGCATGGTTTTTGGTGTTATTGTAAATGGGATGGATTCCCTAATTTCTCTTTCTTGTCTCATTGTTCGTGTATAGAAATGCAACTGATTTCTGAGCATTGATTTTGTATCCTGCCACATTACTGAATTGCTCTATCCCTGATGAATATGGACGCCAAAATTCTCAACAAGATCCTAGCTGATAGGATCTAACAGTACATTAAAAGGATTATTCATCATGACCAGTTTTTAAATTGTTAAAAAATGCAAAATATGTGCTACTTTTTGACATCTTCAGGGATTCCCAAGCTGTTTAATATTTTGGAAGGATTTAGTCTTATAACATAACAAATTATATTCTTAAAGTTGGGTCACCAATATGGGGCATATTATTACCAGTACCACCATGACTACTGATTGTCAGGCTGGACATTAACTCATTTAAACCTATTTGGTAAATGGTGTTATTTTTCCCCTTTTCCAGTGAGAATATTGATGCTCTCAGAGGATAGAGAACTAGTAAATGGCAGGGTAAAAGATTAGAAATGAGATGTGCTTGACTCCAAAATCAGTGGGCTTTAGCAGACATGGGTCTCTCTTTTGGGGACTCGACACGTTTTTTATTACTTATTTTCTTTGCCCCATAGATAGTTTGCTCTCTTCTTAGAACTAGTCCCTTCAAATGGGCCTTTGTTCCATTTCTCCTTTATTTAAACTAAGTGTTGATTAGCCAAAAACAGGGTTTTGAAAGTGATCTGTCAACCTACTACTTGTTTCCTGAACTATGTCTGTAAAGTATCTTGAATATGGAAGTTGCCATATAAATGCTATATATTATCTTCTTTATCCAGAACCATGAAAGAAGCTGCGGGTTGGAGATGAATGAGCTTTTGTTTCTGCAAAGCTGAATTTTTATTTCTTAGCTGATATATTTGGAGCCAGAACTCTTCCATGGTAAGAAAGATAAATTCCTTGACTGTGAAAAATGACTTTGAGGGCTGGGTGGTTGGAGAGGTTAGCTGTTGTGCTGGGTCCTAGTCTTAGAGGTGGCAGAGTGGGAAGAGAGAGAGGGGGAGGAGAGGTGCTCCTTAGATATTTGTTTCAGTTGGGAAATGGGGACATTTTATATGTGGAATCTGATATTTACCATACATGGTGCTTTTTGCCCAGAAGGCTCTCAGAAGAATGCATTCTTGCTTTCTCCCTTGTCCACACCCACGAATGATAATCAGCGCCACTTGGGTGATTCTGGAAGCCAGTCTAAACCAGCTACATTACTTAATAGTTGAGGGGATGGGTAGAAAATAGTTTTCCCATTGAAAACTATTAGAGGAATTTATAGGCTGTCAGGGTGTAATTAGCCATGAAAGATACTGGCAGGGGCATGAAACTAACATTCCTCTCTCATCTCTTGACCCTGCCTCCTTCCGTAAGTGGGAGATGTTCTCCGTGTCTTGGCATTCTTGCCCTGTTGTTCTGCTCTTTGAATCTCTGCCCTGGATTAGTTTTTCCGAAGCCCACAGTGGTGTCCTCGACCTGTATTTCTGTGAACTCTGTTAATAGCTCCTCCTTCAGCTTGCTGTTCTATTTGTTTCTTGAACTGCTTTCAGTTGATGTGGAGCCATCTGAACAATTAGGCCAGACAGGCTTTCTGCCATTTTGGATTCACGTGTGTACAGATATGGAAGGTCTAGAAACACATTTCATTAGTTAGATGCTATAGAAGGTCAAGTTTGACCTAGTTGGGAGTTATCAGCACTACTTAAAAGAATAGAATTATTTACCCATAACCATTTGAAAAGTGTGTACTAACTATTTGTTTTCTTTTGTTGCTCGCAGAAAACTAATTCTCATAGCAACTTCTGGCTCTTAGATATTTATACCCCTCATGAAACAGTTCCTATTCTTAGTAGGACTGTGATGAATACTTTCGAAATAATGATAGTTTTGCCGTTCCTCAAAAAGCTAGACCTAGCATTACCATATGACCCAGAAATTTCACTCCTAGGTTTATACGCAGAAGAATTGAAAACAGGCACTGAAACAAATGCATATATGTGAATGCTCACAGCAGCACTATTCCTGTTAGCCGAAAAGTAGAAATGACTGAAATGTCATCCATAGATTAACAGATAAACAAATTGTTGTCTATACATACAATAGAGTATTTTTAAGCCTTCAGAAGGAATGAAGTACTGATACATTACTATAATATGGATGAATTTTGAAAACATGAGGCCAAGTGAGAGAAGCCAGACCCCAAAGATGAGATGTTGTATGATTCCATTTGTATGATGTGTCCAGAAAGGGTAAACTCACTGAGACAGAAAGCACATTGGCAGTTGTCAGGGCCAGGGAGAAAGAGAAATAGGTAGCTAACTGCTTAATGAACATGGGACTTCCTTTTGGTTAATGAAAATGTTTCAAAACTAGATAGAGGTGGTTACACAACATTATGATCATACTAAATGCCACCAAATTATTTGCTTTAAAATGGCTAATTTTGTGTTATGTGAATTTCACCTTAATGAGAAAAAAAAAATAACTACAGCAAACACCTCCTGAGCATATGCAATGAACCAGGCACTGTACTGGGCATTTCACATAATTTTCTCTTGAGACCGCATAACCTCTCTGTGAGGCAAGGTGATGTATTCCTTCCATTTTACAGTTAAAGACTCTAACTGAAGCCTAGAGAAGTTAAGGAAGACACTCTTCTTCTGACCAGCTTTCTAAAAACTTGAATTCCTAGAGCTGAGCACAGCAACTTGAAGAAACTTGGTTGGAGGAAGAGTTGTTTTTCAATTGCATAAATTTTAAAGAATTCTTCTCTGCTCTGGATTTGGACACTGGCTGGTAAGTGAGTTAGAGGCTGTGATTCTGTGTTTGAAAAGGAATGTTGCAAAGAACTAGTTCTGGATGGATGCAGACGTGTGCTTTAGAATTCTTTGGCCAGCAAGACTTCTTGGTGGGATCTCCTGATTGGGGGTTCCCAGAGGGCAGGCAGGATGGTGTTACACTGGTTGCAGGGGATCATTCAAAGTGGCATTTGGCTCTGAATTCATACTTGACTGGTCTATTATCAAGTTTCCTTATAAATTTTTCATTTATAAAATTTTAGCATAAATCTCGTGGAGTCAGTGACTAGGGATTTAAAGTTCTTCAAATGTGCAGGGGGTGAGGTATCTGGGTTGACCTTTGCATGATCTGTTTTTCCCTGTGGTTTACTAACATGATTTTATGAAGACTTTACTAGTTAAGACCTGGCTATCATACTGGGGTACTTTTTTCATTCTTCATTCATTTACTCACTTGCTCATTCATTTACTCATTCATTCATTCACGAACTCATTCATTCACTAATTCATTCAATAGCTCATTCATTAACTCATTCATTCACTCATTCATTTGTTAACTCATTCATTCGTTAACTCATTCATTTACTCAGTCACCCACTTACTCTCACTAGCCCACTAGCTTACACATTCCTTAACTCATCACTCCCTCATTCTTTGATTGATGGAATCATTTAATCTATATAAATAATGCATGAAAAGTTGCTTGTAAAAATGCAAACACTGTAAAAATATATCCAGAAAGAAGTGAGAATCCTTTGGTACTGAGCTTCTGGGATTCCCCTCTGTCCTGATCTGAGCCCCAGTAGTACATCCCACTGCTCATCATTCATTGTTTGGTGTGTAGGCTTTGAGTCTTCTTCCAGACATTTATTTTATATATGGATGCACACTGTAAGGGTTTCCTGATGTTGTATATATAATCATAATGGATTCCTGTTCTGGGAAGGTTTTTAAAAATAACAACTGTTTTGTTTTTTTAATTTTAAATCTAATTTAAACTTTTTTATTGTAAAGAATTTTGCCAGTTATTCTAGAAATTCCCTCACTCCCACCAAAAATAAACACTTTTATGGTTTTTATGGTATTAAATTTGTTGCATCTTTATGGTACAATTAAAAGTATCCAGGCACACACATCATAGGTTTGCCTAATAAAAAAGTTTTTATATATTAACTTGAAGAACCTGGCCCCTTTGACCTGTGGAGAATCCCCCAGGCTGGATTTTGCTGATTATACCCTCACTGTGCAGGTCAGCATGCTCCTCTGTCCCCTGTCCTCCTATAAATTGACAGCCAGATCCAGAGGTCTTACCAGATTCAGGGTCACCCCCTGGGAGAGGTGATTGTAGGTGGTGCTGTGTTCTTCCGTCACGCACCTGCTCTTTTCCCCCTTGTGTTTAATTTTGGGGGATGTGATGCATATCACCCAGATCCATTCATTCACTGAAGTCTGCAGAACAGTGATGTTCTAAGTCCATCACTTTGTTTTCATTTATTTGCTGGGATAATTTTATAGGTATATACTTCCTTTCATCCACTATTTGGTGACCTAGTAGTTTAGTTCATATAGGAAGTAAGATACATGTTTGACAGTTTCCTTTTACTTAGTTTTCAAGATCGTGTACCAGTTCTTTGTCATCCTCAGAAGTTTACCAGTTAGGTTTTTCAAACATGTCATCATGAGCTCATGAGTTTAAATATATTTGATGAATTCCAAATTTCTCGCAATTTTCATCCTTATGGAAGTTCACATTGTCCCATCTGTGAGCCAGAGAAACTCTTCCACCCAGACCTCTGTGATCAGCTGCTCTTGTATGTGCTTGACAGGATTCTAGAACTGCGTTGGCCACTGTTTCTAGGCATTTTAAGTGGACAGAGCTAGGAAAACACACACACATACATGTCTGTCTATGTCTCACTCTCTCTTTCTCTCTCATTACCTATCATCTGTCTAGAAATAGATAAAATGCCATATCAATTAACACCAGTTTCTTTAAAAAATTTTTTAAATTTAAATTCAATTTAACATATAGTGTACTATTTGTTTCAGAGGTAGAATTTAGTGATTCACCCGTTGTATACAACACCCTGCTCGTTACATCAAGTGCCCTCCTTAATGCCTATCACCCAGTTAAGAAATGGGCAGAAGACATGAAAAGACAGTTCTTCAAATACATACAAATGCCCAATAGACATGTGAAAAAAATGCTTAACATAACTCAGCATCAGGGAAGTACAAATCAAAACCACAATGAGATACCACCTCATACCAGTCAGAATGGCTAAAATTAACAACACACCCATTTCTAATTCAGATTAAAGACTATAGGGTTTTTACTTTACCTCCTCTATATACGTCTGTATCTTCCCTCTTTCACACCAAAAACCTTAGTTCCCAAGCATACAGGATTAGAATATCCCATAATTTCTCACTTGCTTTATCCCTTGGTATAAACACAACAGTCTCACAGTAATAACATAATACTATGACCACCAATCATGATTCCTGAAAACAGTTAACTTTATTTTATTACCTATGCTATTCCTTGTCCCTCCATTTTTTATGGCTTTCCTACATCCTCACAGTCAGATCTGTATTCACATAGTCCTATATACTATAAGGTTCCCTGTACTTTCATTTAGGCTTAGTTCTTCAAGTAACTACATGTTAAGTGCCCACCACCTGTCCTTATGTGTATGTTTCTCTAGTCATTTTTGTTGTTTGAAGCATGGGCTTTAGTAGATTCCTCAGGAAAAACCCAAGGAAATAGTATTTTCTGAGTTTCCATGTGATGGAAACACTTTGTCTCTGCTCTTTACACACAAAGGTCGATACTGCTGAGTGCATGACAAATGAGTGCCATGTGTGATCTGGGATTTTCTTTTGCTCTAAGGGACACCATTTGGACAACTGGCAAAGTTAGAATAAAGTCTGTATAGTAAGTCTGACAATAGCTTGTTAATTTTCTTACTTTGGGATTATGTTGTGGTTGTGTAAGAGAATGCTTTTGTTTTGAGGAGACACAAACTCTAGCAATTAGGGATAAAAGTGCATCATGCATGCAAATTACATATCTACACATGCACGCGTGCACACACACGTGCACACGAGAAATATTTGGGGGATCTAGGCGAAAGGTATATGGGAATTCTGAATTCTTTACGCTATCCTTCAACTTTCCTATAAGTCTAAAATGACGTTAAAATAAAAAACAAGCTATTTATATAAACATGCATTTCTCAACAGGCACCTAAATGTGTATGTATCCCTGTTTATGCTAGCATCCATTATTTTACAGGTCAATTTTATGGCTCTTTTGAGTTGTATTTTTTCAAAGATAAACAGTAGAAATTTCTTATGATGTTTAAGGATTTATACTTGGCACAACAAAATATGGGGTACCAAGGTTGGATCCAGAAATTATGCAGGAAAGAAAGACATAAATGTCTTGTTTGTAAAGAAAAAAATTCAATGACAATGCAAAAATACAGAGGTTTGATCTTGATTCACTTTGCATAGATGTCAATTTCTTCCATATTTTCTTGATTTTTAACTGAGACCTTGATCCCCTTGTTCTGCTGGTTTTTCCTTTAAAGCCAAATTAAAATGAACAGAGCTATTATTATTTTGCATTGAGTGTCCCAAGTAGATTTAGATTGGTGGTTTCAAAGCAAACAAACAAGAGACAGATGCAATGGAATTTCATAACTAGATGGGCTTTAGGGTGTATCAATTTTCTTAGGCAAGTTCATAAAAAAACAAGTTTCTCCCCCTCATACTCTGTCCCTAGGGACTAATGTTCTAGAAAGGGAGAACAATTTTCCAGTAAAATTAACTCTGTTGAAGATGTGATGGATTTTAAAGACATTCCACTTTTGTGCTATTTTTTACGGCTTGTGGAGACAAACCCCTACGTAGTTAGTGGGGGTCCTCCCTGGTGGGTTGCGTTCTTGTCCGATGTTGTAAGCACAGGTGGATGTAAATGCCCTCATGCTCAGATCTCCTGGTTGTCCAAAATACTTTCATCTTTTCCACTAGATGACAAGTTCTTTTTGGAAAGGGAAGCACCCCTTAAAGATATGAAACAAATTTCTGTCATGTGGGAGGGCAGTCCCCAACTTACAAATGAATTGTCTTTGCATATTGTTTCTGTCAGTGACTGAAAATTTAAAATTGCCTCTTTCTAAGCGTACACCATCGTTAGGTCCCCAGGCCAGCTGACTAGAATTTACGGAGCCCACCATGTTAATTTCTGTAGCAATCCGACAGCCCCTAATCGCCGGGTGTGACTGTGTTCTAGACCAGTGGCTCTCATCCGGGCCGTGGAGGGCACTTTCTGAAAGGCCCTGCTGGCTGCTTATCTGACACACTGTGCAAATTCCCCGGAGTGTAGATCTTCTCATGCTACTGCTCTGCCCAAGGGCGTGTACGGCTCCATAGCTATATGAAGCGTATGCCGGCTCTTCAGGAAGTACTCAAGGCCTTCCACCACGTGCTCCATTTTTCCTGTCCCACTGTGTGCTATTTCCCCACATGGGCACATGCTATCTAAAGCTTTGCCTGAGCCCCACCCCTTCTCAGTTCCCCACCTTTGCTACTCTCGGCACCCAGAATCCAGTTCCCATTTGTGTTGGCCTAAGAGATACCTCTTCTTTGCTGGCTCATCTCATATGCCACATCCTTTTCCTGATTTGTCCTACTTGGCACTTACCCTTCCCTTCTGTATTCTTATCCTACTGTTTCCTTACCCATTGTATGGCATGTAGTATTGTCTTTATGGGGTAATGTTTGTTCAACTAGAGGTGAGCCCTGGGCCCACCTGGGGATCAGGGATCCTTGTCTTATCCACCTCTGAGGATCCGGCAATGCCTAGCACTGTGCCTGCACAGTGGCTTCACAACAAATTCTGGAGGTGTTGGACTGCCTCCCTGCCCCCAATCCACTGTCACATATACTGAGAGGGGGTGGGCAACATGTGAGGTGCCAGTAGGAGGCCCGAGAGGGGAGCTGTCTTTGTTGCTCTCCAAACATTAATGTCCACAGACAGCTAAGTGCTGTCTACCTTGGCTTTGAGTCAGATATAATAAAACAAAATCAGCCATTACGAGTAATGCTTTTTAAATATTGTTGTAAGCCTCACAAAAGATGTTTGCTATCCCTGACTGGTGTCAGATACAATAAATATAATTAATCTCTGGAAACACATAGATGAAATTACTTAAATCATGGCTTTAGTTTGTTTCCAATCCCCTGAATCTCCGGGGCATAGAGCAAACCACGTGGCCCTTTGCTGCTGGAGGGACCTCAGGCCCTTCTCCTGGGTTTGGCTCTAGGGATAGTGGTTCTTTCTGGCCATTTTAAACTTGAAAGTGGAAAATGTTGGGCTCTCCATATCCCATCTCTTGGGGACTTACTAGAAGAAAGTCTATTTGTGCTGGACAGGTGACCTTTCCTTTCCTCTTTGACTGTGTTTTAATATCTAATAAAGTCTAGAGTGGATGTTGTAGCAGCTTCCCTGAGGACAAATTCAGTGGGACCACAGTCCTGGAGGTGAACAGCACCGAGTGCTTTCCTTCATCTCAGTATCAGCAAATTACTCTGCCGTGGGTCATTATGGCTTTGGAGCCATAATGTAAACACCATTGACCTGATGAGTTAGAGAGAATCTTAGATTTCATCCAGGCCAGTAGCCACATTTGATAAATAAGAAACCCAGGCTTGGTGAGCTGCCATGTCTTGCTGGGGAACACATCTTGTCTGAGTGTCAGAGGCTAGGTGAGAACAAGGTCTTTGCTGGGATCCTTTCTACCTCATGGATTTTTCTCAAACATTTTCCCAGGTGGGATTTTTTTGTTTTGTTTTGTTTTTTTACTATTTCAGAGAACCATGATGGAAAGATTTGGTTAATAAGACCATGCATTTCTTATATTCATTTATCTAATATTTATGGAGGGCTCACCACAGGCCAGACACTTTCTAAGTGCTGGGGATACCATGATGAACAAGACAGATACAATGCCTAGTCTGGGGAACCTTCCAGTTTACTGGGGTAGCCAGGTATTAGGTAGAATAGGTCAATGAATTTTGAAGGGTGTTACCATGGGAAAGTGTAGTGTGCCTGGAACCTCTAATTAACGGGTGGCAGAATTTGTCTGGAGAAAACCAAGCATATTCTAAGCAAAAGGAGCGGCACATACAAAGGCTGAGGGTTCTGTAAGAGCTTTCTCTCATGTCCACATGCTTACTCTAGAACTCTTCCGTCTCCAGCCTTATCTCTCTCGCCCCAATTCTTTGTCCAAGCTTTTCTTTATTTTCCTTCTTTTGCACATACTGTTCCTCTCCTGGAAATGTAAATTGCTTCCTGCCCTACTCATGCTTTAAGTTTTAGCTTTCCATTCGACTCCTCTGGACTGTTCTGGTGAATTCTCCTATATGATATCATAGCACCCTGTGTATACCTTCACTGGACTTCATAGACTCTAATGTGATTGTCTGCTTGCTTATCTGTATTCTTTGCTGGCCTGTGAGCATCTGGTAGGGGTCACAGTTGTGTCTTATTTGTCTCAGTATGCCAGGCACCATGTCTTGAACTTAATAGTTATTCCTGATAAACATTTGTTATATCAACAGATGGAGAAATAAAGCCTCCTGACTCTAGTCCAGTTTTTTCTGCCTCTTTTTGCCCCTTTTTTGGTCTGTTNCCCCCCCTCCCTCCCTCCCTCCTTCCCTCCCTTGTACCCATCTAACAGAGCCTACTATGAGCTTGGCCTTGAGCTGCTCATGGTCCAGCAGATGAGTTGGATCGGCAACTAGATAAATGTTCAGCAGCATACTTGATGTTACAGGAGTTCAAACAAAGGGCTCCAGAGCACCGAGGGTGGACCCATATGTCTGGGATAATCTGAGAAGGCTTCACCTAGGAAGTACTGTCTGAGCTGGGTCTTGAGAGATAAGAGAGATTTGCCAGGTGACGAAAGGGAGCTGAAAGTCTACTGCTTTGGTGACTTTAGCACATGCAGAGAAAGACCCTGAGCTGTGGAGAGTCAGAAGTGTAATGCTGCTGGAACGGAGGCTGTGTGGGCACTGGGGGCGAGGGTAGAGAATGGCGGGCAGGAGGAACCAAGGCCCAATGGGAAAATGCTCTTGCTGGCCTCCAAACAAAGTGAGTTTTATGATATAGGTGCGGGGAATCCTACTGAGGTTTTTAAGAGGGAAATCGCCTCTTTTGTAGGAAGCTGAAGGTACCTCCGTGGGGCCATTATAAGAAAAAAATCTTGGACACAGCAAAGGCAGAGCTTGCCGGCAGGTTTTCAGTGCTTCTCTGCCGTGTGCTTCCCAGTCTCTCTGTTCCCCTTCTCTTCTAGCAAATCCTAGTCTGGAACACAGGCCATTACTAGCACTCGATGGGGATCACTACAGGACGAAAGAAGAGGTGGGAGGGGGATCAGCTTATTTGCAAGAATTTGTCATCTTTGCCTCTGGAGACCTGGGACTTTGAAATGACAGTGTTTACCAGCCCTTTACGTTACTTATGAGACATCTCATTTCCCTTAATAATCCTTATTAGCCAGAGAATTTATTGTTTGGCACTGACTTAAATATATGTTTACCGAATTTTCCAGTGTTAGAGCTGGCGAAAGGACTCATTCTTCCTGGACTCCTCTTGTTGTTACAACAACAATGGTAAATCTTTGCTGACTGATTTGAGGAGGCCATTGAACTTGAGAGTAACAATTACTGAACCAAATGTTTACTATTAGGGCACCCGCAATTCATCGAAGTGCTTCAACTGCATAATTAATAGGACCAGTTAAAATTCTACATCATTGTAATAATATTTACTCTGAAAACTCACAGTTGGACTACAGTTTCTATCGCAAGCTCTGCTGACATCAAGGAATTTTAAACTTCGTTTTTGACAGGGAGGTTTATTAGGGCCTTATTTTGGCAGCCAAAGCCCAACTCCTCTTGCAGGTGTGTGCCGAATTCATGGACTATTAAGGATTGATGTTGGATTAGAGATGATCTATTCAGTTGTTTCTAAACCTAGCTGAACCACAGAATCTACTGGAGGGGCTTCAGAAATCTGGATTCCTGGGCTCCACGTCTGGGAACCTGATTCAGGAAGTAGGGTGGAACCAGGACATTGTAGACGGATTTTCTTAAATGCTCAGGTTATTCTTTCAGTTATGAGAACTGCTGATCTCATTGTGAGGATACTGAGGGCTATAAGACTGAAGTCACTGGGAAGATTAAAACAATCTGGTGGCCTCCTGAGTCTCCGTAAGTAGAACAGGAATGAGTATCATGGACCCCTGGGAAATACTCTTGCTAATAAAATACTTCTGTTAAAAAAGTACCCAATTTCAACTTAAAGAGAGCCACTTTCACAGTGTTTCTAAGAGTGGATTCTCTGACCATCCTTTAGAAACTCTCAGGTGCTTGTTAAAAATGCAGATTCCTGGGATCGCCTGTAGCCCCACTGTATTAAAAGCTCTGAGAGTGGGGCTCAGGAATTATATTTAAAAATACCTGTCAGGTTTTTTTTGTTGCAAATTAAAGTTTGAGAGCCATAGGTTTTCTTTTTCTTTTTCTCTTTTCTTTTCTTTTTTCTCTTTTTCTTTTCTTTCTTTCTTTCTTTCTTTCTTTCTTTCTTTCTTTCTTTCTTTCTCTTTCTCTTCCCTCCCTCCCTCTCTTCTTTTCCTTTCTTTTCTTTTCCTTTCCTTTCCTTTCTTTTCTTCCTTTCTTTTCTTTTCCTTTCTTTTCTTTCTTTCTTTCTTTCTTTCTTTCTTTCTTTCTTTCTTTCTTCTTTCTTTTCTTTTCTTTTCTTTTCTTTTCTTTTCTTTTCTTTTCTTTTCTTTTCTTTTCTTTTCTTTCTTTTTCTTCTTTCTCTTTCTTTGCCTCTCCTTGATTGTGGCCTACACTCAGTGCCAATCCTCAAACTCATGGGAACTGAAATTTGCAAACAATGACACATCCATGGCATGTTCTTCTGTCTTCCTTTTGCTGTTTGGCACTGTTGACTGCATATTCTTGAGAAGCTATATCTGGTGATTTCCATGTACACACCCCCTCTCTTTACCATCCTCTATGTTGCTATGTCATTCTCAGACTTACCTTTTCCTGGACTCCTCTTCTTCCACCTGCCCCTCCTGGGCAATTACATGTCCTCTTTTGGTTCCATTGTGTTTGCAGTGATGATTTCTAAATGTCTTTCACCAGCTTAGACTCATTTCCCGAGCTTTGGACCCACCTATCAATAGCCTGTGGAGTACCTGCAGTTTGGAAGTAGATGGTACCATCAAATCCACATGACTGAATGCAGCAGCTCCTGATGTTCCCCCACCACCCGGTTCTCCAGTACTGTCTCCAGTACTTGAATTGCTGGTGCTGCCACTCATCCAATCACTACCCCAGACTCTTGCCCCTCACTTTACCTCCATCCATGAGCAAACCCCATTGATTTAATCTATAAATATACCTGAGTCAATTACATCTTGACGAAGTTGGAAAAATATATACATGAAATCTACTATCTGTTCTCTCTCCCAAATGCCTCTGACTCACCCCAGACCTTCATCATCTCTGATCTGAACCTTGATACTACCTTCTGGGTTAGTCTCTTCCTGTCAGTTGCCAGAGTGATCTTTGTCCCTGGAATGATCTTTTAAGCATCTTAGCACATCACCCCTCCTGCTCGAACCCTTCAGAAGTTTGCATTGCCTTCGGAATAAAGCCCAAAATCTTTAGTTTGCTGCTCAAGGTCTTCTAAGCTCTGGCTGTTCCTCCACTTAGCTCCTATTCATCGTTTCCCTCTCTTTCCCTGGACCTTAACATTCTAGCCATTCTGAATTACTCTGCTCCTGGGTGCCTTGAGGCATTTTCACAGGAAATTTCCAATACCTGGAATGTCCTTCTATCACTGTATTCTCTTTCTCCATATATCTTCCAGTGATCCTTACTCGTTCTTCTAGATGCAGCTCTGCCCCTCTGAAACCTTGGTTGACCCTCTGGCAGGGGTATGGCCCCTGCATTGTGCACCATTCCACTCTGCCCACACCTCCCTCATAAATCTGTGTGTAAGGACTTGTTTGTGGGCCTACTTCCTGTCTTTGACTTGATTCATCTATTACCTCCAGTGCTTAGAATCATGACTGGTTCATAGTACATACTTAATTAGCACTTCTTAGATGAATGAATGGATGAATTATTCATACCATATGACTTTTAGAACCATATGTCATGTAAAAATCTATACTTATATTTTAGCCATTCTTCCAGCTTATGAAACACATGTCATGAATTAATGCATTGGCAGTAGAGTTCATAAAAATAAGTATGCATTCTGATTAATTGACTCATGTTACCCAATTAACTTACTCATTAAGGGGTTAGCCAGAAGCTGAAAGTGAAGCAAATATACTGTGGCATGGATCAACATTAAACCAAGTCCCTTTTGCAGTTGATAGGAAGGGGTTTTAAAAACAACCAAGGTTACTAGGCATTACTTCATCTTTTACAAAATATTGGGCATTTTTTTTTAACCAGAGGAAATCATATTTCATCCCGGTAAGTAAGAACCATGCTAATAATGGAAAACAAAATTTTTCCAGCATTTTAACTGAAATTATAGTGTTGGCTGTTAATTAAAAGAAGTTTCAGATGCTCAAGTGGGTCTATCTTTTCTTGGTCCTTCTTTTATCCATTGCAGCATTGGCATAAAGGAAGCTGTGACTGATTGGAGCAGGGTCCCGTAGCCAGTCAGGGAAGAGCGTTGGGGGTGAGACAGGTAGTGGTGGGTGGAGGGGGCAATACATCAGTGATGCATCCTGGGAAATAATTAGGTCTGAGCACAACACACGTAGACTTGTCATTCTAGGCCAGGCAGGGTGCTTTTTGTTTTACATAGCCTGTGCTGTTCAATCCACTCTGCAACCCTATGAAGCTATACAGATTTCTTAATTTTACAGAGTCAGGAGCTGTTAATTGATTCTCAGGTTGTAGGAAATTGCATCTGAGTGATTTCATCATTTAAGATTCAGGAGGGTGTGGTGATCAGCTTGCCTGAATTCAAAAGGCAAGAAGACATGCCTTGCAATTCTTCTGCCCCCTTGTTTCTCAGTATTC
Source organism: Ailuropoda melanoleuca (assembly GCF_002007445.2). Taxonomy (NCBI): domain Eukaryota; kingdom Metazoa; phylum Chordata; class Mammalia; order Carnivora; family Ursidae; genus Ailuropoda; species Ailuropoda melanoleuca. The sequence continues at coordinate 8,847,032 of NC_048218.1, forward strand.
TGTCCCTTGATTCTCTCAGAACTCAAGCCTCCTGGGTTCCCACCCCTCGGCCAGATGGCATAGGCAGCTGTATTGGGCTGTGCAGCTGCCCAGACCAGGACAGCTGCGCTCCCTTTGCAGAGAGGCTTGTCAGCTGAAACCATCTCTGGTAAGCTCACTGTGGGAGAATGGCGTGTGGTGTCTGACCTTGCAATGCCCCATTCCTTCCAGCCCTGGTGGCTCTGGATAGACGTGACTTTCACATCATCAGAGACTGACAGGGTGTTAGAGTGGTAAGAACCATAGGTTAACTTGCTTGTCCAAAGTCCCAGCAGCACTGGATGTGGAATGTGAGTTTCCTAACACACCCAGGGCCCTTGCCCCAACACCACCATGGCTCCCCTACTTGCCAAGTTCATGCCCCTGCTCATTGGCACCACTTTTTCTCTCTGTTGAGCAGATAGTAGGGATCATTTGTACCGATGGGAGCCAGTTCATTTATGTTATGTCAGCACCCAAGGTTTGTGCTTTTGCCTTGAAGTTGGCTCTTGTTTCCCATGCTTCCAGGTTGAGGTTCTCACAGTCAGGTTCTTAGTCTTCTTCCCTTCTCTTTCTCCCGCTCCTCCCAGGTCTTCTGGTCTTTTCCACAGCATGCCTTCCACACCAGTCTTCTGGTGCTCTTCAAACACATCTCATAAATTTTGTCCTTTGGTGAAGCTATTTTCCCAAGCATGCTTCTCTCACCTGCTCCTCACTCTATGTTTTGAGGACTAATACGGATCATATTATTTTAACATGCTCTCTCTAACCATCTCAGCCCATGGGGGATCTTTATGCAAATGATCATGGTGTCTCTCCTTTGAAACTCAACATATTATGGCTAGGCCAGTGTTTGCCAGAGTATTTTCTGGAACACATGCTCCTTGAACCCCATTTTCTCCATTCCCCCTATAGGATAAGACCATGGTTAAGTCCATCCATGAGATGCTGAAAGTTTAATCTGCCTTGTGGACATTCCTATTGCAAATTAACACACTAAGGGCTCTGAGAAGTTCTGCGTTATAGAAACTGGCTTTGCTTTTTAAACCCATGTGCCTCCCAGATATATGTCCTTGGAACCTTTTTTTTGTGCGACACTGTTAGCATTCTATTGAATGTGTTTTGAGGAATGCTCTTCTAGGAAGTTTATGGCATGCAATTAGAAATCTAGAAGTCTTATCTTCTTAGTAATACTATAAGTTTTGGTGCTTCTTTATCTTTCCCCAGTGCCTGGTGGAATATTAATTTCTTTATTTCTTTTAAAAAATTTTAAGCGGTGGCAAAAGGCTAAAGGAGGTTTGCTAATCTGCCAATGTGGGATCCTGGTGCAGAAAAGAACTTTTTACATGGAGATATGGCAAAGATGCAGAGTGGTCAGCAGGAAAAGCAGAAATTGTTCAGGGATGAGGACAACTTAGAGTATAGTGTTGTCATGGACCATAAGTGGGGCTGGGTCTAGAAAGGCCAAATCCACTGTCAGAAAAATCTCAGTGGAAAAGTTGTAATTTGAGAAACCCTCGTCCAAAGAAAGGCAAGTAGCTCTAATGTAAGTGAACTTCTCCAAGTCCTGGAGAGTGAAAAACAAATTTAAAGATGGAGAGAGAGAGAGAGAGAGAGAGGGGAAAAAATGGAACAGAATGGATGGTTATAAAATACTCATTTTATTTCAGTTTCAAAACTTTCCTGGGATGAGCTCCCAGATCCTCACCCTGCTACCAGGAGCTAAGACTTCAGTTACTAAGGTTCTCTTCTTGCCAAAACTTTCTTCTTTTTCTCTCTTCTTGCTTCATGTTTCAGTAATGACCTTAAATAACCCTGGATCTTTATCGGTTCGAGTTGATTTGGTTCAAGTTGGTTCACAAGCTATTTATTGAGCACTACTGTGTGCCAGGCTATACTGGGGCTGCAAAGATAAACAAGACAGTCTTTTTGCCTGGGTATGTTCTAGCCAGGGGGTGGGGAGAAGCAATATTAGACATATGACAGGTAGTTTCAATATGGCTCCCAGATAAAGAACAGGGAGGCATATGCTGAGCCTGGGGACTCCAGTGACTATCCACAGGGCCACCTTCTCCATTAGGCTCAGGAGTACAGTGCTGAGGGCCCGTGAGATTTCTAGGAGCTCGTGAAAATGTTTTCATTTTTAAAAAATCAGAAATAAAAATTGAATGTGATCCAGCCTGGATTTTACTTATCTTTATACCAATGCAGCCACAAAGTAATTTTGAATATTTTTTTACAGGCCAAAGTGCCCAGGCCTACAAAAATGGTATGTGACTGTGTTAGTTTCCTGGGGCATCTGTAGCAAAGTACCACAAAAAGTACCTACTTAGACAGTAGGAATGTATTTTCTCAGGGTTCTGGAGCCCAGAAGTTTGAGATGATGGTGTGAGCAGGGTTGGGTGGGTTCCTTGTGAGGTTGTGAAGAGACTATGTTCTAGGCATCTCCCCTAGCTTCTGGTGCCTCAGGGACTCTTTGACTTGTATATGGCTGTCTTCTTGTGTCTTCCCATCTTCTTCCTTCTTTGTATGGCTCTTTCTCTTCACATGACATTCTTTTTTATAAGGATATCAGCCATATTGGATTAGGGGCTTGCCTGGTGGTAGCAAACTCATTTTAACTGAACTAATTACGTCTGCAACAACAGTATTTCCAAGTAAGGTCACATTTTGAGGTTCTGGGGGGTTAGGATTTCCACATATGGATTTGATGGTGGCAGTGGTGATTGGGGAGGGACACAGTTCTACCCATCAGGGTGACCCTGGGTTCCTGGGAGATTCCATGCTTCTCTCCTCCTATGTGGCCATGAGGCGGTGCTTGAAGTGAGTCACATGGCTATCTGTGGTTATAAGTCCCCTTACCTCCCTTCCAGAGAAGTAAAACAAGGAAGTTTTTCTTGTTGATCATAAGACCACTGTAGAAAATTTATATTGCAGACTTGATTGGAACATTTTTTATTGATTTCACTTCTATTTGAAGGTGGCCAGATTCAATTATTATTTAGAAAAATACTCTTTACCCTCAGAAATGCTGAGCATGGCATCTTTAGAAAGTTAAGCGTTGGGGTGCCTGGGTGGCTCAGTTGGTTAAACATCTGCCTTCAGCTCAGGCCATGATCCCAGCCCCACATCAGGCTCCCTGCTTGGAGGGGAGCCTGCTTCTCCCTCTGCCTCTGCCCCTCCCCCTGCTTGTGCTTTCTTTTTCAAATAAATAAATAAATAAATCAAGTCTTAAAAAAAAAAAAGTTAAGCCTTCCTCTTGAACTCAAGCTCTGTAGTAAACTCCTCCGCATGTGCCATCCCCAGACGGGCCTGGCCTTGGTGGGTCCCAGGATGCTGGGGTAGAAATCCCCAGGTTGAACTGCTGTGAGCTGTTTTCTCCCCTTGTCGTAGGGACAGGCTCTAAGTCAGGAAACAAGTGCCAGGAAGTGGTGATAAGGATTTTGAGGAAATGGTGCTCCTCTGGTTCCCACCCTAGTGTCCTTAGGGCCGGGGTCTAGAAGGGGCCAGAGCACATTTCTCACAGGTTCCATGTGCTATTTTGGGGAAAGGGCCAGGCAGTCACCCAGACACAAACCTGGCACAAGCCCACCACAGCCTGTTTTGAATTTGCATTTCAAATTCTGCCTTTTGCCCAGGGAGTTCCAGGGGACACTGTCTCCTTCCTCCCTCACTGTGTAGGCCTGCTCAGCTGGTGGTGGTCTGAGGCGAGCCAATGCTACTTCTCACTCCTGTCCCGCCAACTCTGCAAATACTTCTGGGTGTCTGGTCCTCATTAGGGTTGGCTGAGTTGACAGTTTGCAGCCTTTCCCTGAAGTGCCACCTCACCTGTGGTTGACCAGACGCCCCCATCTTCACTTTTGAAGAAAAGGCCACAAGGGACTGCTCAGGCAGTTGCCAGAGCTTGTCCTGTGGACTCACATGCCATGCAACTCGGCTGCTGCTGTCACCACCTTCCTGTCTAGGAGGCCAGCTCACCACCGGCCTCTCCTCCTTGCCTGGGCTTTGCCAAACTCTCTGGATGGCAGCCATCTTGAGTTTGTTCCTGGAGCCCATCGACTGTCTGGGTTCTCTCACAGGTTGTAAGAGAAACAAACCGAAAATGTGCTAAGTCCTTCATCACCTCCTTCTTTTTCCAGCCTCTCGTTTGAAGTTCTATGCATATTCCCAGACTTGTACTTCTTAGTATTTTTCGTAAAAATAACTCTGTGTGGTAACTCTGGGTAAATATCTTACCTTTAAAGTCTTTACAATCAGACATCCTATTGCAACCAGAATGGAGCAGCTATAATTAAGAAAAATATACAGAATGAAGGTTTTAAAGTGTCTCCCCTCCTTTTTTTAGAGCGTCTGATCTGTTTTGCTATTAACAGGAGGAAATATTTAGAAAAATCCAGGGCATTTCTAAACATCTGACTGTTCAGCTGGGTAAAAATACAATCTAAGTATTTCCTTTCAAATTTGCATCACTTTATGATTAGTCAGGGCTTTTGAAGTATGAATATCCTTTTCCGAAATGTTTTCTATTACAGCTGTGTCTTTTTTTTTTTTTTTCGGTGACCCAATTATATGACTCTTCGGCATGGAAAAATTCACGTTATTAGTTTAAAAATACATTGTTGAATGTCAATAACAGGTTTTGTAAGGTTGTGTTTCACAAAATTTTATGGAGTTTAATTCTATCATTTTGTTCTAGCATGTAGGAAACGGGGGCCCTGGGGAGGGTGTTTAGGGTCTTTTGAGGTAGGACAGAGGAAGAAACTGAAACGAGTGTTAAAGACCTCTTTTGAATGGACCCTGTAGTGCATTCATTACTGTAAAGGAGAAGGCTGGCAGTGGATGGATACATTTCTGATTATTTGAACCAGAGCTGGTCTGGCTGTGGAGCTGCTTCATCTTGGATATTTAGAGTTCTTCTCATTTTCCTTTACCCCGTGTTACAACCATGAGTCCATGATCATCCATTTGCCCCTAATATCTTTTAACAGTGAACTCTTTAAAAGATTATTGAGTTTATTTCATTCCTCAGACGCGTTCCAAGAGTTCTGGAAAAATGTTGCCTCAGATAGAATATAATCTGGAGGCTTACATTCCTTAGAATTTGCTACTCAGGAGATACTTTAGCACGCGGGTTCTTTAAAAATAAATTATTTTTAACTCCAATATTTTCTTTATAATTTGTTCCAACTAGTCCATCATCACTGAAGCAAGAATTTTGAAGCCAAGGTGTTTGCTTCCAAGTGAGAATTTAAAGAAAATTTAGTGTTTGATTTTTTCCCCCTTATCTTTTCTGGGAGTTAGATATATTGTGTGAGTGTTCAACACACCTGCCAAAGTCAACTTTTAAAATAGACATAACGTAAGACCAGCACATAGCTCAGCCTTGTTCGCTGGTGGAGCTCTGTCTCTGAGGGTTTGGGTTCTATAGGACTGGTCTGCCAGCCATGAAGCCTGCAGAGATACATTTGTCAAGAAAGACAAATGATTGCCTCTTGTTTTGAACCACCTCATCCATCAATGGCATCATTGGGTGCAACTTGATCAGGAATTATCAGAAGGGCCTTTCCTAATGGCAGGTGTGCCTTAAAAATGGCACTTGCCTGAAGTGTGGTGGAAAGGCTGCATGCCATCTGCCACTACGGTGGCGCTGCCGGCCTCCTTGTGGCTCTGTGTTTCTCCTGAAACAGGCCAGGGGCTCAGTAAACATAGGGACCTCCCTGTGATTCTTCCAAGTGTCCTTGCCTTCATCGTCAGGGATTTTAAGGCACTGGGAAGTGAAAAGGCACCTGGGACCAATATGCATACTCTGAGATAGTGCTTTTGGCCCCTTCTAGGCTGTGGATTGGTACCAGAAACCAAAACAAATAATCCTATAGTGTACAGGTAGTGTTCAGGATCAGTATTTGAAATTTGGAGGTCGACTCACTGTCAGTATTTTAGGAAATGAAGAGAAAAATAACAACTGCTTAACCTTCAAATCAGAGGAGGTTGAATGATCCACAGTGGGGGTCTACATGTGATTTTTTTTTTTGAAGATTTTTTATTTATTTATGAGATAGAGACAGCCAGCGAGAGAGGGAACACAAGCAGGGGGAGTGGAGAGGAAGAAGCAGGCTCACAGCAGAGGAGCCTGATGTGGGGCTCGATCCCACAACGCCAGGATCACGCCCTGAGCCAACGGCAGATACCTAACCGCTGTGCCACCAAGGTGCCCCCTACATGTGATTTTTATAAAGGAAGGAAATATTTCAGCTTCAGCGGTCCTTACTTTGTATTTTTTATGTGATATCTACCAGGCCTGAATAACTAGTAGAATTCCACAGTGTTAAAGCTTGTAGTGGGTAGAATCGTGTCCTATCTCGAGACCTTATTGGGAAATAGAGTCTTTGTAGATGCCATCAAGTTGTAGATGCCATCCCAGGATGAGATCATCCCAGATATAGGGTGAGCCCTAGATTCACTGACTAGTGTACTTATCAGAGAAAAGATGGGTGGGGGTTGAGACAGAGACACACAGAGGGAGAATAGCATGGAAAGACTGAGACAGAGACTGGAGTGATGCATCTATAAGCCAAGGAATGCCAAGGGTTGCTGGCAACTATCAGAATTTAGGATAGAGGAATGAAAAAGATTCTTCCTCAAAGCCTCCAGAAAGAGCCAAATCTGCTGACACCTTGATTTTCAACTTCTGGCCTCTTGAATTGGGAGAGAATAGATTTCTGTTTCAAACCACCCAGTTTGGGGTAATTTGTTGCAGCAGTATCCTAAGAAACAAATACAGAGCTGTATGGGGTCTTGAAAACATCTGATCCAAGAGCTTCATTTTATTTTTGGGAGGCCCAGTAACTCATCCCAGTTTACATGGTAGGTGCATAGCTGAGCTCAGACTAGAATGCTTGATTGCAAACCCTGAGTTCAGCGTCCCCCCCACCCACTTATAGCATACCCAACATGTGTGAAGCATGGGGTCAGGCGCTAGAAGGAGTGCAGAGGTAAGTCACACCAGCTTTGCCATTAAAGAACTTCAAAGAAGTCATGGATTCAATTTTCTATGATACGGATACAGGATGCTCTGTGATGTCATTAGAGGTTATGAATCTAAACAGGTGGGACAAGTATGCATGATTGAAAAGATCAGAAAAGGCTCATTTTGGAATTGGCCTCTGTGGTTGGGCTTTAAAAAATGAGATTTTAGCATGGAGATTCGTTGGGGAAAGAGGGGCCAGAAGGAGGGGGCGTAGGATGGTGCCTTCTCACTGCCAACTTAGCGAGGAGTGCTCAGGAGTTGGTGGAAGACAACAGTGTTGCTGTAGACCTGCAGGTGGGGACTTCCGGTGAGCTGTGACGGTGCTGCCCAGTGGGCTAGAGGGGATTATTCCAGGATTATTATTCAATCCAGAAGGGATTATTCTCCAGGCTTAAGGTTTAATGCTGTTTGCCCTATTAAATTTTGGACTTACCAGGACCTGTCATTCCTTCCTTCTTTCCTGTTTCTCCCTTTTTGGAATGGGAATGTCTACCTGATGCATGTCCCGCTGTGTATTTTGGAAGGACATAACTTGCCTGGTCTCACGGGGTTCATGGCTGGAGAGGATTTTTGCCTCCAGATGAATGCACCTGAAGTCTCACCTATACCTGATATAGCTGGTATGTAGATGAGACTTGGGCTTTAGAGTAGATGCTGGAATGAGTTAAGACTTTTGAGGCTGTTGGGTTGGAATGAATGTATTTTGCATGTGAGAAGGACATGAATTTGGGGGGATGATCAGGGGCAGATGCAATGGATTGAATGCCTCTGTCAGTCTAAATTCATAGATTGAAATCCTAACCCCCAGTGTGATGGTATTTGGAGGGTGGGGGGCCTTTGGGAGGTGATTCAGTCAGGTCATGAAGGTGGAGCTCTCATGAATGTGAAGTATCCTTAATGAATAGTGTGCTTATCAAAAACCTCAGAGATTAGTGTCCTTATCAAAGGCCCCAGAGGGCTCTTGTCCGTTCCACCACAGGAGGACATGGTGAGAGACACTGTCTGTGAGCCAGGAAGCAGGTCCTCACCAACACGGAATCTGCTGGTTCCTTGATCTTGGACTTCCCAGCCCCAGAGCTGTGAGAAATTTCTGTTGATAAGCCATCTAGTCTATGGTTCCTGTTCAAAAGGGCTAAGGCAGCTAGCAGTTAAAGGAATGCAGAATCAGATGTGAAGGGAGTGAACTCTGGTTGCCTGTTGCTTCTCACTTCCTTCCCGACAGAATCTGGGTTTCGAGCAGGTATCTCCTCTCTTCAGCACCATCTTGTGCCTCAGGGGAGGCTGACCTCACATCCAGGTATGAGAAGTGGCTCAACAGGCCACACCCGTAATGCTGCTCCCCCGACCAGTGCTTGGCTGAGCGAGGGACACATGAGCTAATTTTGGCCCATGAAATGTAAAGGGGAGTCTGGTGGGGGTTAGGGAAGGAGGGGATGCTTCTGGAAATGTCTCCACACCAAGAGAAAGTACAGAAAGAAAACTCCCTTCCTCCCCTGGACATTACAGTTTCTGGATGTGGAGTGGAACCGGGGCAAGCATCTGCTAAAAGATGGAGCTGATACTGAGAGTGGCAAGGAAACAAGAAACAGGTTGTTTGGGACGGCGTGACGCCCCCGAACCCACCTACACCCTACCTTTGAGTGTCCCGTTAAATGGCATGAAGATATTTCCTTATCATCTCTGTACGTGGGCATCAGTGTTTCTGCCACCCGTTGCTGAAAGCATGGCGGGCCTTCCTGGAGGAAGAGACACCTGGGCTGTCTGGAAGATGAGGAGGAGTTAGACAGAAGGAGATGGGGCTGGAGTGTGCCAGGCAAAGAGAACAGCTTCTGTGGGGGCTTTAAGGGGAGACGCTATCACCCCTGCACTGGAGACACTGGAAAAAAAGCACAGTCTGTCTGGAACAGGGGATGGGGGTGGTGATGTATGTGTAGAGATGGGGAAGAAGGAGGGGGAACAGAGAGGGATATGGCCAGAGGGGAGAAATGGGAGTCAGATTACAAGTAGCACAGAAGTTCACAAAGACTCCTGTGGGGGAGATATTAGGGTATTAATTAGAGGTGGGGTATTAATTAGGGAATATTAAACGGGCTCCATCGAGACATGATGAGATCCTGGCATCCAGCGGTGACAATGGTAATGAAAACCAGGGATGGATGTTAAAGACACCGGGGAGGTAGAATCCGTGGTATTTGGCAGTACATGAGCTATGGGGGGAGATGGAGACAGCAAAATCCATGCCAAGAATCTTGAGTGAGTGACTCAGAAGATGCGGTTCTCTGAAAGGCCAGTGAGGAGGGAGGACTGGGTGGGGTGGGCTGAGGTGGAGGGGAGGACAAGAGCAGCCATCAGTGTGGGTTGTCTGCGCCGAGTGCCTAGACTCACACCAGACAGGCAAGGATGGGCTCGCGTACAGAGCTCTCTGGAACACCCGCAAGACTGAATGAGGACGCACGTTCCGTCCCCTCTCAGCTCCCCCGTGGGTGACAGGCAGGCCTTGAGCTCTGACTTGGGCTCTCCCCGTGCTGTCCCTCTGGGGTTTGCTCCTTCAGCCTGTCCTTGTGCCGTGTCTGTGTGGGGCCCTCAGACCCTCCTCTGTTCCTGGGCAGGATCCAGGCTTTGCGTGTGAGTTCCCAAGTGCTTGAGCCTCGTAAATCAAAAGCCTTGGGTTTCAAAACTATTGGCCCTGCTCTGTTAACGATGTAAAGAACTATCTGAAAGTGCCATGCTTTTTGTCTGTCCATTCTGTTGGGCTGGTCTTCTCCAAGTGTCTGCTTTCAGTAGGTAGGAAGCCAGAGTTAATACGTCAGACTGTTAGCTCAGCCCAGGTAGTAGCCATGGAAGGATGGAAAAAGATGGAAAGATGACCTGCTGGGGCTGGACCTAGGGAACAAATTGGGTTAACCAGAGACAGAAATGCAGAAATCCCCTCTGCCTGCATGAAACCCATGGGGACGGACCTAGAGCTCCTTGTGGTCCTTCTGATTGTGCCATTTCACAAGGCTCCATGTTCAGTTTGAAGATAGGAAACAGGTGGCTCCCTAAACTTCATGGCTGCTGTTTTATGGCCTTGAGCCATTTGGGATGTACAAGTTGGGGTACAGGTGGTTTGGGCCCAACATCCCAAATGCAGTGATGACCCCCGCTCCCCAGTTCCGGGAAGAAGTGGAGGAAATCCTTTGGCACTAAGCAAGCAAACAAACACACACCCAAACAAAACAACACGAGAAGTCTGCACCGAAAACTTTCCACTTGCAAACATGTTTTTGTCACTGCCAAAGGTTTAGGATTGCAACATTTGGGCGTCTTTGGCCCCAAACCCGAGGACTCTGCAGTTTTCCCAAAGCACCTAAAATAAAGAATTCCTTTTGGCAAAAACAGTATGTTTGTAAACAGCCTTTATTTTTGAGAAACTCAATTCCCCTTTAGATGTAGAGTATTTTGAATAAAGCCCTCGTGGCTATTTTCTGTCTGCTTCTCCCACTCCAGATCGTCACTGGCAGGTAGAAAATATCTCTAGTTTGTGTGTGCGTGTGTGGTTTCCATTAACTGGGTGTGTGTTCGGAATTTGTGCTTGTCGGCCAGTTGCTGATTGCCTTCTGATGCTTCTTGAGAGAAAGCTTTGCAGATGAGGTACTGGATTCTTCCAGACTCCAGGTTTCTTGTGCCCCAGGGTCATGAAGCTGGGCGCTTCCCAGAGATAGGGCCAAGCCCCCTTGCTTCTTGTCAGACCTACCCCACCCATCTGAACACTGAAACCTGGTGCAAAGCACAGATCTGAACTTGGGAGTAGTTTGTTTTCTAGATTCTTTGTAGAACAACTTTGCTGCTAAAGACGAGCTGTCTTTTCCCTTCGAGGGGGTGTAGGTGATATCTTCCCCCCACCCCATTTCTTACTAGCACAACCTGTTCACAAAGAAGGCTGTAATAATCTTCTCGATTTGGAGGATGGTGGCCTTAGGTCCTAACTAAAACTTACAAATAATTCTCACTAAATACTCAAAATTTAAAATACCCTGGTCTAAAATCCTAAGATGGAAGACAGAGTTAGAATTTGTGATATATATCTATGTTTTTATTGAGGTGAAATTTAAATATCAAATTAACCATTCTAAAGCAGACAATTCAGTGGCCTTTAGTGCACACACAGGGTTGTGTAACCAGTGCCCCTAATTTAGTTGCAGAGCATTTTCATCATTCCAGTGTAAACTCTCCTAACCGGTCAAGCAGTTACTTCCCACACCTGCCTCCCCCAGCCCCTGGTAACCACCAGTCTGCTTTCTGTCTCTATGGATTTACCTATGCTGGGCACATCATATATAAATGGAATCATACAACATGTGGCCTCTTGCATCTGGCTTCTTTCCCTTAGCATCACGTTTTTCAGGTTCACCCGTTTTGTGAGGACAATCGTCCCCAACACAAATCCTGTTGAAGAGCTGTTATGTCTCCTGTTTAAGGCCGAGTAGGAATTTAGGATGGTCTTGAGGGCCTCGGAAGACTGTCTGAGGCTGTAGAGGCCAGCCTCTGCTCAGGGAAACACCCTCTGTCTTCCAACTCTGTTGTACCCTGGCTCTGCCGAGGATGATGCCCCCTGGGGCCCTGATGTCATCTCCTGCTCATGGCCCTTGCCATCTTCTTTCCAGTCCTGCTCTTCACGTGATGAACTGGCTCCCACTGCGTGAACTCAGTGCCATCCTGCCTGGCTCCGTATGGGTGGGGTTCAACAGATCTTAGAGAAAATGACTCTCTTGGAAATCAAGGAGAAGACACGTAGTGGGTTCTCAAACTGCTAGTACATTTCAGCTTGTTAGGCAGCCATGAGGTCTCATGGGATAGAGGTGGGAGCAGATGATGTCTTAACACCTGGACAGGAAGAGGGTGCTGGATTTAAGAGAATACCTGGAAAAGATTAATTATTAGTCATGAAAAGATTTTAATATATGCCTATAATAAATTTATTATAAGGATATAAACTTAAAATGATTTGCCATATGGCCTTTTCTCTTTTATGTTTTATTACTATTGTCTTTTCATTAAAAAAAAAAAAAGCAAAAACCCAGGCTGACATCATTCCTATGATTATTATTGACTTTACCCATTTTGATGTTTTTCCTCATTTTTATATCCTCACTATATTTTTAAAACCTTTTCTGGAGGTCAAATAATCTATCCTTCTGGAATTGAAATTCCCTCATTCTGGAATTGGAAACTTGAGTCTACTAATTTTAACAATTCTTCTGTCCTTCTTAGTTGATCTTGCTGAAACTTAGAGCAGTTACTCTGAGTGGCCTAATATAGCCACTAGGTGGCGCTCATATGCTATTGTAAATGAGTTCTGTCCTTGAAGTCAAAGAATTTGGAAAACAATTTGTCTTCATTTAAGGTAAAAATACAGGAATTGGCCCTTCAACCTGGACGAGCTTTGTGGATACAGATTTTCTTCTTCCTTCTCTTTTCTCGACTGCCCTTTTCACTATGGCATCATGATCGAGCACAGAGACTGTTTCAATAATACCTTGTCACTTTCTGTATGACCTTGAATAAGTCACTTAACTTCAGTGCTCTTAATAGAAAATGAAGGTAATAATAACACATACCTCATAGGGTGGTTGTGAGAATAAAAAAAGTTAATACGTATTAAAGCGTTTGTGTTATATGTGTTTGCTTTTTAAAAAAAATACTGCTGTGTCTTTTTCTCCCCTGCTTCATGAGAAATAATTGACATTTAATGTTGTATAATTTTAAGGTGTACAACGTGATGATTTGATACACGTATATACAGCAAAATGATTACCACAAGAGACTTAGTTATATGCTCGCTATATTATCAATATTATCAATACTTTTGTTCTTTATCAGGACATTGCTATTCATAGACGTATGTTTCCCATATACCAGTACAAGGCCTAGCAATATCAGAATCACTTATGAGTCTTATTTAAAATAGATTTATGAGCTCCATATCTGGAGTATCTATTTTAGTAATTTGGGGGAAGGGCTTAGGGATCTCCATTTAAAAGTTCTCAAATAATTCTGATGCTCAGCTAGATTTGGAGACAAGCGACATAGACTGCCCAGGACATCCCACTGAGGTTTATGCTACATGGACACTGGCAGTTTCTAATTCCCCTTAAACATAGGGTATGTGCTATCCAAAGCTCTGTCCATTGGGATGATTCCTTCTCACTATTGTCTTTCTTGGCCACCCTGAGAATGAGGCCGTACAGCAGCCCCTGGCTGTTTTTGGCTTGTACCCTCATATTCAGCTGACCCCAGGATAAATCCAGCTTGGGCTTTTTCCTCCTCCATTAGCCTTTCTGAACAGACCTTCCACGTGGCAGTAAGTATGAGCCAAGGAGAGGCAGTGATGCAATGGTAGTGAGTAACGTGGGGGTCTGGGCTGCCTGCTTGTATGGCTTGCTTATGCCCTTGATACAATGTCTACTTCACAAGCATTGCCGCTGGGCCTGCCCAACCGTGTGGCCTGATGAGTGTGATGCAACCCAGCCCGTCATGGATGTCTGGTTACTTGGTGTCCTGAGGTCAGCTACTCCATTTCCTCCAGGACCCATAGTATGCTAGGAACTGTTTTCTCTAAAGTTGTGTAGTTATGTGCTGTAGTTGACATGGCCTGTTCCAGAACTCTGTATCTGAGTTGTGATTTTCCCAATATAGATTGCCAAAAATTTCACAGTGTCTTTTTCCGTCACTAATGCTTCTAATGCCATAAGGTCTGCTGGGCCATAAGGCTCAAGTTGTAGGCCACTTGCCCTGCAGCCTGGACCTTTTTTGCAGACCCTTTTCCTGTTTGACTCCTATTCAAAACTTTTGTGTCCCTTGTTAAGTGGATGTGAGCAGTGTTCCTAACTGTGGGATCCAAAAAACCCAAAGAAACCCATGGGGTGTTGTGCTGAAGTCTTTGCTTTAGGAAGGGTGAGATAAATAATTTGTTCTTCCCTTTGGCTAAGATGTCCTGGCATGTCCAAGATCTGGGACTTTTTTTTTTTTTAAGATTTTATTTATTCGTTTGAGAGAGAGAGTGCATGCTCTAGAGAGAGGGGGAGGGTGGGGAGGGAGAACACATGAGCAGGAAGGGCAGAGGGAGAGGGGGAGTAAGAAGCAGGCTTCCTGCTGAGTGGAGAGCCCAACATGGGGCTTGGGCTCCATCCCAGGACCTTGAGACCATGACCTGAGCCAAGGCAGACATTTAACTGACTGATCCACCCAGGCGCAATCTGGGCCCTTTAAAAAGTGTACTGACGTGGCAGGCCCCTGTGTCCTCATGTAGTTACTTCCTACTGTGTTTACTGCATGAGTGTGACTTACGGAGGCCCCAGCGCATTTGCCACTTGTTGCTCATCAGGTCTCGTTCACACGATGTCATCAGCAGGGTGATGCTCTGCAGATGTTCAGCTGGTCCAGGCCTCCTCAGACTGTATGACGACGGAGAGGGGCGAGTTAACATAGCCCTGGGTCAACACTGAAAGTGAATACCTGTATCTGTTTTCTGTGAATGCGAACTGTTTCTGATCCTCGTTTTTGGTGGGATGGAGAGGGCACAGTCCCCAGATCAAGGGCTGCATTCTGTGTACCTGAGCCTGTGCTAAAGTTAAGATACCTTGTCTGGCAAGGGAGCCTCAGTGCCAGCTGTGGGCTGCTGCTTGTCTAAGTTGCACCTGTCTGGTTTCTGCAGGGACCAGACTGATTAATTAAATAGTGATATGATAGGGGCCACGCCATGCACCCTGTAAGTCTTTGAGGGTAATTCTCAGCTTTAAAATCCACCCCAGGATGTGAGCTTGTTTTTAATTTGCTATCTTGGCTGGGGTAGGGGGCAGTTTTAGAGTCTTCCCCTCAGACTTCCTCGCTATGGTAGCTCTTATCTTTGTGGGCGTTTGCCACGCCAAGTAACGCCATCCCTGTGATGCATGTGGGGTCTAGAGTAATGGCTAGGGAGTGGGTTCACTCACCCAGTGTCCTGATCCTCCAGTGTGGAGTCTTCTGGAGGGATGGAAGGAGCAATACTTTGGTTAGCTGCTCCGCCTGGCCTCTGGGGGCGCTGTTCTCTAACGCCCATCTCATCTCTGCCCAGATAGCCCCCAGAACATGCACTTTGATGTTGCTACTCTTTGGGACAATTGTCGGTCCAGCCTCCGATACCTGAGTATAGCGGCTGGCCTCTCATATTTTGGGTCCTGTCATCCCCATTGTTAAACCAATGGGCTGCTTCTGTTCTGCTGTCTCCTGCCACCCTGCCCTGCGGAGAAGGGTACCCACTGAGGTTTTCAGTGATGCCACCAGCTCTTACCAGCTCACCCCTCATTGCTTCAGTAGGTGGAATGCCCTCGGGGTCTTCCCATGGACCACATTCACATGGCGTGTTTAGTCGAGCTGCCCACTCCCCTGAGCCTTTCTGTCCTTCCTTCACTGTCCCTCATGGCAGCTCTGGCTCTTCTGCTTTCTTTGTATGGCCATCATTGGTCCAAGCTTCCAAGAGCCACTCCAGCAGCATGCTAATTCTGCCTCTTGGAGTTTTTCTAGGGGTGCTGTTACAGTATGAATTGTGTTCCCCCTCCCCCCTAAATTCATATGTTGAAGTCCTAACCTCCAGCACCTCTGAATGTGATTGTATTTGCATAAAGGCTCTTCAAAGGAATAATTAAATTAAAACGAGGTCATTAGGGTGAGCCCTGATCTAATCTGACTGGTGTCTTTATAAGAAGAGGAGATTAGGACACAGACACACACACAGAGGGAAGAACTTGTGAGGACACAGGGAGAAGACAGCCATCTACAAGCCAAGAAGAGGAGCCCTCAGAAGAGCACCTTGATACCATTCTTCTAGACTCCAGGACTCTGAGGAAATACAGTTCTGTAGTTCAAGCCACCAGGGCTGTGGTGCTTTGTTGCAGCGGCCCAGCAAACTGAGACCGGTGTTGCATCTGTGGCACAGAATAATGTTCCCTATTGATACACTCCTCCTCCTGCAACTTTGTGTTCTGCCGCTGATCCCGAGCCCTGAGGGCCCGCCTCTCCATCCTGTCCAGGCTCCTACTGGGGGCTCACATGTTGCCTGGGGCCACAGCATCTTCAGGGTCCATCCCTTTCCTCCCTTGGAAAGCCCAGCCGTTCCCTGGCTCATCACGTGACCTCATGCTAGTGGCCCGAGGTGAGGAGGGGACACATCCTCTGTGTGTGTGTGTGTGTGTGTGTGTGTGTGTGTGTGTGTTGCAGGACAGAGGTCTCTGCACAGTGTCCTCAAGCAATAGGGAGGCTTTAGCTCTGACAGGGAGGTGCGGCCTTTTCTGAAGACTCAGAGAGTTCAGGGCATTCTAGGATTCCAGACTGGAGGGCATTACCCTGGACAACCCCACCCTGTATCTCAGGATGTCGTTCTTCTGCGCAGGAGCTCTGAGTTTTGCCCCAGCACAGTTGCTGGGTTGGGGGATAAATTCTGTGTAGCTTTGCCATTATTTTGAGTAAGTCTGGAGCCTGATCTTAGCTTTCTCTGCAGTTTGAATACAAGTGGCAGAGTCCCTTCACAGACTGGCAAGGAGGCCTTCTGGCTGCGATGCTTAGCATTCAACTGATGGTTAATGTCCTTAGGCCTTCATGGTGACTCTCGCAAACATCGGTAGTCCCACTAATAGCCACCCAATCTCGTCTCTTGACAAAGACTCTTTCCCGTTGGGATTTCTCAAGCAGCTGATGCTTGGGTGTTCACCCTAGTTCACTGTGGTGGAAGTTTCCACAACTACACTCCCTCTCTGAACCAGGGGCTATGTGACGGGGTCCTCATTGCTGGCTGGGTAGTGGGTTATCAAGCTCCAGAATCCTGTCAGTGAGCCTCCATTCCCTTGAAGTGCTTCTGGTGTGAGGCGGGGTTCCAGGGAGGCAGACCCTGAGGGGGACATTAGCATCTGGGATGTTTGCTAGGGGACACTCTTGTGATCCAGGAGGAAGGAAGGAAGCAGGAGGAGGCCGAGTAGGCTGGACGGTGCCGCTGTCACCCCGTGGGAAGCTGGCACGGCCCTCCGAGTTGTGCTGAGCTGGGATGGGAGGGTCAGGCTGCCGTGCTCCTGACCTGTCAGTGGGTCTTGGACTCCAGCTGTCTCAGGAAAGGGGTGTGATGTCGTGCAAGGTGGCTCCCTTCAGCCAAAGGCAGCATCTGCGGAGGACGGACTGCCCTTCCAGCCCTGGGGAAATGCACCCTTCAGTCCTGAAAAAGTTCTGAAAAATCCAGAAGGCATTCAAGATAATAAACCAAAAGTATTCATTCAACTGGGGTCACTTTGAACTTTGCGCTGGTCAAGGCTCAATGCTGATGCCTCCTTTTGGTGGATGGAGCAGAATGCTGAGATTGTCCCACAAACTGGAAGCAACACTTGGACAGGCGTGCTGTCATTAAGGGACTTATTCTTATTATCTCCTGAGTGGAAGTCATCTCTGTGAAGGTGTGTGACCCTAGAAGGCTCAGGTCATACTCAGCCACTTTGGTCTCTTGGGCACCGGTTCTCGGGTGTGAATTGGATCTTCCACCTGTTGCTGGGCTGTCATCAAGCCAGAAGCGACACTGAGACAGTCCAGCTGCCATCCTCACGTTGGGAGCGGATGAAGGTGAATCGGGGGACTGCAGGCAGAGATGCAGCGGGCTCACGCACGTTTGAACTGCACATCCCAGAGCCGACCACAACAAAAGCTCCAAAGAGGAAAGGTCAGACCCATGAAGTGCTATTTGTTTTCACTGAAACTTCATCCCTCCCACTTAACACCCGTCTAACCAGCAACGGAATCAATTACCACGTGTCAGCCCGAAATCTGACACAAGAAATGAAAGAAGGACACAACCTCCCCAGGGGGGGTGGCAGGCGGGCAGAGAGGGCCGGGGAGATAGAGAACTCAGGGAGGGAAGCTGTGAATGAGCCACTCTGTCCTGCAAGTAAGGGTTAAAGGCAGCCTGAGACCCTGCTTCCCTTCCTTCTCGCTGTCTCCCGCGCCTGGAACCTGGACCACAGTCACCCGTTTGTATTAGTGGGTGTTTCTATCTCAAAGTGGTCAGCAAGCCTGTGAGGTGATTCGACTTTGGTTACATAAGTTGCTCCATTTCATAATTGAAGACCAAAAGGTTCTAGACATTTATTATTTTTTTGAGCTCTAGGAGAGAGAATTCCTGGCAGATCAAGTTCGGCCGCTGTGCCTACTTGAGCTGATTGAGTTCCTGCATTTCTTGGGCTTCTGTTAAATGTGGTGTCAGCTCGTCCGAGAGTGCCCGGTTCAGGTGATGTCATTCACTTTCCACATTTATGCAAGTCTCGAAAAGAGAGCTCCACAGGCTGCTTGGGCAGAACACAGAAAAGTTCAGTGGGTGAATCCCAGAGGGAGTGCTGTTTCGCCATGTCTGTTAAGTAAGATGTTTTTGTTCATAAAGAACACTTGAACTCTCATCCTTTCATTAATAGGGTCCTAGGATAAAGAACCCTCTTGTCTTTAGGGAGAGCAGTGCATGGACATTTTCTAATCTGTTCTGTAAATGGTTTTGTCTCTTGAATTGCCCTACCATACAGAGTGTTCAAAGTGTGAAGCATTGATTAAAATGGAACAAGGAGGCATCCCTTCAGAGACCCTGGTGGTATAAAAGGTATTTCCATTTATCAGCAGGAATTCATGAAAAGCCAAATTTTCGCTCAACCAGACAAGTCAATGGTCAGTGGAATAGTGCGTGGCATGCATATGAACGAGTCAGTAATGTAGCTGGTGTAGTTGTTAGTTCCATGTGGTCTTATGGTATCGATACCTCTTTTTGGATTCTTTTCTTCTGACTTACATGATGCTCAGTCTTTGGCTCTTTCACCTGAGGAGGGAGATATGTGTTCTCTCTTTCTCTTTGCTTTTTCAAAGTGATGCCACCCACAGGCAGGTTTTTCTTTGCTGCCGGCAATGTAACGCTCCCTGCGTCTTCATCATCACGCGGGCTCCCTGGTTCCCTCTGCTCAGCTCTGCACCTCTCTCTCGGAGTTGAAACTGTCCTTGATGGCTCCCTGACACCTTAAACTCAGCTCGGTCAAAGTGGCAGCAATCATCTTTCCCTGACTTGTCTCCTCCTTCACATCTCTCTCCATTTCCAATGTGGGAGCAAAATCCCAGGGGTCACTTAAGCTTGAAACCAGAGATACTTTCTTGACCTTCCCCACCTCCCTTATCCCCTACATTATCAGATGTTATTGATTTTTGCTTCCTAAATATTTCTCACATTTGCCCCTCTGCCATCTTGCCACTTGGCCTCAATTTATGCCACCATCTTCTCTTCCTGCCTATTCCGACAGCCTCAGACTCTCACTTCTGTGGCTTGGCTCATGTTTTCCCCTTTTTCTAGAGCATGTTCCTTTTTTTTTTGGCTTTTTTTTTAAAGATTTTATTTATTTATTCGACAGAGATAGAGACAGCCAGTGAGAGAGGGAACACAAGCAGGGGGAGTGGGAGAGGAAGAATCAGGCTCAGAGTGGAGGAGCCTGATGTGGGGCTCGATCCCATAACGCTGGGATCACGCCCTGAGCTGAAGGCAGACGGTTAACCGCTGTGCCACCCAGGCGCCCCTTGGTTTTTCTTTTTAACCAGTGAAACTGAAGACTTTAAAACTGAAATCTGGCATCACTTTTAAAAAAAGGAAGTATCAATTACTTAATTTTTTTCACAACTTTATTTTCTCTCATGTTTTCCATCTTCCTTAATTCCCTCCCTGTCTCTCCACCTTTCCCAGCTGGAAAGTTTTGAGTCATCTTCTCTCCCCAGATGATATCAGTTACCCAATGTTGAGTTACTACTGAATTGTACCTGCTCTCCTTCCTGTCTCCACCATCGATTTTCAGGTCAGAGCCCACCTGATTTTGGAGTGAGCCATACACTCATCTCCCAGTGAATCTTTCCTCCTCCTTCCAACCTTCAGCTCACTGTGGGATTCATCTTTCTAAAGTCCTTCTTTGTTCAAAGCCTTCTCTGGACCCATTTTCTGCAGAGAAATGTCCTAACTCCCTAGCACATGTTTGGAGCCCTTTACAACCTACCTCTAATTTACCATTTTAGGGGCAAGTGCTGTCATGTCCGTCAATCCCACCCCCATCTTGCATTCCCAGTGCCCCCACCCAGTCCCTTAGGAAC
>NC_048218.1:8867334-8894246 GCF_002007445.2 Ailuropoda melanoleuca
TTCTCATGTTCATGGCCTATGGCTGTGCTATTCTTGACTGGAGACTTCTCTGGGTGTTGAAGTCCTACTTAACTTTTTAAGACCTAGTGTAAATGGAACCACCACGTGAAGACCCACCTGATTCCACCACCGAGAACAGATCGCTTTTTCCTTACAGTCTCGATGTCGCTTACAATCCTAGTCTGCCATTTGCCAGTCAGCCCAGCATTACGGGCACTTAGGTGTCTGGGTTTGTTTTTTGTTTTGTTTTGTTTTGTTTTGAGCTTGTGGACAACACCCAGGGGTGTGTTTGATTGCTGTTTGTGCTTGTTTAGCAACTACTCATTAAATCGTGACAAGAAATGGAAGCCATGTATATATTATATTTATGAATGTTTTTTATTTGAGTATAGTTGACACATAATTCTACATTAGTTTCAGGTGCACAACATAGTGGTTCAGAGTTTATCCATTATGCTACGCTCGTCTGTCACCATGCAACGCTATCACACTATCATTGACTATATTCTTTATGCTGTGCTTTTTATTCCCGTGACTTATTCGTTCCATAAATGGAAGCCTGTATATAAAGACCATGTACTTTAAATGTATATTTAAAAAGAAAGTTCTTGTTTTTCCTTGAAATATAATTGACATATATTATATTAGTTTCAAGTGTACAACAAAATAATTCGATATTTGTATATATTTAGAAATGGTCACTGCAGTAACTCAACATCTATCACCTCATCCTTGTGATGAGGACTTTTAATATCTACTAAAAAGAATCCTTTATTTTTTATTGTGTTCATTTTTAAATCCATCATTTCCAAAGTCTTTATCAGCACTAAGCACACACTGACTATCTTGTCTTTTTAAAAACTTAATCCAAACACTTAATGACTTTGAAAAACATAAGATAGAATTCATATAAGTACAACAGGAAAGTGTTTCTGAATTGTGATTTACAAGCAACCATTTGCTGGATTTCACATTTTTGTTTCAAACTAAATCCTGTACAGATGAGGCATGAATCAGGTGACATGAGGTTGCTCTGGTTTCGGTGGGGCAGGGCTCCCACTCCAAAGAATGTTCTCTTACAATGGCCTCTGATGTTCAGAGGCTGGATCAGTGGAAATGAATAGCCAAAACTGTATCTTGCTACACAATAAATGGTTGACGGATGCAATGCACAGCCCCTCTTGTATGTATATATATATATATACACACACATACATATATATAATATATATAATGTGAACATGTGGACAACAGATGATTTTTAGATGGGAGTAACATACTCATTAGGCATTTTTAGCAAAATTCTCCTCTAGTCCCATTGTCCTGAAGTTGAAATACAAGAAGTTGACTGTGCTTCAGAATCCTGAAGTTTAACTTAGATCCCTTTGAAGTCTTTTATTATGATTGATGAATCATTTCAACATTTCCTACATTCAAAGGCCCACAGTAAAAGATAAAATCAAGTACCTTACTAATCAAGGATACCACAAAAGACTGGAAATCAGGAGAAAATGTGACATGAGCAGTAATACTAAACTCAAAAACCTGTATCAATCACTACAAATTTCAAAAGAATTTGGAAACATTTAAAGCTCTTAAAAAGTGCACGGGACTGATTTCAGAAACCATTTGGGAAATATTTGGGTGCTATTTCTAATAGAAATAAACTTCATTTTGATACTTTTCTCAAACAAATGTTTTGCAATAGAGTTTGGCATCACAAGACAAGGATGGAGAAAGGGTTCGTACCTGCCTGTTTGCAAGGGGATTCCCAGGATAGGGCTGGGTTTCCTCCCCATGTCTGTGTCAGCCACTGATGAGACAAAATTTGCTTTTTAAGGGACGCTACATTTATGTCCAGATGGGGAGGGTTATCACCCACAGACTAAGGTTTTGGGGTTCTTGGAAAGAACTGCTAAAGACCTGACTTACCCTTTATTCCACTTTCAACACTCTGAGACAAGCTCAAAGGATGACTGAGCCCTAAAACTGCTTGCTGAGAGCTTCAGAGGAAACGGCCAGCACCCCCCGGGAGGAACATTGAATAGGTTCACAGTGGGAACCCACAAAAGAGGAGCTGCCCAGCCCAGTGGGCCAGTGAGAGAGCAGTGACTGTTCACTGGGCTAGCTAGTGAACAAAGCAGACTTAGGTATCAAGACTGTCAAGGGCAAGGATCAGATGGTGCCCTCAAAACAACAAATTTCAAAGAAGTTTTGAAAGCGAAGACCAGCAACTTCTTATAATCTGGCTTCACCCCCATTTTTAAAAAACTAGGAATTGAACCCCCACACGGTTGGGGTCAGACAGCTGTTTGTCCAGCCCAATCCTGCCATTGTCTTATAGACTTGCTTCATTGTGTTACTTCCTAGATCAGAAATCATCACCCATCCCCCCTCCTTTAAGGAGTAGCCCAGAGTCTTTAGCGGCTATTCAAAGCCACCTAAAAACTGGGTCAGACTTACTCTTGTAGGCTTATATCCCCTATTTTCCAACATTACCAGAATGATTTTCCTTCTTTGCTCCCATCCAATAGAAATTTTGCCCAGACTCCAACACCATCTCACAACTAACAACCTCCAGAAAAGCTTCCCAGATCACCCAAGAGAAATGAGACCATTTCCTCTTTAATACCTCTAAGATGTTTCCTGGCTTGTCACCTTTATGACACTCAGCCCAAGCTGTCTAGCGCTGTTGCCCTGTATATTCCCATTGAGAACCCTGGGCTGCCATAAGCTGATAGACAATAAGGGACACTGTTTTTCCTTTCCTATTCATCAGCACTAGGCACAATGCCTAGTGTGCACAGCGGCAGCCCAGCACATATTGTTGAGCTTATGAAGTGAATCAGGCTTTATGTAATGCTTGGTACTTAAAGTGGTTTACATATAAATCCATCCATCCATCCATCCATCCACCCACCCATTTCTACATTGACTACATACTCCATCCAGGTCTGTGCTCGGCCCTGGAAATACAGCAATGAACAATAAAATCATGGTGCCTATCTTCACTGAGTTTATAATCTTGTGGGGGAGAAGAAATAGTCGCACAGTTCACAATCATAATACGGTGGATTACTCTTATTGAAGGCTTACTCTGTGCTAGTCATTATGCTAAGTACTCCTTCCTATTATCTTACTGAATTCTCATTACTGCCCTTGGAGATAAGCATTATTATCCTTTTCTTATGGATCAGGGAATAGAAGTTCAGCCTGTTTGTTAGCTTAACTGCTCAAAGCCATCTGGCTAGTGAGTGGAAAAGCGGGAGCCTGACCAGACTGTTTGACTTCAGAGCCTGTGCTTTTTAACCACCACATGGTATAAATAATTACTAATATTAGAGGGTTCACAGATATCACAAATACCACACGTGTTCGTTTCCTACAGCTGCTATAACAGGTTACCACCAACTTAGTGGCTTAAAAACAACACAAATTTATTTTATTATTATTATTTTTTAATTTTTTAAATTATATTATGTTGGTCACCATACAGTACATCCCTGGTTTCTGATGTAAAGTTCGATGATTCATTAGTTGCGTATAACACCCAGTGCACCATGCAATACGTGCCCTCCCTACTACCCATCACCAGTCTATCCCATTCTCCCATCCCCCTCCCCTCTGAAGCCCTCAGTTTGTTTCTCAGAGTCCATAGTCTCTCATGCTTCATTCCCCATTCTGATTATCCCCCCTTTCTTTATACCTTTCTTCCCCTACCGATCTTCCTAGTTCTTATGTTCCATAGATGAGAGAAATCATATGATAATTGTCTTTCTCTGCTTGACTNATATGATAATTGTCTTTCTCTGCTTGACTTATTTCACTTAGCATTATCTCCTCCAGTGCCGTCCATGTTGCAGCAAATGCTGAGAACTCATTCTTTCTGATAGCTGAGTAATATTCCATTGTATATATGGACCACAGCTTCTTAATCCAGTCATCTGTTGAAGGGCACCTTGGTTCCTTCCATGCTTTGGCTATTGTGGACAATGCTGCTATGAACATTGGGGTGCATATGGCCCTTTTCTTCACTATGTCTGTATCTTTGGGGTAAATACCCAGTAGTGCAATGGCTGGGTCATAGGGTAGCTCAATTTTTAACTTTTTAAGGGACCTCCACACTGTTTTCCAGAGTGGCTGTACCAACTTGCATTCCCACCAACAATGTAGGAGGGATCCCCTTTCTCCACATCCTCTCCAACAATTGTTGTTTCTTGCCTTGTCTATCTTTGCCATTCTAACTGGCGTAAGGTGGTATCTCAGTGTGGTTTTGATTTGAATTTCCCTGATGGCTAATGATTTTGAACATTTTTTCATGTGTCTGTTAGCCATTTGTATGTCTTCATTGGAAAAGTGTCTGTTCATATCTTCTGCCCATTTTATGATTTGTTTATTTGTTTCTCGTGTATTGAGTTTGAGAAGTTCTTTGTAGATCTTGGATACCAGTCCTTTATCTGTGGTGTCCTTTGCAAATATATTCTCCCATTCCGTGGGCTGTCTCTTAGTTTTTTTGACTGTTTCCTTGGCTGTGCAGAAGCTCTTTTTATCTTGATGAAGTCCCACAAGTTCATTTTATTTTGTTTCTCTTGCCTTTGGAGATGTGTCGTGAAAAAGGTTGCTTTGGCTGATGTCGTAGAGGTTGCTGCGCCTATGTTCTCCTCTAGAATTTTGATGGATTCCTGTCTCACATTGAGGTCTTTCATCCATTTGGAGTTTATTTTTGTGTATGGTGTGAGAGAGTGGTCAAGTTTCATTCTTTTGCATGTAGCTGTCCAATTTTCCCAGCACCATTTATTGAAGAGACTGTCTTTTTTCCACCGGATGTTTTTTCCTGCTTTATCAAAGATTAGTTGCCCAAAGAGCCGAGGGTCCATTTCTGGGTTCTCTATTCTGTTCCATTGGTCGATGTGTCTGTTTTTGTGCCAGTACCATGCTGTCTTTGTGATCACAGCTTTGTAGTACAGCTCAACATCCGGCATTGTGATGCCCCCAGCTTTGTTTTTCCTTTTCAACAGTTCCTTGGCGATTCAGGGCCTTTTCTGTTTCCATACAAATTTAAGGACTATTTGTTCCAGTTCTTTGAAAAATGTCCTCGGTATTTTGATCAGGATAGCATTGAAAGTGTAGATTGCCCTGGGTAGCATGGAGATTTTAACTATGTTCATTCTTCCGATCCATGAGGATGGAATATTTTTCCATCTTTTTGTGTATTCCTCAATGTCTTTCAAGAGTGATTTGTAGTTTCTAGAATATAGATCCTTTACGTGTCTGGTTAAGTTAATTCCAAGGTAACGTGGTTTTTGGTGCTATTGTAAATGGGATGGATTCCCTAATTTCTCTTTCTTCAGTCTCAAAACAACACAAATTTATTATCTTAAAGTTCTGTGGGTCAGAAGTCTAAGATGGGTCTCACCAGGCTAAAACCAAGTTGTGGGCAGGGCTGAATTCTGTCAGAGGCTCTAGGGGGAATTCCATTTCCTTGCCTCTTTCAGCTAGAGCTTTCCCACTTTCCTTGACTCATGGCCCTTTCTGCATCTTCAGAGCCAGCAAAGCCACTTCTCTCTGACCAGTCTTCTATCTCCATGTCTCTCTCTGACTACTGGTGAGAAAGGCTGTCTGCTTTTAAGCACTCATGTGATTATATCTGGCCCACCTGAATAATCCAGGACAATCTCTGTATCTCAAGATTCTTAATCATAGGGCATGGCGCCTCTTACCATGTAAGGTAACATATTAATAGGTTACAAAGATTAGATATCTCTGTGGGGCCACTATTCTACTGGCCAAACCATAAAATGATGTAACAGGTGGAGAAGTTTGGAAGTATACGAAGGGCTCAGACTTCCCAGAAAGGACAGGCACCCCAGGCTGAGGGCCAAGGAGGTGCAAAGCCCCTGAAAAGTGACAGACCTATGGCCTTACCAAGTCTGAGAGTGACCAAATGTGTATGGGGGATGGGGAGGGGCTTCTGCTGTGACTGGAAAGGGAGTCAGGGGTCAGATCATGAGAAACATGCCTGGAAGGTAAGGGAAGGATTCTGTTATGACTCTGGGAGAAAAGGACAGCAAATAAAAGGGTCAATAAGGGACACGATTGATTTGCATTTTCAGATCACTCTGCTGCTGTGTTGGGAAAAGTTGGTGGGGAGCACAAGTGCATGCAATTAGTAAGGTATTTCAATAGTTCAGGTGGGAGATGTTGATGGCCTGGACCAGGAAATGGGCACGCAGGTGAGGAGAGGGCAGTCCGGCCAGCAGATAGCAGGGTTGGTGGTCACCTGGGTGCGAGGCAAGGAAGACATATTCAAGTTTCTAAGCAGGATAACCAGAGTGGGTAGGGCCTTATGTTGACACAGTGGTGGCCAGAGAGGACCAGGCTTTTGGATGGGAGTAAGGATGACCAGAACCAAGTGGCTGTAGAAGGAGCAAAGACGATTAATAGAGGAAAGAAAATTTATCATGGTGGTAGGAGGCCAGTGAGTAGAAATAGGGCAAAATTTGGCAGAGTCATTCCTTTTAGTTCTTGTGATTGAATATTTACAGGGGTCATACTGCCTTTTTTTTTTTTTTTTCTGCAAGAAGCTTTATTGTTTCCATCTGGTTCATGGCTTGGGAGAGTTCTCCAGGATGGTAAGCTGCCTACTGGCTGCAGGGACAAGCCCTGGCACCAGTGCAGTTCCAGAGGAGCCCTTCAAAGGCTGCTGGGCTTCAGAGGCTCCTAGTCATGCTTGCAGGTGATCCTTTTGAAGAACTACTTGCCCAGCCCAACCTGTAGGCCAGCCAGCCTGCAGAGGTGAGTCAGGTGGCCACCATCTTTTTGATGAGTTTCACCTCCTTATCTAGGATGTGGTTCTCCAGGAAGTCACAGAGATGGGGGTGTGCCCAAGCAGAACCCAGGGCACACAGATCCAAAAGGGCCTGCTTCAGGTTCTCCTCCAGATCCAGGGTGGATTCCATGGCATCCATTCATCCTGGGACGAGTCTGCACGTCCTGGGAGAGGGTGTAGCCACTGCACTGGTTGTGTATCTTCAAGAGAGGCTCAACACCTTTGCAATTCTCCTAAGCCAGCTCATGGAAGAAGTGGCCCAGCCCTTTAGCGCCACATTGTTGCAGTGGAAATAGAAGTCCAGAGAGTGGTAGGTATGGGACACCTGCAGATGCATGCTGACCAGGTGGCTGACGGCGGCCTCTACCTCAGTGGAGTAATTCTGATGAATCTGGGAGCTCATGGTTGATTGGTAATAAGGAGCTAAGCTCAAACTAGGGAGTTGGCTGGTCCTGAAGGCAGAGTGTAGCTGAGAAGATGGTTCTGAAGGTTGTGCCTGTAAAAAGATTGGAGGGTGGTTGAAGCCTGGTGGAAAGGGCATCCCTGGGTTTGTTCCATCCAAACACTGTTGAAGCAAGAGACCAGGGGCTCATTGCCTGCAGAGGCCATGTTGTTTTAGGAGGACCCAATACATAATCTTAAAATGTCTTCTGGAAAATTATGCAGACTAAATATTCTAATTGCTGGTTTGGTTTGATTAAGGGCAACAGATCTGTTATCGTATTTCAGCCTCTCCATCTTAATAACCAATCATTCTTTTTCTTCCTTGCACATGATACTTTAGTGCATATCGTATATTTCTTCTGATCCTTAGTCTGATGACAGAATGATTCTTTGGGCACAGTATGATATGACCTTAATTTTTAATAAGGTTCATTTTGTTCTTCAGTAAATACATACAGAATTGTATTTCAACAAGATTAACATTTTGCAAAAAGAAGATTCTGGAGAAATATGTTTTGGCCTGAGTTAATTATGGGACTTAACAAGGAAAAACAATCAACCCACCATGCAACAGTGAATTAATTGAATGGCATGCACGCACTTGTAACCTAACGAGTTACTTTATGTACCTGTCCTAGGATGAAAGTCCGCAATTATCTTGTTTAGAACTCACAACATGACCACATCTATTAACACGTTAGGTTTAGAAACTCCATACTGGAAGAGAATAGACTAGATTCTCCCAGCAAGCAAGAACACTCTGGAATTCTGTACTGGCCTCCCATTTATCCCCAGGGACGACAGTTTTCTGCAGGGTGGGTTGACTTGGATGCCCAGGCTTCTGTGGAGAGACATCCCTTTAGTTCTTTTCTATAGTCTGTTTCAGTGGTTTTCAAACTCCAGTGAGCATAACAATTATTCTACAGGGCTGTATAGATAAAGCCATGGATCTCATGCTTGACTCACAATGTAAGACAATTTTAAGGGTACTTTAGACTGTAATTTTTTGACTTTGGTGCTGATTTCAGAACTTAAACTCCGTGGGGTTCTTGGAACCGAATGCAGTCTGGGCTATGACTCCAAGTCTGATTTTGGGAGGCATTTCAGCACATGCTTCTGAATAGAAGAGGGGCTGAAGTTAGAGATAGCAAGGGGACACACCATTGTGAAATTGATGAAATAACTAGAAAAGGATAAGCACCCTGTGGTCATGTGTGTGGTAGAGAGGTGCTGGCCTAGCAACACAGCAGATATTAATTGTCACATGCCAATGCAGGAACAGAGGTGGACCTAGGATATATGCAGTGAGATTCCTTTCCACGGAAAGGACCCAGGTTGTCACCTAGAGCTGTACAAGCGGAGGCCTATCGTAGTTTCAGTACAGAGAAGTTCTGGGAGCACCACACAGGTCATGGTGCACATAATAATGCCGCTGCCTTCACACTGACTTTGATGGTTACATCGGCACCTGCCATGTTAAAATAGATTTATTAATTTGAAGTTTTGTGGCTTTTCAATCATTTTGATTACATTTATTTTCAATGTTATTGTAATTTTATAGTGGCAGAAGTGTTCTAAATAGAGGGAACTTATTCCTAGTTTTATCTGGGTTCATAGTTAAGAAATACTACAATTTAAGCAAGTTACTCAGACTGGGGACGTGATGCATTTGGTGTTGCATAGAAATCCCTCTGGGAGTTTATATACTCAAGTCCATTCTCAGACTTCACTGCACCCGTGGGGTCTAGAGGTGAGTAGGTGGTAAATGTGGGCAATGTTTTCCTATAAAAAGGGTCCATGTCTTGTTCAACTTAGGGAATACTGCTGTTCACTATTCCTAAGAACAATGAGAAAGCATGTTACGTCTTTCATAGCTGCTGTGTGAAAATGGCACCGAGTATCACGTAAAGAAGTCCTTGTTGATTCTGCAGTATCTAAAGTGCTAAGTTATAAAAATAT
This sequence comes from Ailuropoda melanoleuca, assembly GCF_002007445.2. Classification (NCBI taxonomy): domain Eukaryota; kingdom Metazoa; phylum Chordata; class Mammalia; order Carnivora; family Ursidae; genus Ailuropoda; species Ailuropoda melanoleuca. The sequence continues at coordinate 8,876,567 of NC_048218.1, forward strand.
CAGACCCTGAAACCTTTGCATGCCCCTAACACAGCCCATATGATAGACGGTATAAAATCCATTTAGTAAAAAAACCACAGCAAAGTGAATTTAGCAGAAAAGCCTCTTAGGAAAACAGCCACCAAGATAAGACTTGGCAAAAAACAACAAACAGAAGCCTGGGCAGGCTGTTGTCAGTGCAAACCCTGACTTTCAAGCTGAACTCTCCTTGCTGAGTATAAAGTAGGGAAGAAGCCAGCAGAGAGGCCTTCAACTTTCTGTAGACGCTTAACATGTTGTGAGGATTGACGTGTGCACACTAACCACCTGCTCCTCTTCAGACTCCAGCATCTTGTACGCGCTCGGTGAGCGTCCGAGGAGCGGAGGGAGTCTGTGCTTCCAGAGTGATTTCTGCTCAAGCATCACTTAACGTGTGACAGCCCGTTGGCAGCTGCTGTAAAGGAAGTGCTGCTTTTAGACACGTGGGATGTAGAGCTCACGTGTTGATTTTGAGAAGGACCATGCAAGTGCATGCTGCTTTCCCGGGCTGCTGCCTTGCTTCTGCGTACCTGATTCATCAGGACCGTGCTCATCCCAGCTTGGCCCAGTGGTGTATGCTGCCATGCATCTGCCTGCAAGCTCACCGTTGGCCCTTGAGCCTGTTCTGATCAGTGTACTAACCAGCCCGTCTCGATGGGTGAATGGGGGCCTGGAATGACTTCATTTTCCTTCTGCCCTGGGTCTGGTGAGCCTCAGGTATTCTTTCTACCCTAGGTGTCCAGGAAAATGGCAGTCTTACTTTACCCTCTCATCTTTTCTGAAAGCTTGGGTGAGTGGTCCGTGGATGAGACCTCTTTCTCAGAATGAGTTTACACACCAGTTTTCCACTAGGATTGGAGCCCTGCCTTGCCCCTGGCTAGGCAAGGGTTTTGTCATCCCAAGTTTTGCATCTTTCTTTCTCTGCAGAGCCCCTGACACTGGCACAGGTGGGATTCCTGGAGGAGTGCATGGTCAAAAGCCTTGGCTGTCTATCTAAGGCTTGGTTTAGACCTATGTCTCAGCACCCAGCAGAGCTCCTTCCCCTCTGCATAAGTGAGTTGACTTTTTAGCTTTATAGATTTAGCTCAAAGCAAAATCTTAATTGCCTATCATTGAAATGAGAACTGTATTACTACTTACTAAAAATGTACATTAGGGACACATGGGTGACTCAGTTGGTAAGTGTCCAACTCTTGATTTCAGCTCAGGTCATGATTTCAGGGTTGTGGGATCAAGCCCCGTGTCGGGCTCCATGCTGGACGTGGAGCCTGCTTGGGATTCTCTCTCTCCCTCTCCCTCTGCCCCTTCCCCACTGTGTGCATGCTCTCACTCTCTTAAAAAAAAAAAGTACATTAGGAATAGTGCTCATATGGATTCAGAGGTGAAGTCCAAGCTAAGTGTTGGTACATCTTGGGGATCCCTCTAAGCAGTCTCACAACTGTTGTGATACTGCTCCTTGGCATTTGGTGTAACTGGAAAAGGGAAATCAAAAGCTTTGAGCTTGTTCATAGATTTATAGCACCTCACCGTGAAGGTTTTTTATTAGTTTTTTTTTTTAAGATTTTATTTGTTTATTTGACAGAGAGAGAGAGAGAGCACAAGCAGGGGGAGTGGCAGCAGAGGGAGAGGGAGAAGCAGGGAGCCTGACATGGGGCTCGATCCAAGGACCCTGGGATCATGACCTGAGCTGAAGGCAGACACTCAACTGACTGAGCCACCCAGGCACCTCTGTTAGTTTCTTTGTTAATTTTTTTTTAACCTATTTTGAGGAATGGCAGCTATTGAGCTGACCAATTCCCAGTCATTCATCCATTTGTCAGTCCAAGCATGAGATACAATTCGTCCTCCCATCTGCACCGAGCAAATGAGGAGTGGCAATGTTGGCCATTGCCTGGACTTCAGGAGAAGGGAAAGTCTAGGGTGCACTAGACTATTGGACGTTCATTTGGTTTCCAGGTTGACACGGGCAGTAAAATATTAAGATGTAGGGGAAGTCTAGGGGACAGTGAATTCTTTTTCTTTTACTCTGTCTGAGATATCTCCCATTATTCTTTGGGAGAAGAATCAGGCTTTTGCCCCAGTAAGAAAGATCAAGCTGCTAGACAAAGGGCTTGGATGGGAGCATCCGTTTGCAGAGACTAATGATTTGAAACCCACTTTGCAAACTACCACACTACCAGACCTTGCTCCTGCTCCTTTGTTTTTCCCTGACCAATCTGTGATTTTCACTGCTCTTCACTTTCTGTGCCAAAACCCAGTGTCCAAATGCAGAGTTGGATGCATGACTTTTTAAAAAAAGATCTATTTTATTTATTTTAGAGAGAGAGAACGCGAGAGAGCATGAGCAGAGGGAGGGGCAGAGGACACGAGAGAGAAAATCCCACTGAATGTGGAGCCTGATGCGGGACTCGATCCCAGGACCCTGAGGTCATGACCTGAGCCGAAACCAAGAGTTGGCTGCTCAACCAACTGAGCCACCCAGGCTGCCACTGGATGTGTATCTTTAGACCAAGCACCATCCCTTTCACAAGCAAAGCTGTCTTCTTGTGGGCCCCTTGGTGGGATTTTAAGATGTCTCTGAGAATTGGATGCATGGTGATGGTTTGTCATTTGAAGATGGCTGGCTTATTATAAATACCAAAGGCAATGCTAGCCAAGAAAGTAGGTGTAGGGTTTGGTTGTCGGGGTAGAGGATGACAATAGCTTCCTTTCCAATTTTTATAGGAAAAGCCAAGTTTCAAAACCTGGGAGTGGGGGTTTGAGCACAGGGAGAAGATGAGATGAGGACGCAGGGCGGGATGAGACGGGATCTGTGGGTCCTTGGAACGACCACGGGCTGTACTGAAAACGTGAACTTTCCTAGCATCTTCAGTCACTAATGAAAAGTTTGTGACATCTGCGATTGCATTTATCTTTTAAATTCCCTTTCTAACCCTTGTTTCGGGTAGTCTGGTACTTCATTAGTAATGATTTTACTGACAGTTCCTTTAAACAGTCTCTGAATTCAGGTGGAGGAAGATGGATTTTTAACTAATCTTTTTTGGCATAAACATATATCATATAGGAGACTAACTATTCTTTCCATTTTTCATTTGTTTTCTTTGGTGTTATCTGACATTAGGTTGTCAGAACAAATTAAAGCAGTGAGTGAGCAATAATTGCCTTGCGATATAAAAAGATGGGTAAAAATTGCTTTTTAACTACGTAGATGCTCTGTTTCCTCCATCTCAAACATCCAGGGCGAGCGGCTGTGTCTTTAGCAGACAGGCTTATGGATATATTTATGGACCTGGCCCATCTTTTGGAAGTGGGGATTTGTACTGAATAATTTGGATTTGTGGACTTCGTGTCTCAGCTTTCCTGGATCAGTGCCAACCTCCTCTTCATTTTGCATGATGCACACGTGGTCTTGCTGCTAGCGCTCATCTTGTCTGCCCGCTGTACCCTTTTTTCAGACCATCCACCAGCATCCTTCACTGCAGCTGAGCCCCTTTCCATATGACTGAATTGTGAAGAGCGGCCGGATCCTTTCTAAAAACCCACTTCAAAACCCAATTTGAGAACAGAGTGACAAACTCCTTAGAACCCTAGGCCCATGATGCACAGAGGCATGCAAAAAACAAACCGCACACCATCGTCATTTTCTTAACTATTTATTTCAGCCAATTCCTTGGCAGATTCCAGGGGTTTTTACCTATTATTATTTTCAGTACAGGAAAAGTGAAGCAGAACAGTCCTCCCCCGCCCCCATTAATATGTGTCGTAATTAGAATTCTCAGTCCTTAGAATTCTTTGTGGTCTCACGAAGACTGGCAGGTTAATTAATGGGTGGGACACCTGGGTATGTGAGTCTGGTCTCGGGGAGTAAAACTTGTACAGAAAATGTGAACAGATAGAAAGTCACCTCTTAAAAGAGAGGGAAACGTACTCAGGTTTGGCCAAGAGAGATGCTCAGGCCATTAGCTGAGTAAGGTAAATTGTCTGGGTACAAGTTTCATTAGAAGAGCGCCCCTTACCAACAGGTTATTGAAATGGGAAACTGGGATTAGGCTCATTGGGTTTTCTCACTGTCCACTCAGGCGAAGCCAAACCAGGATGAAAAATGACAGCCGACTGCTTTTGAGCTTTTATTCCATAGAGTCATGTGACTAAACCTTAAAGCTTCAAGAGCAAGTGGTGGACTTCAGAAATGCCTTAAGACTCGCTAGGTATGTATGTATATGAGCGTGTGCACAAGGGTTTTAGACCAATTTCTTGGGGGGAGATATAACTCAATTATTAATTTAGGATTATTTTGCTACACAGGAATCAGTACCAATAGGCACTTGTAAATTTCTGGATTGATTAGGCAAACAAAGAAACGAATTGAGGGCTTTCTCTGTGTTGTGTGGTGGGGTAGTGAAGTTACAGGACACAACCAAGGGCCCCAGGAATTTGTGGTCTCAGAGGAAATGGCCAGGAAAATAGTCAGGATGGAGAGTCTGATAGGGCTGGGACCACGAAGCGGGAACAGAGCGTGTCAGTAATGTTCTGGAGGGGAGGAGGAGGGTGAAGAGGGGTGAAATGTGTCCAGGGGTAGTGAGACTCGAGCCAGACCATGGAAGTGAGATGGACAAGAAATAGACAATCTAACAGAGGGGCAGTGATGATGACAAGGGAGGCATTCCTATTGGTCCATATAATGAGGAAGTGGCTTGTGGCATAATATTTCTCCTCAGAGACTATTCCGTTTGAACTAATGAATATTTAATCCCAGATTGCTAGATAATTTTATTTAGACTTTGATCTTTTTCTGAAGGTATTATCTTAAGTTTTGTTAGTTTTAAATGTTATTTTAAAAGTCCACTTGTTGGTTTGTTCAAATATTTTATTCAAGGATTATTTAAGAGGATGCATATTCATTTCAATGTAGTAAGTTTTTTTTTGCTTAAATACTATTACTCATTTCTAATTATTTTTGCTTCATATTATGATGTTACAGTATTCAGCAAGTATTTATGATTGCTATGTATTCATTTTGGGTTCTATTTTTATTGATACAAAATTATAGTCTTTGTCCTATTTAATATTCTACCTGGACCTCAACTTCATCAGAAATAAATGGTCATACTTTCCTATTTTTAAAAATCTATTTTTAAAATCGATGTAATCTTTGCACATGCTCCTTCTTAACTTTTTCTGGTCATTTTGTTTCAACATACTTCTTGAGAGCACAATGTATTTGATTTTAAAAATCCAATCTGTTCACCTTTTAATGTTTTTATTTGTTTCTGCCATGATTCTTATGCTGGTTTTTTGGGTAAGTTTTTTTTTTTCCTTTTCCCTATGTTTTTTTTGAGTACTTATTTTTCACCTTTACATTTTCTTGAGTTTTGAATTGATGTACTCTAGTTTTAATTTTACTGGTGGTTTTCTAAGTAAAAAAATTTCAAAATGTGTATTTCTATAAATAATCAAAATTAAGAATGAAAAAAATTTTAAACTCTCTATATCAAGTAAGGGATTTAATGCATTTTCTTTCCCATTTGTGAGAATGAAAAAATATAACCTGTGGTTTTACATTCAAATGATTGATACTAAATATTAATTATTATGTTTTTTACTATTCTCTGTCTGTAAGAGGTATTTTACATTTGTATTCAGTCTGGTCCGTGTTTTCATAATCTTCATTCAGATTATCCTTCCTGAATTTCAGTGTTCACCACCAGTCCTTTTAGATCACAGTTTTATTTTTTTGAGTCCTCTCTTGATTATTGGTGTATGTCTCTTCATAATTTTTTATTCATTTTAAATTCAGGCAAAACTATTGTTGCATTTTCTTTTAGCTTTCAGTGTCCTGGAAGGGACGTCTGAAGCTGCCTTAAGTTTTGTTTTGTTTCTTTTTCTTTTGCCTCTTCCCCTCTGCCTGAATTCTTTTTTTTTAATAATTTTTTTATTATATTATGTTAGTCACCATACAGTACACCCCTAGTTTTTGATGTAGTGTTCCATGATTCATTAGTTGCGTGTAACACCCAGTGCACCATGCAACACGTGCCCTCCTTACTACCCATCACCAGCCTATCCCTCTGCCTGAATTCTTAAATGCCTTTTCATCCATTCATTTGATATAAGGGTTGTCAGAAAGTATTTTGATGTGGCTTCTTTTCATCAATTTATTTTGGAACATGATGAATGAACCCTCTCCTCTCACATACTCACGTGTTTAGTTTTTTGTTTGTTTGCTTTTTTAAAAAAATTCTAACGTTTTCATAAATTATTTTAAATCAAAACTTTCTTTTCACCTTTTCTGGTGTCTTCCTCAAGAATTCACAGTGTGTTGGGGCGCCTGGGTGGCTCAGTTGGTTGAGCATCTGACTCTTGATTCAGCTCAGGTTGTAAGATCTCAGGGTAGTAAGATGGAACCCGAAATGGGACTCCTGCTTGCACTTGGTGGGAAGTCTGCTTGGGATTCTCTCTTTCCCTCTAGCTCTCTCCCCCACCCAGTAGATACATCTCAAAAAGAAAAGAATTCACAGTTTGGAAGTTGGAGGTGTTGTTTCTGAATATCTGCCATCTTTTTGCATTTCATTTTATCTCCTTATCTCTTCTCATTTATTCTGAGCACCCAACTTTTCCTCCAAACCATGGGTTCAGTTTTCTACATGATCAAGTCTGCTTTTTGCCAGACATGAAGTGGATATTTAATTTAAGAGGGCAAACGTGTTTTCTTGCCATTCTTCACGGTCTCACTGGCCGCCCTGTAGATTTTATGCTCCTAATTTGCATTCTACCTTGCGGTTCTTTCTCCCAGCTCTTTGCTAAGTAGAGCCCTCTCTTTGTTATCTGCTTTCCTGACCTTCTGAATCGATAGAACATGGGGAAAAAGTGTGACCCCTGCATCCCCTGCTACTGAAGGTCTTGACATCTTGCAGTTGGAACTGCCACTCCCCATGTGCCATGCACCTTCACTGTTTACCCCCTTCTCCTTTCTTCAAGTCATTTAGTTCGTTTCCTTTTTCAGATAAAAGTATAAAGTGAGGCTCTGAAGGGATTAGAACTATCAAAATCCTGTGCCTACCCAACATGGGGATGGCTGAGCCGTTTTCTGTTACATATAGACCTTGGTTTGTGAGTACAGAGACAGAAAAAGGGTCTGAGCTCCAATGGGGCAGCTGTTGGCTTTATTTTGTAGTAAGTGACATCTCTTTCCATATTCTGGGAATAGTTTGTCTGCCAATAATAGTTTCATTCTTCTTGTAGGGTTTTCCCTCTTTCTTTTTTCTCCTACGTGGAAACTGGGGATAGACTGTATTTTAAACCAGAGGTCAATATCAATAGGATTTTTATTTAAAGGGTGTTTTTACCACTCTAGCCATCATTCTCTGGTGATGGGTCCCATTTAGCCAGAGTTCTCTTTAAAATGTCTATAAATGTCACAGGACACACAATGGCAAAGCTAAGATGACATTCCTGGAAAGAAGCAGGGTGAATAGTTTTGGTTTTCTCCCTAAGTCTACTGTAGAAGACATGTTATGATATGGATCATGACTTGACTTGGTGGAAATAAGCCTGGTTTGGGAATCAGAAATCCAGGTGACCTCTACTGGAGTATGAGACTATGGATTTCTATTTCTTGACATGTAAAAGGAAGAGGCTGAGTTAAAAGATTTCTACAGTCTTGTTGACTCACATTCTGCATATTTTTTAATTAGCATAATGAACATGGCATTCCATTTCATCTCTCTGTTGCTGAGCAAAGCCTGGGGCAAGAAGAGGATGCTGCTTTCTGATAGGAACATGGAAAGGTGTATTTGTGGATCCGCAGGATGTGACCTTGCCTTTTGGTGCCAGATCTTAATATGTATCTTTATTCCTTGCATTGTTCCATTGGGTGAACAAGGGGAGGAGTTGCATACCAAAGGAGATTTTTCTTTAAGGAAATTAGGGCTGACCAAACAAGGGATTGGTTGCTATTATCAGACACTAATGGCCCCTGATAAGGTGTAATCAGAGAGCCCAAATGGCAGGGTTTAGAGCTCAGTAACCAGGCTTCCCTTACGTAGGAGATACAGCGTGGCTATGCTTGGAATGGATTCTTTTCTCTGTAAATTTTTAATCAGCTCAAAAATTTTCATGGAACAATTTACTTCTTCTCCTCCCCCCCCCACATTACTTAGCTTCTTTTGACCTTGATTAAGTGGAAATGTGAATATATATGTTGATAGTAATTATTCCATACATATATTCCACAATTACTATCAGCCAAGGAGCTTTTTGCACAAATCACATGACTTTTTATATCTTTTTTTTCCTGGTCATAATGGTGAGAGTCTAAAGTGCCACTCGGAGGGCATTTCTTAAGCAAGCACGTATATTTTTTGGAACTGGTCTATATTTTTTGAAATATCAAGTTTCAATGTTCTTATCACACACTTCTTTAAAAAATACACTATCTGGCCTTGTGGAATTGATGGCACAGACAGTAGAGGGACTCTTTCTGACTCTTTCCAGGGAGATTCCTTCTCTGCATTTTAAGTCTGTGGACCTCTAATCTGTCCATGACCATGGGGGTGGATTTTTACATATACTTTAGCCCTTCAGCCATACCTCACTGCATTTCCTTCCCTGGACTCAAGTTGCAAATGCATGGATAACAGGATCTTTTCTTTCCCTGGATATTCAATCAGACTCGTATCTCGGTTGATATCACTCCTTGCCAGCCAAAGTTAGATGCAAAACCTGGTGAGTTTTCTGGAAGCAGATGCAGAGGTGGAGTTTGGTGTACAGCACATTTTTAGGAACAACAGTAAGATTAGGGAGGAGACATCCACACTTGGAACAGGCCTAACAATACTTCTGCCAACCTGGAGGGGGAGCTGTATAGTGAATAGTATTGTGAGAGGAGCCCATTTTGGCCTGATATGGCTCATCCGCTTGCTCAGTCCTTGGGTGTAGGGTGACTTGCGAAGCCATGAACTTGGGTTGGGGTCTTTCTGTAGCTCAGGCAATTCTGAAGGAGTTAACAGCTGGGGCATCCCTTTTTTGAAGGAGGATATGTGTAGGCAACACATCTCTATGTCCATCATATGCCCATCCTTACCAATTACCTGCCCTTTGAGTGGAATTAAGTCATATATGACCTCAAGAAGTCTACAGTTGAAGTATGCCACCGAAGATGCATGGAATGTGCTTAAAATAGTTTGGTGTACTTCTATTACATATTCCTACGCAAAGACTTTTAAACAACTCTGGCTGCTTGATTCCTCTAATGGCCCTGGGATTAACCGTAAATGAATTAGTGACACACAGTGACCAATTCCTAGTGGTTCCCCTTGGGAAAGCTTCTTAACCTCCCAAGGCTGCAGTTTCCTCATCTACAAAGTGGGTGAGACTGGTCAGTCCCCCTATCTCATCGGGTTATTGTAAAAATTATAAATGAGAACATATTGCAGCACATACTAGTGGTTCAGTACATGGGAGCTGGACTTTTAAAAGAACATTTGTTTCTTCTAGAAATATTTGACCATCCATTACAGGTCAGGTATTGAGCTACATGCTTTTTTTCCATTATCCTTTTTTTAAAATTTTTAAAAATTTTAATTCATTATTATTTTTATTTAAATTTTGGTAGTTAGGGATGGGGTAACTGGGTGATAGGCATTAAAGAGGGCATGTGATAGGATGGTCACTGGGTGATATACTCAACTAATGAATCATTGATATACTATACCTTGGTTAATTGAATTTAAATAAAAAAAATTTTGTTAGTTGACATACGGTGCAGTATTGGTTTCTGGAGTAGAATTCAGTGATTCATCCCTTACAACACCCAGTGCCCATCACAACAAGTGCTCTCCTTAATGCCCATCACCCATCTAGCCTATCCCCCACCCACCTCCCACCATCAACCCTCAGTTTAACCCTCATTGTTAAGAGGCTTGTTTCTTCTCTCTCCTTTTTTTTCTTTTCCCGCTTCCCATATGTTCATCTATTTTCTTTCTTAAATACCACGTATGAATGAGATAATATGGTATTTGTATTTCTCTGATGGACTATTTCACTTAGCATAATACACTCTAGCTCAATTCATGTTGTTGCCAATGGCAAGATTTCATTCTTTTTGATGGCTGAGTAATATTCCATTGTATGGATATACCGCATCTTCTTTATGGACATTTGGGCTCTAGTTTGGCTACGGTTGATAATGCTGCTTTAAACATCAGGGTGCATGGACCCCTTTGAATCTGTATTTTTTTATCCTTTGTGTAAGTACTTAGTAGTTCAATTCTTGGATCATAGGGTAGTTCTATTTTTAACTTTTTGAGGAACCTCTATACTGTTTTCCAGAGTGGCTGCACCAGTTTGCATTCCCACCAACAGTGCAAGAGGGTTCCCCCTTCTCCACATCTTTGCCAACGTCTGTTGTTTCCTGAGTTGTTAATTTTAGCCATTCTGACGGGTGTGAGGTGATATCTCATTGTGCTTTTGATTGTATTTCCCTGATGATGAGTGATGTTGAGCATCTTTTCATGTGTCTGTTGGCCATCTAGATGTCTGCTTCGGAAAAGTGTCTATTCATTTCTTCTGCTCATTTCTTAACTGGGTTATTTGTTTTTTGGGTGTTGAGTTTGGTAAATTCTTTATAGATTTTGATTACTAACGCTTTATCAGGTATGTCATTTGCAAATATCTTCTTCCATACCATAGGCTTCCTTTTAGCTTTTAGTTTTGTTAATTGTTTCCTTTGATGTGCAGAAGCTTTTTAACTTGATGAAGTCCCAAAAGTTCATTTTTGCTTTTGTTTCCCTTTCGTCTGGAGATGTGTCTAGTCAGAAGTTGCTATAGTGCACTGGGTGTTATACACAAGGAATGAATCATGGAACTTTACATTAAAAATTAGGGGTGTACTGTATGGTGACTAACATAATATAATAAAAAAATATTATTAAAAAAAAAAGTTGCTATGGTCAAAGTCAAAGAGGTTTCTGCCTGTGTTTTTCTCTAGATTTTGATGGTTTCCTGTCTCACATTACATTCTTCATCCACTTTGAATTTATTTTTGTCTGTGGTGTAAGAAAGGGGTCCAGTTTCATTTTTCTTCATGTTGCTGTCCAGTTTTTCCTAACACCATTTGTTGAAAAGACTGTCTTCTTTTCCACTGAATATTCTTTTAAAAAAAAAAGATTTTACTTATTTAGGAGAGAGAGAGAGCACAAGTGGGGGGAGGGGCAGAGAGAGAGAGAGAGGTCTCCCACTGAGCAGGGAGCCCACTATGGGGCTTCATCCTAGGACTTTGGGATCATGACCTGAGCTGAAGGCAGACCCTTAACTGACTGAGCCACCCAGGAGCCCCTCCATTGAATATTCTTTCCTGCTTCGTCAAAGATTAGTTGACCATATAGCTATGGGTCAATTTCTGGGTTCTCTATTCTGTTCCATTGACCTATGTGTCCATTTTTGTGCCAGTACCATACTGTCTTGATGACTATAGCTTTGTAATATAGCTTGAAATCTGAATCATGATGCCTCCAGTTTTGTTTTTCTTTTTCACAATTTCTTTGGCTATTTTCTTTTGTGATTCCCTACAAATTTTAGGATTATTTGTTTTAGCTCTGTGAAAAATGCTGGTTGTATTTTGATGCGGATTGCAATAGATGTGTAGATTGCCTTGGGTAGTATAGACATTTTAACAATATTTGTTCTTCCAATCCATGAGCATGGGATGCTTTTCCATTTCTTTGTGTCCTCTTCAATTGCTTTCACAAGTATTTTGTAGTTTTCAGAGCACAGATCTTTTCCTCTTTAGTTAGGTTTATTCCTAGATATCTTATTGCTTTTGGTGCAATTGCAATGGGATCAACTCCTTGATTTCTTTTTCTGCTGCTTCATTATTGGTGTATAGAAATGCAACAGATTCCTGCACATTGATTTTATATCCTGCAACTTTGCCAAATTCACGTATGAGCTCTACCAATTTTTTGGTGGAGTCTTCTAGGTTTTCTACATAGAGTATCATGTCGTCTGCAAATAGTGAAAGTTTGACGTCTTCCTTGCCAATTTGGATGCCTTTTATTTCTTTTTGTTTTCTGATTGCTGAGGCTAGGACTTCCAGTACTGGTGAAAGTAGACATCTGTTGTCTTGTTCCTGACTGTAGGGAGAGAAGCTCTCAGTTTTTTTCCCATAGAGGATGTTATTAGCTGTGGATCTTTCATATATGGCCTTTATGATGTTGAGGTATGTTCCATCTATCTCTATTAGCTAAGTGTTTTTATCAAGAAAGGATGCTGTATTTTGTCAAATGCTTTTTCTGTATCTATTGACAGGATCATATGGTTCTTATCCTTTCTTTTATTAATATGGTGTATCATGTTGATTGATTTGCGATAATTGAACCACCCTTGCAGCCCAGGAATAAATCCCTCTTAATCATGGTGGGTGATTATTTTAATGTACTGTTGAATTTAATTGCTAGTATTTTATTGAGAATTTTTACATCCATGTTCATTAGAGATATTGGTCTATAATTCTCCTCTTTAGTGGCATCTTTGTTTGGTTTTGGAATCAAGGTAATACTGGCTTCTTAGAATGAGTTTGGAAGTTTTCCTTCCATTTCTATTTTTTGGAACAGTTTGAGGAGATTAGATATTAACTCTTCTTTAAATGGCTGGTAGAATTCCCAGGGGAATCCATCCAGCCCTGGACTTTTGTTTGTTAGGAGATTTTGGATTAGTGATTCAATTTCTTTGCTCATTATGGGTCTGTTCAAATTTTCTATTTCTTCCTCTTTCAGTTTTGGTAGTTTGTAGGTTTCTAGGAATTTTTCCATTTCTTCTAGGTTGCCCAGTTTTTGAGCATATAATTTTTCCTAGTATTCTCTTATAATTATTTGTATTTCTGTGGTTTTGGTTGTGATCTCTCCTCTTTCATTCATGATTTTATCTGTTTGGGTCCTTTCTCTTTTCTTTTTGATAAGTCTGGCTAGGGGCTCATCAATTTTATTAATTCCTTCAAAGAACCAGCTCTTAGTTTTGTTAATTGGTTCTTTTTCTTTTCTTTTTTTTCATTTCCATATTGTTTATTTTTGCTCCAACCTTCATTATTTCCCTTCCTCTGCTGGCTTTAGGCTTTATTTGATATTCATTTTCTCCATTATCTTGTTGAATCCTCAATGTATTAGTTTGCCAGGGCTGCCTTTACAAGGGTCTAAAGCTGGGGGTTTAGGAGAACAAAAGCTTATAGTCTCAGAGCTGTCAGGCAAGAAGTCCAAAATTAAGGTGTGAGCAGGGCAGTGCTCCCCCTGAAGTCTCCAGGGGAGGATACTTCATAGCCTCTTCTAGCTTCTGGAGAGTCCGAAACATTCCTTGCCCTATGACGGCACAATTCCAATCTCTTTCCCCCTCTCCACATCATCTTCCACTATACGTATCTGTCTCTATGTCCATTTTTTTTTCTTTTTATAAGGGTACCAGTCATATTGGATTGGGACTTACTTAACAACCCCATCCTAACTCAAGTAGTTCTGTGAAGACCTATATCCAAATAAGGTCACATTCACAGGTACTGGGGATTAGAACTTCAACATACCTTTTTTGGGGGCACAATTCAATTCACAGTGCTCACAGTTCTCTTTGTGGTAGGTATTGTTACCCATATTTCATAGACAAGTGAACTGAGACTCAAAGAGGCAAAATAATTCACCCAGAGTCACACAGCAGGCAAGTAGGGAGGTGGACACTTGAATGCAAGTCCCTCTGGCTCCCTAGGGCATGCCCTTCCCACTAAAACATTGTTGCCTCCACATGTGAAACTTCTAAGTAAACAAGGAAAGATTTGAAGTTTGGGGTGAATTAAGAGGCTCAAGTTGCTACAATAAAATTAGTTGTTATTGGGCAAAATATCCTAAATGGACTTGTGAGCCATTTTACTTAAAACAGCAACGAACTATCCTGAAAGGCACCCACAACAAGCACCACCTGCTTTTACCATTTCCTCCACTTACCTCTACTTACCTGCAATTCCTGGCACTTGAGACTGTTTTTAACCACCTGGGCCTCAGTTTCCCTGAAAAGAAAGTTGGCAGTTTGTGTTCCATAAACTGTGACATGAAGTGGATTAAAAAGTGTCTTGTATCTTGCTTTAGCAATGAGAGTTACAACTTCAGTAACAGACACTTTACTAATACAGGCCTCATAATAATAATATCCAGCTTTGTTTGTCCATCTCTTCTCTGCCAGGCACTCAGGACCTAATAGTGCTGTCACTGAGTGTTTCCATGTGGAATGCCGTGGTGTCAGAAAAAGCTCACTGCTTTCCTTTGTGGCCAACAAATGTGTGGGGTTTTTTTTGTACTGATCAATTCTCCAACACTAACTGGGTGTCCTACAATCAGTTCAGTTCTGACACTATCTACCTGGAATCAGATCCCACAGGTGAAGGGCTCAGTCCCATAAGATTGCTTCCCACGCCTATTTCAAATGTGAATCACAAGTCCTAGGTGTCACCTGTTCTCCTAACTGACAGCTATAAATCAGGTTCAATAATTTGCTAGAAAAGCTCACAGAACTCAGGAAAACAGTTTACTTCAGCTTACTTGCTAGATTACTGGTTTATTCTGAAAGGATATGACTTAGAAATGACCAGATGGGAAGGATGCACAGGGCAAGATGTGTGGGAAGGGGTGCAGAGCTTCCGTGCTCTCTCCAGGCACGCCACCCTCCCAGCACCTCCATGTGTTCAGCAGCCTGGAAGCTCTCTGCACCCCATAGTTCAGTAATTTTTGTAGAGGTTTCATCACATAGGCATCATCAGTTACTAACTCAATCCAGGAGGGACTGAAAGTTCCAAGCTTCTAATCATGGCTTGGTGTTTCGGGTGACCAGCCGCCATCCCAAAGCTGTCCAGGAACCCACCAAGAGACACCTCATTGGAACAAGAGATGCTCCTAACATCCAGGAAATTCTAAGGGATTTAGGAACTTCATGTCAGAAATCAGAGTCAAAGGCCAAATATTAGAATATTAGAATTAGGGAATCACAAAGGTTTTAGGATCTCTGGTCAGGAGCCAGGGTTGAAAATATTTATATTTCTTATTATATCACATCACAGGTGCTGAGAGGGGAGCTCTGACTCTGGTTTTGCTGATCAACTATACCTTACTTCCAAAATGTTTCCTTATAATTAAGTTGGTCATGACATGGCATCTTGCAAATACAAGACACGGTCTCATCCTTTGAATTTCTAATGTGAGAAAGTGAAACAGAACAGGCTGTTCTTTAGAGTGAAGGTAAGCAAGTAAGGGCCTGCAGACAAATTTGGCCCGCTACCTATTTTTGTTGAAAAGTTTTTGTTGAAAAAGAAGCTGATAAATAGGCAGGAAGATGCAGAGTGAGTGTTGCTACCTGAAAAATAAAACTAAAATACAGAAGATGATGATGTCAGTATTGCACATGGTGACAAAAGCAGAAATCCAGTATGAACACTTTACTGCTAGAATGCATTTAATGGCCAGGGTCAAGTTAAGGCCTTAACTGAATAAAACAAATGAGGTGTCTGTGGGTGAATGGGTCACCTCACGCAATAAGTCTCAATCAGTTTAATCGCTGACCTGAGCCGAAGGCCAATGCTTAACTGACGAGCCACCCAGGAATCCTTAATTATTGAATTTTTAAAAATTGAGATACAATTTACATACTGTGATGGTAAATTTTATATGTCATCTTGGCTGAGCTGTGGTGCTCAGTGATCTGGTCAAATATCAGTCTAGATGTTGCTGTGAAGGTAAACACAAAAATCCATGATGAACAAAGTATGAACTTTAATTTTTTAATTTTTTTTTCTACTTAAGTTTAATTAGGCAACATATAACTTTTAAAATGAAGGCAGGATCTACTAGGATGAGGGAGGGGAGTTGTGTAATCGTGGGGTCGATCCTGCAAACAAGTCACTTATTACAGTTGGGATAATTTGACATCACTAACTGAACATTAAAGTAGTGCTTTCTAACCATTTTAACATGATCAGATACTTGCAATATTTAAAATGCACAAGAGCAAATGAATGAAGGGAGCTGTGTGAACTTGTGGAAGAGAAAGAAATATGAGAACAATGTGAAACACCATCTTAAAGAGCCAGAGCTTTGTAATAAGTTGGCATCACATTCAGAAGGCTTAATTTCAAGAGATATTTATCCCAACGATAGCTGATAATAATGCTCTAATAAGTCCTGCACTTTGTGCTAAGACAAAGTTAATCAGGGTTTTCTGGGGCTGTGTGATGTGCTGGAACCATCACACCATTGAGGCTCTGCCACTTACCAGCAAGAGGGTGTTAGGAAGGTAATTAGCCTCTCTGGGTCCTAAGTTCATAATCTTTAAAATAAGGATATTGCCTGCTTTTTAACTTCATAGAGTTCTTGGGAGGATCACACGAGATAATGGTTGTGAAAGTGCTTTATAAAATTGTAGTGATCTGCAAAGTTGGCCATTGTTGTTTTGTGGTGGATTCTTTTTTTGAAGCCTGAGTAGGGAGCCAAAACTAATATCCACTATGTAGGCCGTGTCTTATAGGGTTTTTCTATGTGTAGTTATGTTTGGGTGGGCAGAGACCTGATTTGACTCATGGTCTCCCCGAATCTGTGTGGAATTGAGTCAAAGACAGAGAAATCAACAAGTTGATGAAACCCTGGGTAAATATTTTAACACTGAGAACTGACAGATTGTAAATTTTAGGTGTTTTGTAAGGAAAGCTGTCTCAAAATGTGGATGACGTTTTTGGATATGGCTAAAGTTTGATGTGAGGGACAAGAGTTGGGTTTACATATTGGATGACTGAGAGACAGAAACATTCTTGGTTCAGTTGGTTTCTTGTTGAGATGAAACTGGTCTTGGGTACCTGGGAAGTGGTGGGGTATGTGATCAGAGCTGGATGCAGCAAAGAAGGTGGTGGGCAATTTAGTCATTGTCTCATTCACTTACGTGAGCAAAGATGTATCAATGAATCCTCTATTATGGCTGTTTAAAAAGTACAGATAACATGTTTTGAAACAAATGCACTATCTCTGCTAATACATCAAGAAGTTATCTATGTTAAAATGAATAGCAAAGAAAATATTCATACATTTCAAGCCCTTGAAACTTTTTTTAAATTTTTTTTATTATATTATGTTAGTCACCATACAGTATATCCCTGGTTTCTGATGTAAAGTTCAATGATTCATTAGTTGCACATAACACCCAGTGCACCATGCAATACATGTCCTCCTTACTATCCATCACCAGTCTATCCCATTCCCCCACCCCCCTCCCCTCTGAAGCCCTCAGTTTGTTTCCTCAGAGTCCACAGTCTCTCATGCTTCCTTCCCCCTTCTGATTACCCCCCCTTTCTTTATCCCTTTCTTCCCCTACCAATCTTCCTAGTTCTTATGTTCCATAGATGAGAGAAATCATATGACAATTGTCTTTGCTTGACTTATTTCACTTAGCATTATCTCCTCCAGTGCCATCCATGTTGCAGCAAATGTTGAGAACTCATTCTTTCTGATAGCTGAGTAATATTCCATTGTATATATGGACCACGTCTTCTTAATCCNTCTTCTTAATCCAGTCATCTGGTGAAGGGCATCTCGGCTCCTTCCACAATTTAGCTATTGTGGACAATGCTGCTATGAACATTGGGGTGCAT
>NC_048218.1:8894346-8894521 GCF_002007445.2 Ailuropoda melanoleuca
TACCTTTATAGAACCCCCCTTAATATCTCCTGTAGGGCTGGTTTCATGGTTATGAAATTGGTCAATGACTGACAATTCTGGAAGGTCTTTATTTCTCCATCAATTCTGAATGTCAGCCTTGCTGGATAAAGGATCCTTGGCTGCATGTTTTTCTCTGAAAGAGCTTTAAAGATGG
>NC_048218.1:8894582-8917206 GCF_002007445.2 Ailuropoda melanoleuca
TTTGCCTTGGTACGTGAGAAATTTCTTTGCACTGGCCGCTTTCAATACTGTATCCTTGGATCTAATATTTGCAAATTGCACTATGACATGATGTGGCGCAGGTTTGTCGTGGTTGAGCTTGGGAGGGGTCCTCTCTGCCTCTTGGACACGAATGTTTGTTTCCCTTGCTAGATTAGGGAAGTTTTCAGCCAAAATTTGTTCAAATATCTCTTCTAGACCTCTGTTTTTCTCCACCCCCTCGGGGATGCCCATGATTCTGACATTGAAGCGTTTCATAGAGTCAGTAATCTCCCGTAACCTACATTCCCGCGTGTGGATTTTTTTAAGTCCAGATTCTATTTTAGCTTTCTCTTCTACTAACCCCTCCTCCAATTTGGTGATACATTCTTCTGCCTCATTCATCCTGGCCGTCAGAGCCTCTAGTTTTGATGCATTTGGCTCATAGAATTTTTAATTTCTGCCAGATTCACTCTCATTTCTGCCCTTAGAGATTCTATATTCTCATTAATATATTCGTTAATACTTTTTTCAAGTCTACACATCATCTTGACCATTGTTACTCTGAATTCCATTTCTGATAATTTGGTTATATCCATATCTATTAGTTCTGTGACAGAGGCCACAGACTCATTGTCTTGTCTTTGCTGGAGGGGATTTCTCCTTCTCGTCATTCTGATGAGGAGAGGTTGCGGGGTTGTCCAGAGCCCAAATTATTGACCAGTACTCAGGCCGTGCGCCCTTGTTTTATAGGGATTTTAGGGATGTGGGCTTCTTGATTTTTCATCCTGCCTTCTGGGGGAGGGGCCTGCTGCGCCGATACTCAGGCGACTCTGTTTTGGTCGAGTCTCCGTGTCCCCTGCGAGGGGGGATGGGAATGGGCACACCGTGAGCCGGTATTTCCAGGCTTTTGTTCTCTGGCGGCTTTCCCTGGCAGTTTGCTGTGCCTCTTCTGAGAGTCAGCAGCAGTGGCCGAATCTCAGCCTCTGTCTCAGAACAGAGGGATCGTGGACCATTCTCCACTAATGTTCTGGCCACTTTAACTCTGTTTCTGTTGGTGCTGCTCAACCCTGCAGCGTCCCGGGATGTGCGCCCCACACCCTGCGTCCCAGCCTTCACTTCCAGGGCCGGCACGTCTCTGTCCTTTGTGTTTTTAACACCGCCAACCGCCAGCCGCCCCCACACTCCCGGAGCTCCCAGTCTCAGTCTGGTTCCAGTGAGCACACCGGAGCTCCGTTTCAGTCTGGTCGCGCGTTCCCCGGCTCATGGTCTCAGTCTCTCTCGTGGGTGCCGTCCGGGAGTCTGCCTGCTCCCCCGTGCAGGTGGCTACTGCTTCCCGGTGCCCGAGTGCGGCGACTCCCTCCCCCTTCCATTTATCTTCTGTTATCTGTGCACGGTTTCACGGCTCTCCGCTTCGTGCCTCAATACTTAGCGCTGGAGATGTTCATTTGTAGAGATCCAGATGTATCTTCCTGCATCAGGCTGATTCCGTGGATGTTCAGGCTGGTCTGGTACCTATCCAGGTCGACTCAGGGGACCGGCTGAAAAAGGGGTCCCCTACTCCTCTGCCATCTTAACTCCCTCCTAAGCCCTTGAAACTTTTAAGAAAACTTTGCTTGATGAAAGTATAAGCAAGCAGGTCATTTGTTGAAGGAACAATATCAAAAGATTTTTAGCAACACTTCTTTGACCTCAAGTCTAAGCCATCTGGCT
Organism: Ailuropoda melanoleuca; assembly: GCF_002007445.2. NCBI lineage: Eukaryota > Metazoa > Chordata > Mammalia > Carnivora > Ursidae > Ailuropoda > Ailuropoda melanoleuca. The sequence goes on from NC_048218.1 coordinate 8,896,293, forward strand.
CAATCTGGAGTTAGTATTTGGCTGCTGGAAAGCTTGTCAAGGTAGAGTGTTTTGGTTTCATTTGATCTGTCATCATGCTAGGCTCCTGAATTTTCTCCTGAACTTTAGAACCTTAGATTTGGTGAGCTCCACCCAAATTTCAACACCAACAGAGCTTTTGTATTAAGTTCAGAGTGGGAGATTGTTTGGACAAATAATTCATACCCTTTGATGGGAAGGGAAGATTTGTTTCTGGAAAGAGATTATCTGTGCGTGTGCCAGATTGGGGGCCCTAACCCTCAATTTGCCAGTGCATTAGTGTGTCCATTAAAGGAATTGCATTTTTATTGGATCATATCAAGCTGTTGATTGGAAAAATAAAAGTGGCATTTAAATTTTTCACTAGCTGTGACAGAATACTGATGGCACATCTAAAGAATGGGCTGGAAATGGTGAACAATTGATACTATTTTTCTTCTAGCCCTTCCTATAGGAAGAACTATCCATTTCCTTGACTGCTCTAAAATTGGCCCTGTGTATTAGTTAAGGTGGGGTGAGCCTCCCTGTTAGGATAGAAGGGTTTAAAATATCTCTCTTCTAAATTTTCATTCTATTAACCTTGCAAGTTTCTACAAATAAAGGTACATTAACATAGTGGTGGGGTGTGAGGGGAGGGCAGCAAAGAATCTCGAAAGGTGGAAGTGGTATACCTTCACAGTGATATGCCTTAAAGAGGGCCCAGGCACTTCATGGAAAATGAAGACATCAGTTTGGTTGTTGTGGTGAGGTTCTGTAATGGGTGAGTACCCATGACGATGGGGAGGAGTTGGAAATTAAACAAATATTATCTAGTTTGTAAACTACATATGACAAGGCCTTTTCAGAGTTTTAAACCAGAAGAGCCAACAATGAACGCCCCACAGTTATTAAATTCCTAAGAATAAAGAGCTGGCAGGGCTGTTGTGTAAGAAGTTCACTTTTTCCATGGTGTGTGGTAGATTTCTAGCATTCACGTTTCTGTGCCACCTTGGTTAGATTTATATACAACAAGCAATGTTTTATTTCTGTCTTTCCATCTTCCTCAGTGCAGCAATTGGTGCATGGAGTAGCTTACAGGCAATTTTTGCAATGATCATATTTAGCACCTGTTTATATTTAGAAGAAATCTATTATAAATCTGGCTGCTTTCCAGTTTTTTTTTTTTTTAAACCAGTTCTTTTTCTCTTTTGTCAGTGTAAAGCTTACTTTGGCTGGAGGTGGGGGATTGTGAATTGATATTATCCTAACAAAAACCAAAGAATTTATTTCAAACATGTCTTAATCACAAGGATAAAACTGATAGTTCTTCTTTGTCACATTGGGTTTATTTTGATTTGTGGTAAATATAAATTGAATATGAACTTGAAATTGTGACTTCAATTCTATCAACCTGGTCTGTCTATAAGAAGTGGTTCCAGGGCGCCTGGGTGGCTCAGTCGGTTGAGTGTCTGCCTTTGGGTCAGGTTGTGATCCACGGGTCCTGGGATCGAGCCCTGCGTCAGGCTCCCTGCTCAGCAGCGAGTCCGTTTCTTCCTCCTCCTCTGCCCCTCTGCCTGCTTGTGCTCTCTCTCTCTCTCAAATTGATAAAATCTTAAAAAAAAAAAGAAGTGGTTCTTACACAAAGTGAAATGTCCTTTGGACCTGCGAATGACATAAACACCATTTAAAAGTTCCGTAAAATCCAACAGACTGTTTGTGCTCTCTTTTTATTCCAGTTTCTTCTACTATTAGTGAAAAATTTCAGGGCTTTTAATGAGCATCAAGTCACTAATGACAGAATTTGTTACAGAGGAGGGAAGGGGGACTGCTTCCCCTAGGTAGGATATAGAAGATCTTGGCAGATGCTCTTGCTGACATGGTAGAAAGAAGCAGATAATTTATAAATTTACAAAAGCCTATTCTTATAGGCACCAGAGAGCTAGGAAAACAGTGAAAATTAGATAAACTAAGCTCTTAAGCAGAGACCCTTTCAGAGTGAGCTGCCAATCATCAGCTCACCCCTCAGTAGCACTCACCAATTCTGGATGTGGGGTGAGGAAGGTGGAGAGGGCTTGCTTCAAACACTTGGCTAGTCTCACCATTAAGGCTCAAATTTTGAGGCTACATTGGGTGGGAGGTTAGAGAGTTAAATTGAAACCTCCACAGGGTGATACTATAACTTTCAGAATCTTTCAGGGCCACAGAGACAGAGGCCCCACCACTCTCAATAAAAACCCCAGAAACCCATGGCCTAGAAATAAAGGAAAAGTATATGTGTTATTTACTAAAACTAAAACCTTAGTCCATTTCCAGGTTAACCCATTATTGACTTGAAATGATTAATCTTTCACACTATCTGCCTTAGAGAGAAAAGAGAAATTCTCTTTGGTTGTTAATAGAACCACCTGGAGTCTCTGCAGTTTTGTATCTCTTATATGCAATAGAATATTAAAAGACATGCAAAGAGCCAAGACTATACGACTAACAATCAAGGAAAAAAACAAATAATAGAGGAAGACCTACAGATGATCGAATATTAGCAGGCAAGAATTTAAAAATATGATTAGTACATTAAAAAATAGAGAAAAAATGAATAAAAGATACAAATATGGAGAATTTTACAAGAGTTGAAATCTATAAAAAATTAGATGGCTATTCTAAAATGGGAAAATGTAATATCTGAAATTAAGATTATACTGAGTATTAGTGGTTACTAGACATAACAGAACACAGGACTAGTGAACTGGAAGGCAAGTTAATAACATTCAAGTTCAGATTTTAGAAAAGACAGAAATGTAAGATACATTCAACACATGCTAAAAAGGTCCAATATACAAATAATTGCATTCCTTGAATGAACAGAGAAAGAAATGGGGGGGGCAGAATAAATTTTCAAAGTGGTAATGGCTGAGAATTTCACCAAATGGGATCCCTAGATTCGAGAAATTCATGGAATCCTGAGCAATGGAAATACAGAGAAAAGCATACACACGTCATAGTAAAACTGTTGAAGAGCAAAGTAAAAAATAAAAATTTTAAATCTACCAGAATAAAGACATATTACCTCTGAAAAAGCCATGGTAAGACCAACAGCTGGATGCTTATGAGAAGTAATGGAATCCGGAGAGCAATAGAACATTCTTAAAGATTCTTAAAGAAAATCACTGCCAGTCTAGAATGAAGAATATTTAGAATATTTTTCAACAGTGAAGGTGAAATAATAGTACCTTTAGACAAAAATAGAGGGAATTCATTGCTAGTATGTTTGTACTAAAGGAAAACATTTCTCCTCCAGGCTGCAGGAAAATGATTCCACATGGTAATATGGAAATGCAGGAGGAAATGAATAATACTATGAGGGATAAGCATGTGGCTAAATAGAAATAATTTTTGATTGTGCAAAGCAGTAACTGTAATGTCTTATGAAGCTTAAAGTAGGTGCAGAAAAATGTATAATAACGCTAAGGCAAAGATGAGACGGAGGCAGATGGAATTAAGCAGTTGTAAAGTTCTAGTAGGATTCAGATAGTAAAAATTATATGTATTAGATTGTGATAAATCAAAAAAGTATGTTGTAATCCTTAGGTTAATCATTGAAAGAATAGTAAGAGAATGCATAACATGCTGATAGAAAGAAAACAAATAAGATAATACAAGTATTGATTACTAAAAAATAAGGCAAGTAGAACTTACATTTTCGGAATACTTTTTACCTGCATTCCAAGTGCTGTTACCTGGTTGCTCCAGGTAATGCTCAGTACTTTTGTGTTGTGTACCTTATTATTGCCATTTGTAAATGTAACAACTAATTTGTCGAGATTCTTAATTGGTACCAGAAGAGCATACTCTACTTTGCATAAATATAAATGGAACTTATATTGGCTTATTAGGTAGCTCACTGACTCTTGCAAGAGCGGGAAGTCTTTGTGAAGCCCACTCTACCACCTTCACAGGATACAGATACCACGGTTTTACCACTGATGCATGAGGCCTTTTTTTTTGGCTGATGTTCCCCAAAGCTGGAGGCTTCCATTGCTTCCAGCACAATGACAAAAAATGTAGGACACTCATTCTTCCCTCTATTTCTCTCTACTTCATTAAAGTCTCTAGAGAGTGCATCTGATTCACAAAGCCTAGATCACATGGCTGCACCTTAGGTTCAACGAAAGCTTGGAAAATGAGTTTCTGGTTTATTTCTGGGGGAGACAGGACCAATAATGGCGAAATTCTTTAAACATAGGCAGAGTGCTCAAGCAATGTGTGTGTGTGCTTGCACATGCATGTGTGCACAAAGCATGACAAATATCCACTACAGGAAGTGGAGCTCAAGAATGCTGAGTGCAATCTAAGATTTCAGAACATTAAATGGTGGCCCAGGGTTGGAGCCCAGGACTATTGGTTTATAGGATGTGAACAACTCTGAGCCACCATTTATTTGATCCCTTCTGGGTCTTTGTGAGACACACTATAGCTAAGGCTACTGGGAGGATGCCAGCACTTGCTGAATGGCATTTCAGAACCAATGGGCGAGGGCTTGAGAAAGATGGTGGGCCAGGAAGGCATTTAGTTCTGTAGTGGTAATGACCTCGGCTTACACTCCTGCTGGCACTGGACATTCTAGGAGTTAGAGGTTTAGAAATTTCCACATCAATTTAGTGACAGCTCCCCACATCTCAGGTACCTTGTATTTTCTACCCAATTGACCATGTGAAAAGGATATTCCAAAGACCAAATTTTAGCTGTCTAAGAATAACAAGTGAACCAAGGGATAATGGAATTTTTTATGGTCCAATAAGAAAACACCACCTCAGACCAGATTAAAAAATCAAAATAAATATTGTGGGTAGTCAGCTGTGGGATCTGATTGCATGTATGATTATTTTAACCCACAGCAGGTAATTAAAAACACTAATTTGATAAATGAATCTTTTAGATCATACAGATAATATGGAGGCATTTTGAGGGGAGAGATTTTCACATTAATGCATTTATTCCGCCTGCCTCTTTGGTAATAAGGACCTGTGTTTGTGGAGTGCTTGGCTGTTTTTAGTTGCTTTTCCATGGCATCTCTAAGTTGCTCCTCTCATCCTGGCAGGTGGGCAGTATAATTCCATTTGAGATAGGAGAAAACAGATTGTAGATGTGAGAGAATTTCTAGTATTTTTCATCAACGGGACACTCTTCTTTCTCATTTTTAAACTTGGTGTGTATTATCTTTTTATTTTGGTTTCTGTGTTTTTTCTAGGGATAGAAGGAGCATTAGGGGGTATTATCAATGAGCCATTGGTTATTTGTCAGCCTCTCAACAAATATATTTATTATTATAATGATCAAACTTGTATGTTCTATGTCATATCTGTATACTAGTGTTTTCTTATTCCATCTGATTGCATAATGGTCATAATATGCTGCTTTTAATTGGCATCAATACCAAACCAACAGCAGATATCAATTAAAGAAGCTTTCTGAGATTTAATCATAAAAGAAAGCAGTGGAGATATAGTTAGTATAATCTGATATTTCTGGTTTATTACATGGCGCCAGTGGCTCTGATCTTAATGGACTAGGCTATGTTCTCACTGTCAAAGAACTGCTCCAAAAGGCCATGTGAAAGATGTTTTAAGTCCTCTTTTTTTCAATAGATATGTCTTGCTACCCTCAATATTCTCTTATTCATTTTTTGAGTTGATCTGAAGCAAGTGACTAAGGGACGGAAATGTGAAACATGGATGGAAAAGAAGGGAAGTGTGAGGATTTGAATGAGGTTGACCCATGGCATGACAAGAAGGAACAGGAGGTGGGACCAACCACCTGGCTAAGTGTTGGGTTGTTAGTCTACATTTCTAAAGCCCCCAAGGTATAGCTTGTTTTTAGCCAGTAAAGCTGTTCTGCCAGAGTCCCTTACCTCCAGGAAAATAACAGCCCAATGAAATAAAGCATCTGATTTCAGAGGGAAAAATTACATGGCTTAAAGGAAACTGAAACAAAGGTTTTGGTTATCAAACTGGTTGGAAGACATTTTTGTATTTTATATCATTGGGACCACATTGCTTGGGCAATCTCACCTATAGTTTCTGTTGTGTGAGGGTCCAAATGTCAAAATCCTGTTCTCTCTCTGGAGCGGGAGACGTGTTTTCATACCTACCCATACCAAGCCTAGAGGCTCTAAGGGTGCCTGCCTTTAGGTGAACTCATTAGTCCTGCTTACATGTGTGTACACTCACGACCATTCAAGGACAGTGCCAATGCCAGCACCTCACAGTGACAGCTATTAGCAGTGCAACTCTGAAGTACTTTAAGATAAGCCATGGAATTTGATTTAGCACCAAGAATGAAAATCCAGTTATCTGAAGTCAGAGGCCAGCAACCAGTGCTTGTGATTGATTTTGGAGAGTTGAAAATGTTTCTCTACATTTGGAATGAGTCTAGAGGCCAGTCTCCTTTAAAAGGAGTAATTTTTGTATCATAAGAGCAAGCGGCTGGCACACTGTGGCCAATGGGCCCAACTCAGCCTTCTGCCTGTTTTTGAAAATAATTTTGCAAATGATTGTGGATCACAGCCACAAACCCTCACATTTGTATTACCTATGACTACTTCATGCTGCAGTAGTGGAGCTGAGTCAGTGTTCTTGAGACTGCAGGGGCTGCAAAGTCTAAAATATTGACTCTCTAGCCCTTTGTAGGAGTTTGCTGCCCCCTGTCTTAGTGCATCAGTTGAGAGTACATACATGCAGGGACAGCCATGTAAGGCTGCCTGTTGCTGGGGGTCTTAGCACCCTTCTTCTGGGTTTCTTGCCCCCTTTAGGGTAACCTTTTAATTTTTTTTAATGCCTTTGAATACCAAGGTCCTTTTGCTTTCTTAGGATTCAGTAAGAGTGACATATCTCTCTATATAAAATGGTCAGTGGATCACAATGCCAAAGAAATTTATATTGAAACATTATCAGAAGTTCAGTGTAATGTTCTTGCAATTTTTCTGTGGGCGTAGGATTTCTTCAAACTTAAGAGTTTAACAGAAAATTCAGAAATAACTAGAAATTTATCTACACACACACACACATTTACAGGGATATATGTGGAAAAACAGTCATCATAGCACTCTGCAATGAGACAAGATTAATAGTCATAAATGCCTGCCAGTGTGGGACTGGTTAAATTGTGGCATATGCATTCATACAATGGTGATATGGTTTCTTTGGTATAGAAAGAAGGGAAGGATAAAACGGAATATATAGATAGGGCTATAAATTTTTTGAATAAAAAGCCAATCTCTGGGAAGTTACGTAGGACACCAGTCACATCAGTTGCCACCAGGGAGGGGAACTGAAAGGGAATAGGGCTAGGAGGGGGGCATTTTTCTGTATAACCTTTTGTTCCTTTTGAGTTTCTAATCATGAAAGCAAATTACCTTTTCAAAAAATAAAAACCAAAATAGAGAACATTTTTTAACAGGAAACAAGTGTAGGTGTGTTCTCAGATCGAGTTACCTGAGTGACATAACACCCTTGCTGGTAAAAACCAGCCTGAGCCCATGTCTAAGCCAGAGCCCAGAAGCTACTCAAAGAGGGGTTCAAGGAAGAATGAAGGCTTTGCTAGCGACAGAGATGAGGTAATACTCGTTTTCTTTTTTAAAGCCATTGACTCCGCTGGCAAAAAAAAGTTAACAAACTTCAATGAGAAGCAAACATCAGCTAATTAATGTGTTTGACTGTTTCCACTTTCCTCCTCTGACAGCTGCTTAACCTGACTGATGAGCAGGTTAATGCAATTACAACCACTGAAAATTCCTGTGGAGTTAAGGGATATAGAAATATAGTGATTACATTTTAATTATTAAAGCTTAGACTGACTCATGAGTTAGGCCCACTTGTGGGTTTCTACTGCCCAGTCAGACCCGAGGGACTATTTTTTGTACCCAGACGCAGCCACCCAGGGAAGCTTTCATTGGTACAAGATCTTGCAAGCTTCCTCCCTCTTCTGCTGCCATAGCGACAAACAGTTCTCCAGAGTTGGATGTTATTTCTGATGCTCTTCTTTATTCTTCTTTAATGTCTTAAACTTTTTCCAATGCAAATATCCTGCCTGAAGTAATTTTCACTTATGCAACTTAAAAAGAATTAATTTAATCAATTTTTTTTTTTTGGTAAACCTTTTTATTGAGGTAGACTCTAGGCACAGAAAAGTATCCAAACTACACATCTATAATGAATATTACAAGCTCAATGAATTTTCATAAACTGGCTACCGGTGTATAACCAATGCTAGATCAAGAAACAGAACCTTAATTGCATCCAGAAACCCTCTTCAAGCCCTCATCCAGATTCCACCCACTAGTCTCCCAAGCATAATGAGTTGTGTTTTTTTTTTTTTGACTTATAACAAGATTTGGTTTAACTTGGTTTTGTATTTTGTATAAATGGACTTATACAGGATATACTGCTTTGTGTTGACTTTTGTTCAACATTATGTAAGTGAGGTTCATCTGCATTGTTACATAAAATTGTAGATTTCTTGTCTTCATTGCTGTATGGGTTTCTATTAAGTGACTACATCACAGTTTATCTGTTCTACAGATGATGGGTGTTAGCTAATTTCTGAGTTTTTTAATTGTTATAAGTAGTGCCACTGTGAATATTCTTGCACACTGTTTGGTGAATTCTGTACCTGTATTGAAGTGCAGTTTCTGGGTTACAGGGCATGCATACGTTTAGCTGTAGCGCAGTGGTTCTCAAGATTTTACATGACTCAGAATCACCTTGAGGTTTTGTTAAACTACATCTCTGGGACATACCTGGAGAGTTTCTGACCCAGGAGGTCCAGGTTGGGTCCCAAGAATTTACACTTCTGATAAGTTCTGGGTGCTGCTGCTGCTGCTGGTCCATGCTGGTCCATGCTGGTCCACGCTTTGAAGGCCTCCGCTTAGCAGATGCTGCTGTACAATTTTGCAAAGTATTTGTGCTAATTTACCCTTCCACCAGCAGCATGTGAGAGTGCCAGTTGCTCTGGCTTGGTATTAGCCTCCCCATAAATTTCAGCCCTACAGGAGGAAATGTAAGGTATTTCCTTGTGGTTTTAATTTTGCATTTCCCTAACTAATGAAGTTGAGGTTCTTTCCATGTTTATTGGTCATTCGGATATCTTCTTATGTGAAGCGCGTGTTAAAGTCTTTTGCTCATTTTTCTATTGGATTGTCCTTCTCTTTCTTATTGAGTTGTAGGAATTCTTTATATATTCTGGGTATCAGTTCTTTGTTGGATTTTTTTATTGCAAGCATCTTTTCCTACTCTGTGGGCTGTCTTTTCACTTTCTTAACATTGATGAACAGAAATTCGTAATTTTAATATAATCGAATACATCTTTTTTTCTTTTAATGGTAGTGCTTTTTGTGTTATTTAAGGAATCTTTGCCTACTCCAAGGTCATAAGGACATTCTCATATTTTTTTTAGAAGATTTATTTTTCCCCTCTTATATTTAGATTTGAAAATCATCTGGAATTGATTTTTGTGTTTTGTGGAGTTTCAGTAAGGAATTTTCATATACTAAAGTCATCTTCCTTAAGGCTCTGTTTAAAATTCACCTCTTTGTATCCATTTTTAGTACTTTTTAGAAAGATCAATCTGCCATCATATACCAACTTTTAGAAAATTCAGGAGGTCTTTTCTTTTTTTAACTTACAATTGTATTGAAAGCAATATCTCAAATAATAAATGCTTTATATTTACTCAGGATAGGCTTACTTTCAGTGGAGCCGAATTTAAGGCAGTTATTGAAACTTTTAAGTAACAGAAAGCACTTTTTTCATCTTGTGCCAAATATATAATGCCCACAATAATTTATATTTAATTTTTAATACAGTTATCTATCATGAGTAATTATGCGGGCTGCTCCCAGTATTCCATTCTCTGTTATGTGGTTTTTCTGAAGACTGTGGTTTCTTTGTATAGCTACTGGGAATTATTACCTTGCTGATGAATTCTCTTCTGAAGAGATATCAACTACGAGTTTCAGTGTTGTGTTTTTTCACTTTAACTTACAAAACAGGCACAGCGTCTGGGTGCTCCCTTTATTTCTCAGAGGTTTAGGAACAAAGCACTCTTTGTGTTTAAAGGAATATTTTAGCAAGACTGTGGTGCTTTGTGATAAATACCTTTAAAATTGGCTGAAAGAATTGATTAAAATTACTCTACATGTTTTGCCATGTCATTTGGGAGCAGCCGGCTTTCTTTGGCCAACAACATACTTGAGTAGTTAAGAAAGCTTCTTGGTATTTGGTGGTCAGACCGGCCATGGCCACTTTGCACAGAAGGAATGAAATTTGGCTTAGACTGGAGACAATTAAGAACGTTCAGAAAGATTGAAAAATATATCCATGCCAACTATAACGTCTGTTATTCAGACTCCTTTTTCTCACTACCAAGAAACAGCTCACTCTAGAATGCAAGCTTCATGAGGGCAGACACTTTGCTGGTTTTGTTTGCCAGTTTATCTCCATCATGAAAAGCAAAGCAGTGCTTGGCACATTGTAGGTGCTCAACTAATATTTCTGAATTATAAGTAGGAATGAATCAGCTCTCCAGCTCTAAAGGGTGGGATGTAGGCATGTGTGGCATGGGGGAGCTGATCAATGGCTTTCATCTTTGTTGTCCCCTGTCGTGGGTCCTTTCTAAGGGCCTTCTGTAGGGGTACTGAGGCACAGTCACACTGGATGTCTTCTACCCCAGCCTTTTTGAGCTTGTAGATGTATAGAGGTTGTGGATTTCTCCCTGCTCCCCGGTGCCACCGAGGACGAGGAAGCGGTGAAGATGAGCCCGAAGCACAGACTTTCAGAAGCAGGAAGGTTATGGTGCTCTTGCTGGTCATAGGGTGATTTAGGAAAGATCGGTGTAAGATAAAAGGATGAATGCATTTGTAGGCATGTTTAGGGTGCTTCAACACTATGAAGTTTAAGGAGAACAATCAATTAATTTCCCTGACCAAATATTTAATCAGAGAACAAATTATAAACTGGTTTGTAAATTACCAATGATTAGGATTTAACTTAATTTTTAAAAATGTGGATGACTACAGGACTTGGTTATGATTGTTTAAGGTCTTTGTAAAATATCCAGAAGGAAATCTCCATTTAATGGAACTGGAATTAGAAGAAGAGACATCAAACATAAATTTGAGGACCATTCAGAGTTAGGTGCTGACTGAAAGCAGATGAGTAGATGAGTTGTCTGAGGCTCATTTTCTTGTCAGGGGCCTTGGGAGTAGAGGAGAATGAATATGAGATGGAATACCATCCTGCCTCCAATTTTCAGAACCTAGATATATATGCCAATTTTTATTGATTTTAGGTTAATCTAAACCATTGTAGTTCAGTCATTTAATTGACAGTAATGGCCCAAGGCACTCTACTATCTTTTCCTCTTCAAGTTTTTATCCGTCTGCTTATATTTTGCTGTGTATTTCTTACATCCTCTTCTTTTTTTTTTTTTAAAGATTTTATTTATTTATTTGACAGAGATAGAGACAGCCAGTGAGAGAGGGAACACAGGCAGGGAGTGGGAGAGGAAGAAGCAGGCTCCCAGTGGAGGAGCCTGATGTGGGGCTCAATCCCATAAAGCCGGGATCACGCCCTCAGCCAAAAGCAGACGCTTAATGACTGCACCACCCAGGCGCCCCTTCTTACATCCTCTTCTTGTACATAGCTCTACCTCTTTGTTTTCTGTGTTTATCTCTTCTCAAGTTCTTTGAAGGAAACAACCCATTTTCCTTCTAGCCATCCATGATGCCTGAGGCAAAGGAGACTTTGCTGAGCTTCTTAAATTTGTGTGTATCCCTTTAACCATGTCACAAGGGAAAAAGAAGGTATGTGGAACATGGAAGCTTCTAGAAGAGCATCTGACTGTATCTTCCTTCTTGAAGGTAATGGGCAATCCCACATTTATTGCAATGAGGATATTAATGGACATATGTTACTTTCTCTAGTGTATTTTGTGGTCATTGACAGGCTGTTGACTTTGGGAAAATTAGAGCTAATTTGTGATGGAGGAATAGATGCATATTTTTCTAGAGTATTGTATAGACTATTTAAGAAAGCTCTAGAGAAGTTTGCATCCAAGAATTTGCATACTTTAGTCGTTATCCCTGGACGTTACAAAAACTAAGGTAGCTTTCCTTTGGTATTATACACTACAAAAACAGCTTGTACAGTTTATGAGCAAGAAAAATTTCTCAATTAGATACACAACTATATTTAACCTTTAAAGCATGTTACAGGATTATTCTAAAGTTTCATGTAGATAATAGTGATATGACTATTGAAGTAGTCGTCTTAAGTAGACTTTATTGTCAGGCGCTTTGCTGTTCTATACATGCTATTTTATTTAATCCATAGAGAGCCTTGTGAAATCAGTATCAAAATGCTTTAAGAAAGGGAAAATGAGGCTCAGAGAAATTAAGTGACTCACGAACCACAGTAGGCAAGTGGCGGAACCACATGGTTGAACATGTCTGACCTCAAAGCCCTTGTGCTCTATTACTAAGATGAACCTTTGGGTATGCAAGAGAAAGCTACTAGAGAGAAGAAATATTGCATTGTAAAACTCCAGAAAAAAAATCATGGACTCATACCCTTAAAAAGATCTTTGTTAGACTTTGAGTATAGGAGAGTAGCAGAAAAACTGAATTACTAATTGGAAAGAGCCATTTAACATACGGCAGAAGTTTTTATTAAGCAACTATTATATGCTAGGTAATGAGCTAGATACTCAACATTGACTAGATCACCTGCCTGCTCCCCAGATCTTACAGCCTAGAGAGTAAGTATTTACCTGTGCTTTACTACCTTCTTCCCTAAGAACTCAAAAGAGAGAGAGAGAGAGAAATTCATTAAAACACAGTGACAGCTAAACTTTCCCACTTTATGATTAATTGGTTTCATGAGAAGAATGGAAAATTTTTGTCCAACAGAGGAAATATGTAGGGCATGAGCAGATAGGCATCTTTGAAGAAACGTTTCCTTTCTTCTGTTAATATTGGAATATCATACAGTTATTTTCCTAAAATGTTGAAATTGGTATAAATTATTTTTAGACGGCATCCAGTGTAAACGCCTTTTTCTCCCCACCCTGTTTGGCTGGAGAAGCCTGAAAACTGGATATGTCTCCTAAAAAAACTGAGAAAGAGCAAAGAGAAAGAGGAGAGTGAGCACAAATTCCAGTCAGGCCTTTTCTGATACAGTCAAACTGTTCAATAATACTGAGAGCGCCCTGTCCTGCACCGTTATGGGAAATTAGAGCTGACAGCTGGAAACTGTTATATATAGATTTTTCTATTTTTCCTTGTAAGTAAACTGTAGTAAGTCACACCAAAAAAGAGCTGATCTATTTAAAATCCTTGCTGTTGTATCACATTAAATCTGCCTGATTTTTACAACTCCAGGTCACATGACCTGGAGCTCTGTGGACATATTAGAATTGGCCCCATTCCCTGGGCACAGGAGGATGTCTCCATGCTTATCTTGCATTTCATGGTGGAAAGTCATCTTGGCTTTTACTTCTGCTCCTTTCATCACCACACATCAGTGGGTATAGCAACAAGCAATAATGTGTTGCTGCCCTTTGGTTTCCCCTGCTTCTATACCAGTACTGGTGAACACTGAGGAGTGGTTCTCAAGAAAGTGAATGGACAAGAATAGCCAACAAGTAAGAATATCAATATCAGAATAATTAAATGCAAGGATTTACCTAAAAAACAATAGCCTGTGTGTCAGTGTTTCTCATATACCCATACTTAAAAAATAAGAGTTGGAATCCTAGTGAAGTCTTCGGAGACAGGGTGGATTTGCCCACAGCCAGATGCCTATTTGGAGTTGTCCTTGAATATCTTCAGTGGCCATTTCCAGTGGTATTTGTGGTGGGGGCATATGGCATTACTCTCTGAAAATCAGTACCCATGGGTCTACAATAGGACATTTAAAATTTTCCATTAGTACTTTTTATGAAGGCATTTTTGAAAAATATTAACATCATTTTTAAAAGACATTTTGTATCTTTTTATTTTCATCATTTTGGACTGTTTTTCTGGGAGCTTTTCCATTTCTTTATCTCTTGTCATAATTTGCATGATGTGCTAACCAAGAAGGAAAAAATGATGAGTAGAAAGAGTAAGCATTTAGCAAATTATCAAATGAATGGATCATTACTCCCTAAGAACCAAGCCTCCTGTAATTTTCTGACCGCATGTGATTTTCTTATAGAAACCACTTGACTCTCGGGAGCAAGTGAAGCAACTGGGAACTTTGAGAATGATGAGTGTTGCCATGTGTTTAAGTCTGTGTTTTGGAATAAAACCACGTTATCTTTTACTTTGCTTTGTGAATCTGAATCTATATTGAAATGTCTTTGAGGGATGTAATTCCAACTAGATTATATTCAGGTTCAGTTCTGGAAAAGTTAGGTTACATATGGGCTCCTAGAAACATGAATGTAACTTCTAAAGTTTCTCTCATTCTCAGAAATGAGAGCTGAAGTTATTTTTAGAGATTACAGTTGAGTGGAGACAGTGATCTATTGGTCTGATGCCTCTTTTTATGACATTAGCCCTGAAATGTTGCATATTTCCATGCTTAGAAATACCCTCTAACTTTGTAATGTACTCTGAGGGTTGTATTGTACCTATTCTTTGCTCCATAAATCTCATAATGGCTGTTGTCCAAAAGCAATAAGATCTGACCTGATGTCTGATCCGTGGAATGAATGTCACATGGTTCATCTTAGGCTGGAGGGGGTTGTTCTTCGGAGGTCAGCATTCTGGGCGTGAGGCCATGGTAGTTTTTATTCCATAGGAAAAGTAGTCTGAGTGGAGCAGTAGCACCAAATCTGACCATTTCTTCATGTTTTAGACTTTCTCCAACAGCCAGAGTACAAATCAAAATGCAGTTTTCACATGAAAATTGAAGTGATTATAGTCACATGGAAAATCAATTTACCAAGCACAGGGCCGTGGCACTGCCCAGTTCCAGAGGGTACTACTCATAGAGAAGTAGTGCCATGGTAGAACTGATCAAACAGTGTCATCTTTACACACAAACAAGGAAACTGTGCTGTTTAAAATTCATCTCTAACCTCATGACTTTTAATATAAAGCAGAGAACTTGGATCAACAGCTTGTGCCTGTAGCCCGTTATATCAATGATACTGGAAACACTGGCAACACAGTATTTTCCGATCAAAGTCAATGTCCTTGGCCAAGGCTGGAGGGGTGTGAGTGAAAGTGAATTCAACAATCTTGATTAAAGATGCTTGGAAAATCAATAACACCAGGCTAAAGTAGATGTATTGGGGTAAGGTTTAGGGGATGGAAGATGTTCTGAAGAATTGACAACACCTGGTTTTATATTTTTTCATTCCCTTCCACCTCCTCTCTCCCCTTACTCTTTCTCTCCAGGTGACAGAGACTGCAAATCAACTCCATTATCTATTTCCCTTTTACCTAGTTTTTACAGATCCCCAGTTTTTAGTTGGATATCTGGACTTCTCCTACCCCCTACTGTATTTCTCAGTCTCCTTTGTAGTTGGGTGAGGATGCATGGGTAAGTTCTGGAAAATGAACAGGTGTGGTAAGTATACCTTCTGGTTTGTGCCGTGTAGGGGAAATGTCCTTTCCCTTTTCTTAACCACCTTAGACCACGTAGCTGAGGGAAAGACTTTAAGGATGGCAGAACAGCAAGGTGGGAGAATCCCAAGCCCCTGACGCCTTGATGCCTCCCCCTCAGCTTTGTACTATGAACATCCAGACTGTTATATGAAATAGAAATACTCTTTTTTTTTTTTTTTTAAACCACTACTGTATTGGCTCTTCTTTTCACAGCAGCTGTTCCTGTATCCTAACTAATGTATTGCCCTCTTTTCCCCCTTGGCCTCCTTCATTGCCTTGTCTTTCCACTCTTACATCCTTTTCTTCCATCTTCTGTGGGACTGTCTGAAGTGTAGAGCGATGGCTTTCAAATTTTAGTCTGAATAAATACCGGCAGGGTGGACCTTACTGAAAAGCCGACACTCAGGCTCTGCTTCTAGAGGTTCTGGTATAGGACATCTTGGGTGAGGTGTAAGAATATGCATTTTTAGGAAGACCCTCAGGTGATATAGATGGAAGTGATCCATGGGCTACACTTGGAGAAGCATTCATATAGTATTTATGCCTAGCATGAAGTCGATGCTCAAAAAAGGACTTGAGAGAATGGGTTATAGTAATGAGTGAGATCTGATGCTAAACACAGATGGAACTTATATGATAATTACTGCTCCACTGATTCAACTGGTTCAAAAGTATCAGATAATATAATGGCTTAAACGACTGCAGTGAGAACTCAGAAATGGACCCACAACTACACGGTGAACTAATCTTCAACAAAGCAGGAAAGAATATCCAGTGGAAAAAAGACAGTCTCTTCAACAAATGGTGTTGGGAAAATTGGACAGCAACATGCAGAAGAATGAAACTGGGCCATTTTATTATACCGTACATAAAAATAAATCCAAAATGGGTGAAAGACCTTAATGTGAGACCTCTATCAAAGTCATAGAGGAGAACACAGGCAGAAACCACTTTGATCTTGGCCGTAGCAACTTCTTACTAGACACATCTCTGGAAGAAAGGGAAACAGAAGCAAAAGTGAATTATTAGGACTTCATCAAGATAAAAAGCTTCTGCACATCAAAGGAAACAATCAACAAAACTAAAAGCTAAAAGGTAGCCTATGGTATGGGAGAAGATATTTGCAAATGACATATCTGATAAAGGGTTAGTATCCAAAAGCTACAAAGAACTTGTCAAACTAAGCACCCAAAAAACAAATAACCCAGTTAAGAAATGAGCAGAAGACATGAATAGACACTTTTCCAAAGAAGACATCTAGATGGCCAACAGACGTATGAAAAGATGCTCAAGATCACTCAACGTCAGGGAAATACAAATCCAACCACGATGAGATACCATGTCACACCTGTCAGAATGGCTAAAATTAAGAACTCAGGAAACAACAGATGTTGGCTAGGATGTGCAGAAAGGAGAACCCTCTTACACTGTTGGTGGGAATGCAAACTGGTGCAGCCATTCTAGAGAACACTATGGAGGTTCCTCAAAAAGTTAAAAATAGAACTACCCTGCAACTAGCAATTGCACTGCTAGGTATTTACCCAAAGGATAGAAAAATATGGGTTTGAAGGGGTGCATGCACTCTGATGTTTACAGCAGCATTATCAACATAGCCAAACTATAGAGAGAGCCCAAATATCCATCACTATGAATGGATTAAGAAGATGTGGTGTAATATATGTGATAGAATATTATTCAGCCATCAAACAGAATGAAATCTTGCCATTTGCAACATGGATGGAGCTAGAGTGTATTATAAGAGACTCTTAATGATAAAGAACAAACTGAGGGTTGAAGGAGGGAGGTGGGTGGGGGATGGGCTAGATGGATGATGGATATTAAAGAGGGCACTTGTTGTGATGATTGCTGGGTATTGTATTTAAGTGATGAATCACTGAATTCTACTCCAGAAATCAATATTGCACTATATGTTAACTACCTAAAATTAAAAAAAAAAAAAAACCACAACAACAAACCAGCAACTGTCAGATCAGTTATTTGGCACAATGTAAAAAGAAACAGCTGGTTGACCCCAATTTTCCATATCCAACCAGTTGTTTTTGTATGGTATTTATATAACTTCAGGATGCACATTTTTGCTGTTGATTGTTTTTAAGGAGTAAAGTTTATTGAATAGTCCTATGCTCTCTGAGGTTTTCAAGTATTTATTCTTGGATGGAAATATTATGCAGCTTAGTGAATGGCATGAGTTAATTAAGATAATCCACAAACAATTGAGTTCTTACGTGATGAGCTTTGTGCTAGGCATGAGAGATATAAAGATGAATAGAATACAGTGCTTCCCTCAAGCCTCACCCAGTCAGCTTGGGGGAGGCAGACAAAGAGTTCAACCAATACCTAACAGGTGAAAGGTGCTCCTATAGAGGCATGCACAGGGAGCTCAGGCCAGAGAGGGGGACCTAACTCAGCCTGAGGACATCAGACATAACTTCCCAAAGGAAGAGGTTACTGAGCTGAGCAGAAGTTAGGCAGGCAGAGAAAATGGTGAATAGATGGGAAGAGAAGGATTCTCCGGCCAGAGAAGATAGCATATGTCAAGGCACAGCATAAAGCACATTTGGGCAGAGCTCTGTGTACCTGTTCGGGGCAGTGGGAAAAAGGATGGCAGGATGAAGAAACCCAATTCATGAGGAATTTGGAATTTATCCTGATGTGCTCCTGCACCATTGGAAAGTATTAATCAGAGAAGCAAAATCACTAGCTATCACTGACAGTCCATTCCCCTGGCAGTGCATGGAGGATGAATTGGAAGGAAATAAGACTGGAGACAGGGATATGAAATAAAAACATGGTTAAGCGTATCAACCAAGACTGTGGCTATGGAAGGAGAGGAGGGTGAGATACTTAAGTGGAAGGGGCAGAACCTGGTGACTTAGTGAAGAGAGGGAGAGTCTGGGATTATGTATCGACATGCTACTTTATTTTTTAATATTTTATTTTTTTAAATTTGTTTGTTTATCAGTCATAGAGAGAGTGAGAGAGAGAGAGCACAAGCAGGGGGAGCAGCAGGCAGAGGGAGAAGCAGGCTCCCCGCTGAGTAAGGAGCCCAATGTGGGACTTGATCCCAGGATCCTGGGATCATGACTTTAGCTGAAGGCAGACGCTTAACCAGCTGAGCCACCCAGGTGTCCCTAGACAAGCTACTTTAAAAAGTACTTCTCTGTACTGGTGTTCATGGCCAACCTTGCTCATATGTGCTGACAAATGCTTTTTATTGAAAATATGAATAATCAGACAAGTGAGGATAACTTGAAATCTTTTGTGAGGGCCATCTATTTATGTCAAGATGGTGGAATGAAATGTAAAACAAATTAATATTTTAATATTAAATGTAATTTACTATTTAAATTTAAAGGGTAATATTAAATTTTAATATTGTAGTGTCTTGGTATTCTGGTATTCTATAGTACTGCTAACTTGCATTCATTTATAATCCTTCAAAACTTAGAGAAAATGAGCAAACACAGTTAAACATAAAATTCTTGTTAGTTGAATAGGAGTGTGTGGTGCCAATTGATTGCTAAATTAGGCTTTAAGTGGATGATAGTACTAAGTTTCTCTGGTTGAGGTTTAACCTGTGACATAGGTGATTTTGTGAACTGGAAAAGTATTGTTTAATGTGGCGATTCTCATATGTTATCATGTTTAAGAATTAACTGGATGTTGTATATAAGTGAAAAATCACTAGGGGCGCCTGGGTGGCACAGCGGTTAAGCATCTGCCTTCAGCTCAGGGCGTGATCCCGGCGTTATAGGATCGAGTCCCACATCAGGCTTCTCCGCTATGAGTCTCCTTCTTCCTCTCCCACTCCCCCTGCTTGTGTTCCCTCTCTCGCTGGCTGTCGCTATCTCTGTCAAATAAATAAATAAAATCTTTAAAAAAAAAGAAAAAGAAAAATCACTAAATTCTACACCGGAAACCAATTTTATCATTTATGTTAACTAGAACTTAAATGAAAAATTATATTAAGAAAAAGATGAAAGAGGAAAAAAGGATCACCTGGAGAGCTTCTTAAAATGCAAATCCCCAGGCCCCATCCCCACATATTCTGATTTAATAGTCCTGGGGTGGAATCAGGATATACATTTTAATCAAATGCCCAAGGAATTCTAATCCTGCTGGTCTGTGGAACCCTCCTACAGAAGCAAGGATCTAAAATAATTGAAAAATGCAGTTTCTTAGTCACAATTCTCAGCACTAAACCAACCAGTATGGTGATCACTAAATTAATTCTACTCTTAATATAGTTTTCCTAACAAAGAGAAGAAAGAGCATGAAGCCCAATTAAATTTTTTTTTTTACAGGACAACTTGGCATTGATTCTGACTTCCTCAAATTATAATTTTATTGATTCTTTTTTTTATTAAATAAATGTTCCTCAAGCTTGCTTTAGCTGAGTGTGTGTGGGGGGTCAGTTTTCAATGCAGTTTTACTCCCATCTATTGCCTGTTTGTTGAAGTGCAAAAGAAATATTTTTTTATTTTTTATTTATAATAATTTTTTATTATGTTATGTTAGTCACCATATAGTACATCCCTAGTTTTTGATGTAATGTTCCATGATTCATTACTTGCGTATAACACCCAGTGCACCATACAATATGCGCCCTCCTTAAAACCCATCACTGGCCTATCTCAATCCCCCACCCCCCTCCCCTCTGAAGCCCTCAGTTTGTTTCCCAGAGTCCATAGTCTCTCATGGTTCATTCCCCCTTCTGTTTACCCCCCCTTCATTCTTCCCTTTATTCTCCTACCGATCTTCCTATTTCTTATGTACCATAAATGAGTGAAACCATATAATTGTCTTTGTCTGCTTGACTTATTTCACTTAGCATAATCTCCCCCAGTCCCGTACATGTTGCTGCAAATGTTGTGAAATCATTCTTTTTGATGGCTGAGTAATATTCCATTGTATGGACCACATCTTCTTAATCCAGTCATCTGGTGAAGGGCATCTCAGCTCCTTCCACAATTTAGCTATTGTGGACAATGCTGCTATGAACATTGGGGTGCATATGGCCCTTCTCTTCACTACGTCTGTACCTTTGGGGTAACTACACAGTAGTGCAATTGCTGGATCATAGGGTAGCTCAATTTTTAACTTTTTAAGGGACCTCCACACTGTTTTCCAGAGTGGGTGTACCAACTTGCGTTCCCACCAACAGTGTAGGAGGGATCCCCTTTCTCCACATCCTCTACAACAATTGTTGTTTCTTGCCTTGTCAATTCTTGCCATTCTAACTGGCGTAAG
>NC_048218.1:8917239-8982437 GCF_002007445.2 Ailuropoda melanoleuca
GGAAAAGTGTCTGTTCATATCTTCTGCCCATTTTTTGATTTGTTTATTTGTTTCTCGCGTATTGAGTTTGAGAAGTTCTTTGTAGATCTTGGATACTGATCTTTATCTGTAGTGTCATTTGCAAATATCTTCTCCCATTCTGTGGGCTGCCTCTTAGTTTTTTTGACTATTTCCTTGGCTGTGCAGAAGCTTTTTATCTTGATGAAGTCCCACAAGACTGAAATTATTCCCTGCATATTCTCAGACCACAATGCTTTGAAATTGGAACTCAATCACAAGGAAAAATTAGGAAGAAACTCAAACACTTGGAAACTAAGAACCATCCTGCTCAAGAATGACTGGGTAAACCAGGAAATTAAAAATCAATTTAAACAATTTATGGAGACCAACGAGAATGAAAACACAATGGTCCAAAACCTATGGGACACTGCAAAGGCGCTCCTAAGGGGAAAATACATAGCCATCCAAGCTTCACTCAAAAGAATACAAAAATCTAAAATGCAGTTTTTATATTCTCACTGCAAGAAGCTGGAGCTGGAACAGAAGCGCAGGCCTAACCCAAGCACCAGAAAGCAGTTGATTAAGATAAGAGTAGAGATCAATGAATTAGAAACCAGGAGCACAGTAGAGCAGATCAACAGAACTAGAAGCTGGTTGTTTGAAAGAATAAATAAGATTGATAAGCCACTGGCCAGACTTATTCAAAAGAATAGAGATAGGACCCAAATTAATAAAATTATGAATGAAAGGGGAGAGGTCACAATCAACACCAATGAAATAGGAAGGATCATTAGAAACTTTTATCAACAGCTTTATGCCAATAAATTAAACAACCTGGAAGAAATAGATGCGTTCCTGGAAATCTATAAACTACCAAGACTGAAACAGGAAGAAATTGATTATTTAAACAGACCGATTAGTTATGAAGAGATTGAAGCAGTGATCAAAACCTCCCCCAAAACAAGAGTCCAGGGCCTGACAAATTCCCTGGGGAATTCTACCAAACATTCAAAGAAGAAATAATACCTATTCTCCTAAAGCTGTTTCAAAAAATAGAAACAGAAGGAAAACTACCAAACTCATTCTATGAGGCCAGTATTACCTTGATCCCCAAACCAGGCAAAGACCCCATCAAAAAGGAGAATTACAGACCAATTTCCCTAATGAATATGGACGCCAAAATTCTCAACAAGATCCTGGCTAATAGAATCCAACAGTACATTAAAAGGATTATCCATCATGACCAAGTGGGATTCATACCTGGGATGCAAGCATGGTTCAACACTCGCAAATCAATCAATGTGATACATCATATCAACAAGAAAAGACTCAGGAACCATATGATCCTCTCAATTGATGCAGAAAAAGCATTTGACAAAATACAGCATCCTTTCCTGATTAAAACCCTTCAGAGTGTAGGGATAGCGGGTACATTCCTCAATTTCATTCCTCAATTTTCCTATGAAAAGCCTACAGCAAATATCATTCTCAGTGGCGGAAACCTGAAAGCCTTTCCCTTAAGATCAGGAACACGGCAAGGATACCCACTCTGGCCATTATTATGCCAAAGAAATATTTAAACAAAATGGACAAAAAGAATCATCACAAAAAAGGGATGAACAGAAAGTTACATTATCATTTGTATTAAGACAAATAGTTGCAAATATTATTTGCTTAATATTTGACAAGGTTACTATAACAGTTAATTTTATGTAAATTTGGGTCATGAGGTTCCCAGATATTTGGTCAAACATTATTCTGGGTGTTTCCCTGAAGGTGAAGTTAACACTTCAGTTGGTAGACTAAGTAAAGCAGATTGCCATCCCTAATGTGGGTGGACCTCATCCAATCAGTTGAAGGCTTTAATAGGACAAAAAGACTGGCCCTCTCTGAGTAATAGAGAATTCCTCCTTCCTAAATGGCTTTGACCTGGGACACTGGATTTTTCCTGTCTTTAAAATTGAACTGAAACATTGGCTCTTCATGGACATCGATATAAATATATTTATATTTACATCTCCCATCAGTTCTGTTTCTCTGGTGAACCCTGGCTAATAGATTTATACTTTTCTCTCTTATTTTGTCTTTTTATTAAAAAATGCTATAATTTTCATAGTATTAGGAAATACAGAATGTTTGAACCCCTATTTACATCATATTGTGTGCCTCAGCAACTTTTTTTCTTTGACGGACTACACACAGAGGATAGGAATGAGGTACACCTCATATATATCACAGCAGCACAGCCCAGTGCAAACTGGAGCCTGGTATGTAGCCTGGAGCATCATACTAGCTAGTCTGTCATCTCCCTTGAGAGCATGTCAACCCAGGATATCATATGATAGACCTTTTTTCAAGGCATAGATGAGACAGGGAAGGACATGGGCTGTCTGTCCAGTGTGGTGTCTTATGACTCCACAGTTATCATTTGAGAACCCTTCATCAGAACAAAGATGGGCAGTTTCTGCATCCCACTGCAATCTTGGAGAGCTATTCTGCTCCACTTGATGTATGTATGTATGTACGTGTGTCTTTACTTACTTTATTGAAGTAGAATTAACAAACAATATTATATTAGTTTCAGGTGTAGAATATATTAACTCAACAATTCCATACATTACTCAGTGCTCACCACGATAAAGTAATAGTGCCCTAGAGTGACTATAACTTCAGTCTTCTTAAAAAGAGAATTGCCTTTAAGGATGTGGTCTCATTACCAACATGGCTTAAAAGCATGTACACATACACTTACATAGAATCCTGTATGAAGGACTCATGGGAAAAATCCTTTTCCTCCTTTTCTTAAAAATACTGACTTCATTAGTAAAATGGAGATGTTTACTTAGTTGCAAGAAAAAAATCTGTTCAGCTGAAAATGGGAAAGAATTTACTAAGTTTGAAAAACTAAAAATAATTCCTGGCTGGTCTTATTCCTGTCCTCTGTATTTAGAGGAATTTACTCCTGATACTATTATTACAGGAAATTCCAAAAGCATGAACATTTTCTGGTATTTTCACAAAAACAAGTGTTTATGTTTTGTTTAATTTAGGCATGGAGGAAAGCAGGTTTGCTTTGTGTGCATTGAAGGGTCTAGCGGATGCCGTGACAATGTGATTTTGTGTAAAATGTAGATAATGAAAGCATTTAAAAATTCATGGGAGGGTTATAGAGTATCACATTTACATAAAATGTCTTTTAAACTCTATTGAAGTCCATTACAAACAATGGTTCTTAACACTAACACTGTCAACATTACTATTTTGGGGAAGGGATGTTGTTTTCTTTCTCCATGATCAGCTTTTAGGTTATTATGAAAATGATCAGTGCTTAATAATCATGAACAGATCCGATTACTGTGAGATGTTCAGTTATTGTTGGCAGCTAAGTAAGTATAGGGATTGAAGAGTGATAAAATATTCAGATGTTTAAGAAAAAAAATCACGCGGGCCGGTCTTTGGTTAATAGCATCTCGTGCTGGTCTCAGCTCCTCTTTCATCTTATCTATTAATTTTGGAGCATGGAAACACCATCCTCAGGTGTGTCAATATCGTACATGTGTAGGACAAAGATAAAGATACCGAAATGTTGACCTCCAGTTTAAAATGTCTTCAGACCACAACTCTGAATTTCCAAGTTCACTGTGCCCTTCCAAGGTCCTATAAAAAT
This sequence comes from Ailuropoda melanoleuca, assembly GCF_002007445.2. NCBI lineage: Eukaryota > Metazoa > Chordata > Mammalia > Carnivora > Ursidae > Ailuropoda > Ailuropoda melanoleuca. Next base: position 8,920,907 of record NC_048218.1, read on the forward strand.
TCCATCTTGATTTATAGTTAGCATTTTTTATGCCTGTAAGTGGGTTTCAGGAAAGGAGAGCTACACAGTGAAGAAAACTCTTTGCATGCCCATGAGTTCAGTTCTTGTGAGTTTTATACAATCACCACCATGGGTCATGTAATAATTCACTGAAGAAAGCTGAAAGAAGTTCTGTTCATAGAATACACCGGTGACATTTGCCTGAATATGTTCCTTAACTCTTTTAGCAGTCAGCTGAACATGTGCTTTTATTAGAGTCATTGATGCCACAGGTAACTGTATAAAAATCTCATCTAATAACTTTGACTTAAATGTGCATCAGACAATACCTTTGTACCAGCAGGCCACATTAATTTTTTTGCATCAAACAAAATCATTATTGAGAAATTTGGTATTGCTTTGCTAAAGTGGGTATCTACCGAATATCCCCAATCCAATTCTTTCCTCTAATATGGTAATCTGTTATCTGTATTCAATTATCTGCAAGGTGAAAGTTGCCGGGCTGCCCAATGGAAAATTTTAAGCCCTTTCACTCTGGGTCTGTTGTCTTTTCAGATCAATCTTTCTGCTAATGACAACCAATACTTTCATATGTGATTACAGGCCTGCTCCATCTTTTCATGAGCCGAGACTCTTTGGAATCATATGTATTGATCTTTTTAATAGAAGTCAGGAAAAATAAAATTACTCTGGCTTCTTGCGGCAAAACGATGATAAATGAGAACTTAGAAACTTATGGGAGAAATTTTTTCTGCCTTGGATTATTTTAATCACTAAAAATGATTGTCTTTTTAATAATATTTGCTTTCCATTATGCACATTTGCAGCAAAGCCAAAAATTTTTCTGTATTGCTTTATGTAACCACATTGAGGCAGGGGACTTTTGGTATTCCCGTACCTGCTGGTGACTCAGGTACAGCGGCCCCTAACAGGAGGCAAAGAGCCAAGCTCCGGTTGAGTTTCTGCAGAGCACTCCTGATGAAAGAGGACTTGCTGAACTAGGCATTTTTAAAAAGGACTTTCGTTTAAAAGCTCATTGTTAATACTATTGTCTTAGAAGCAAGCTTATATATTTTTTTAGACTAAATATATTTATTTATTTTTTATAATAATTTTTTATTGTTATTTTTTTTAAAGATTTTATTTATTTATTTGACAGAGATAGAGACAGTCAGCGAGAGAGGGAACACAAGCAGGGGGAGTGGGATAGGAAGAAGCAGGCTCCTAGCGGAGGAGCCTGATGTGGGGCTCGATCCCAGAACGCCGGGAGCATGCCCTGAGCCGAAGGCAGATGCTTAACGACTGCGCCACCCAGGCGCTCCTATTATGTTATGTTAGTTACATCAAAAACTTGGGATGTACTGTATAGTGACTAAGCTTATATTTCTTTTATCACTCCTCCTTTTTGATTTCTCCTTGGCTAAGACTGATTATTTCCTAATCAGTCTTTGCTTTTTTTCTTAAATGGAAGTATATGTAATTCCTCGCCTGTGGTTTTGGTTGCTTTCTCTGTGTGTCCAGTAGCTGCTGCTGGTGCCATTTGTGATAATTAGGACTCAAACATGTGGGGTCACTGTTATATCACCTTTTCTCTGAAACCTAAAACTATAGGACTCACTTTGGCCCTCATTTTAGAATCTAAGCTCTATGTTTTGTATTTGAATCAAGTTCCCAGTTCCCATCCGAAGACAGGATTGTTTTCCTGGCTTCAGGGGAACATGTGGCCAACATAGATGATCAAAGAGAGTCAATGCCACTACACACAGAGATCAGATCTCTGTTGGTATGAAGACATGGATGAGGATCAAAATGTTGCAGATGTCAGGCCAAACTACAGCCTTACTTTGCTTTGTTTGGCCCTTGGAGACCTATCTGTAAGAAGGAAAACTTGTCCCACTGGGACGCCACATAAATAGCCTCCGTGGTTCAATGGGATTGTTTCACCATGATGCAGCAATGAATCTCACTCCACCCACCCCCCTCAATTTCTGTCTCCCTACTACCTAAATAAACATGACAAAAAGAAAAATCTCATTCAGATACAAATTATGTTCAATGGACTTGTCATTTAACTTGGTTTAATCCAGTCCCATGAAGACTTGTCTGGAGTATACTATGTATGTGGCAGGCATTGGGAATGTAGGACCGAACAGGGGAGGCAGGTTTCTGGATTGCGTATATAGGGTTGATGGTCATTCAAGGAAGATAGCCAGCAAACCTCATTATAAGCCTGAGGCATGTTGCTAAGCCTTAGGTGTCCAATGACACTGAGGATAGATAGAGCCTGATCTGGGGGTACAGGGAAAGCTACATTTAAGTTGAGAACTGAACAATAGGAATAAGCCAGAGGAAAATAGGAGAAGATTAGTGGAGAAAGAATATTCTAGGCTGAAGAAACTGCCGTGTGGAAGTGGGAATTTGAGGGCCACGGTCTTTGTGAGGAGCGGGTATTATTCCAGTATGGCTTCAATACAGAAAGTGCCCAGAGATTTGAGTAATTGTTTCTAATGTCATCTGGTAGTACAGGTGATCTCTGAGTCTAAATTTACTCACACATGGATGTAATGATGATTCTAAGGCAGCTGCTGAATGAGCTGTGTGTGTGGTGTTGCCTTTGTCTAGACTGTTCAACTTTGGCCCTTTGCTATCTTTGACTGAAAGGCAGTGTTTGTAAAATTGTTTGAATATTTCTAAAATTTTGGCCTTAATTTATAAAAATGAGTGGAAAATTTTAGAACCCAAATGCTGATATCTGTGATAAGAAACATAGACTTTAAAAAATTTATAAAATTGGAAGAAAATTTGAAAGTTTTGTGGTATATTAACCTGAGGCATGCATTACTTTTAAGCCTGTCAATCATGTATTCAGATGTGAACCTTTAAGCCTGTCAGTTGTGTATGCACATGTAAAAAGCAAACCAAATATTAAGAGGCATGCTTGAAATACTAGAAATATACTAGTGAAGAGTACAAGTATGTCTAAAGATGAGGTATAATTAAGGACTTTTTAATATGTATCTCTAGGAGTCCCCTCGTCATGAAGAATATATTATTTAAGTTGTATTCCACTTGCTTTCTGCAATCCACCCCCCCACACACACAGATTTTTATTTTATTTGAAAATAGAGGACTGTCTTAATTTTTTTTTCTCTTGGTAGTTTGTTAAAGATGGTTAGAAATTACAGATTCAGGGGCGCCTGGGTGGCACAGTGGTTAAGCGTCTGCCTTCGGCTCAGGGCGTGATCCTGGTGTTATGGGATCGAGTCCCACATCAGGCTCTTCCGCTATGAGCCTGCTTCTTCCTCTCCCACTCCCTCTGCTTGTGCTCCCTCTCTCGCTAGCTGTCTCTATCTCTGTTGAATAAATAAATAAAATCTTTAAAAAAAAAGAAATTACAGATTCAAAATTTAGTAGCTTACATGATATCAGTTCTTGGCTCTGTGCATTAAACAGTGGAATAATGTGAAATTAAAAGGAACCATAAACATCTGTTCGTACCTACTTTGCTGAGAACTTCTGCAGATGCCATTAACTCTTCAGATTTCCAAAATCTAGATCTTGCTATTAGAAAGTGACAACAGCTCTTGGTAATGGTCAACATTACAGAAATTGATAACAATTTGGATAAATGAAAATAGATAGCAATGTATGACTATAGAGACAAAAAGGAGAAAGAGTAAGAGAACTTTTAATTATACTGAATTAGGAATTCTGAAGTTTTATTGAGGTGAATTCTGTAAACAAATTTTGTCATGTAGTTACTTAAAGAGTACTAGAGGAATATTGTACTTCGGTTGCATGCTTGCCTCACTGCGGGGGGTTTAAATACTTTTAAATACAAGAGCGCCCACTGACACCAAGAGATTTCAGCTACTGATAATTTTGAAAACCCACCTTCCATCACACCTTCTTGAGGTTGTTTCAGTTCAAGCCAATCTCTGACTTGATCCTCTATAGGCTTTGGTGGTTGCATTAGGAAGAGTCTAGTATCTTGGATAATTTAGAAGTCTTTTTGTAGACTGAAGAATCAGCAGGTAGGATATAGACTCTAAGTCATCAAACTTTTAAGTTCGTAATTAACAAACTAAAATAGGCAAGAGGAAAAGTACCTTCTCTCTTTGCCGTCTAATATGTGTTAGAGAATCTTTTACTTCCCCACCCACTAGTAAGGTCTGCTGGTATTTTATTTGCAGTTGGGGATTCTCTTCTCTTTATCTATTGAAAGCATTGAGGCCTCTGTTGTCATTTTGGTTGCAATTCCATCAATACCCAGTGTACCTTAAAATGGCCTTTAATTTTTTATGACTCAAGCCTGCAGACAAACATTGTGGGTCATTTTTCTAGGCTGGTTTTATCCACCACCTCTTTCTTGATACTCTGCCTCACAACCACCTGTCAGGCTTTTGATATCCCAGAGGGTTGGGGAGGTTAAGATATTGATCACAACCTTGTGGGTGATTACTCAAAGCTCTTTCTCAGGAAGATTCTAAAAGCTGGTATGTGCTCAGCCATCCATCTGGACAACTCTTTAAAGTCTGCAGGTGAGACATTGCCATCAGCATAAGCATATGATGCGGATATTGTATGGCCTGCTTGTGAGAATGTGTTGGCCCTTGACTATGCACCCTTCTTTGCATTTCTCTCCTGTTTGCTGTTTAGATGTTACACATACTTTAATTGGTAACTTTGCTCCTTCCTTCAGGTCCAGAGTTGTTCCTGCCTTGTAAACTACGTAGTCCCTCTAGCAATACTTGTTAATTACCTGGGGATAGCACTTTAAAAAGTCTGTTAGTTGAGACATTGCAGCATGTCTTAGGCTCTAGTCCATTGCTGAGTCATCTGAGGTGAGCAGATGAGCACCTCAGGTCTAAGAGGTCTGTCAGTGCTGACTTCTGAAATCAGAGAGTTCAGTTTATTTAGAGCAACCAAACTAAAAATACCCCATATTGACACACTAGGAGATATAGGGGACCTGATAACTGAAAGTGTTTCTGAATCATCCATAGGGGGCAATCTAGGCAGTATCTACAATAAGCTTTTAAGAATTCAAAATGCTGATTTGTGTATTATTTAACTAAAATACAATATTAGTTTCAGGTGTACATCATAGTGATTTGATATTTTTACATATTACAAAATGGTCTCCACAATAAGTCTAGTTACCACTTGTCACCATACAAAATTAGTACAATATTATTGATTATATTTCCTTTCAAAATCATTAATTCTTTCATTTGTTTACTCATTCATAAGTGCTTGCGTAGTACCAATGAGATGCCAGGTACTGACAGAGGCACTGGACCTCCAAAGATTGATTAAGCACTCCCTCCTCAGGGAGCACAAGGTCCAGGATCTAGACTCTAAAGAATGATGACAGTAATTGGTCCTGAGGCTATGAAGGAGGAATGCTTAGGTGCCAGGAGAGGAAGGAAGTACCCTAGTTCTGCCCAGGTGCTCATGGAATGGTGTGGACATTTTTTTCCCTTACGGATTACAGAGCAGGGAGAGCTGGGTATGCAGAGATGGTGGTATTTGGGTTAACATTTAGAATTGAGTAGGAGTTTTCCAGATAGATACAGTTTTTTTGTTTTGTTTTTTTTGTTTGTTTGTTTCGGGGAGGTTTTTCAGTTTTATTTGTTAGTTTTTGGTTTTGTTTTTTGCAAATTAAACAACAATTCTGAAGACCCGGGGAATGGTGGAGATTTGAACATTCACTCAAAACAGTTTATTTTCATATGTGTTATTTATAGTAAGAACACAACTTTCCCTTAAAGATCTATGTTTTTTCAATATTTTCCATTTGTATTCTTGATTTCCACATTTTAAAACTGGGAGCCATATTTTATATGTCCTAAAATGTAGGTCAGTGGGAAAGAAGATTCAATGACCAGCTTTTATTTAATACCACTTTTTAGGGATCTATTTAATTTGTAAGTTTAGAATGGTTTTTGTCACTATTTAAGCATATAAAAATAGATTATTTTCTGTGGTTCATTCTGGCTATTCTTAATATGAAAATATTTGAAGTTGATATGTTGATATGTTTTTTCTACCTCAGTGGCAGTTGGTCACCTGTACATGTTTGGATTTGCTATGGATGGACATGGGTGTGCTAAGGAGTTACCAGTACTCTCATTCCTGAATCTAGTAAAACACACAGAATTTGAAAGTGCAAATTGGATGCTTGACAGCTGGCAAGAGAGAAACAGAGAGAATTTGTTTCCCTTTGGGATTTGATAACTGTTAATTCTTCATGAACTTGGCTTCTGCCAAACATATATTATACTTTCCTCTGAATGGAAATTCATATTGTTAAACTCTATGTGAACTCAAGGTATTAATGTAGAGTGCTTACTAGCAAAAATGACTTGCAAATGTCAGATAAAATTAAATAACATGGCTTAATAAAATAAGCTTGTTTCCGAAAATCTGTTTTTCATATTTGTGAAAGAATTATCTGTCCTGTTATTTAAACCAAGATATTGACAGGACAGGGAAAAGAGACACTCTCTTATCAATTATCAAGGGAACCATTGATTTCACAAAGCCAATTAAAGTATTTCTGGAGGAACAAGTAAATATTAGTTTTAGAAGCATTTCTTTTTAAAAGAGACCAGGTGACTAGGATAAAAGTACTAAATAAAAATAAGACACACGGGGCGCCTGGGTAGCGCAGTCGTTAAGCGTCTGCCTTCGGCTCGGCATGATTCGGTGTTCCGGGATCGAGTCCCACATTGGGCTCCTCTGCTGGGAAGCCTGCTTCTTCCTCTCCCACTCCCCTGCTGTGTTCCCTCTCTCGCTGGCTGTCTCTCTGTCACAAAAATAAGTAAAATCTTAAAAAAAAAAATAAGACATACTATTCATTACTTACGGCACAGTGAGCAGCTGGGCATGCTTGGAGACCATTGGTTCTCCAATTTAACTGACTTAAACAATATGGACCGTTAGCTTTCACTAAGCCAAAAACATAAAATAGATAGACTTCATGGCCATTTGGAATGAATTTTGACTTGAGCAAATGTCCCATGGTTTGACTAGATATTTTGTGAGCAATGAAGAGTTATCATTAAAAAGCAAGTCTGAATATAAGGTATTCTCTTGGGATTCTGGGGAGACCCATTTGTTCTTTGTGGTCCTTGTTGAAATTAGGTGTGAATCACCGTTTGTCCAGCATAGTGATGTGATACAGAACAGAAACGGGCTGCTTCCAGAGCATGTTGGCTCCTGCTTGGAAGACACTTTAGGGAAATCACGTTAGATTGGTTTATGGTGGAAGTGAGTAGGAGTTGTTTCTTGGAATAATGTTCTTAGGTGATGCTCACTTGATCTGTAGTGCTTGAGAAATATTTCTTCTGGTAAAATTGATCTAAGATGACTTTTTAATTCTGGTGGATCTACATCAAGGAGTCCATCCAGAACCTACTGGATCTCTGTTTAGTACCAACTCTTTTTGAATAAGATAGAATGATTGCTGTAGGTGAAGGTCAAAGTCTGTCGTCTTAGAGGATATGCTATCAATCTCAGGACAAATACTGTCTCTTTCAATAATCCTTTATGATTCTGTCAGTTGTGAATGGCCTCATACCTTTCATCCACCCTGGGAATAATCAATTCCCTGAACCTACTCACTAAATGCGCAAAATAGTCTCTGATTTTATTTATTTTAATTTTCAAATGGCCTATTTCATGTTTCTCTAATTTAAGGAGATAACTACCAAGTTAGAGTCCACTGGAATTTGGTAAAGAACCAATAATAGTTGGGAATCGAAGAGCAAATGTCGATGTAATTCAAGAATTTTCCAGTTATTTTCTCCTCTGTAGACATTAGCTATCCATTAATCTTTTCATACCCTAATAATAGAATCAAGAAAAATGTGAGCATCACCCATGAACATAGGAATTCTTCTCTCCTTTGACTTTTAATTGATATTTGGTTCTTGTCTTAGTCCATTTGAGTTGCTATAACAGATACCATAGACTGGATGGTTTATAGACAACAGAAATTTGTTTCCCATAGTTCTGGAGCCTGAAAGTCTAAGATCAAGGTGCCAGCAAATTCCATGTCTGGTGAGGAGCAGCTTCATGGTTCATAGATGGCCATCTTCTCTCTGTGTCCTCACATGGCAGGAGAGGTGAGGTAGCTCACTGGGGTCTCTTTTATAAGAGCACTAATTCTGTTCATGAGGGTTCCACCCTCATACCTAATTACCTCCCAAAGGCCCCACCTCCAAATACTATCACACTAGGCTTTGGGATTTAACATATGAATTTTGGGGGACCACAAACATTTAGCCTATAGCAATCCTTTTTTTAAAAATTTAAGTTTTTATTTTAATTCCAGTTAAAATATAGCATTCTTTTAGTTTCAGGTATACAGAATAGTAATTCAGCAGTTCCACATATCACCCTGTGCTCATCACATGTGTAGTCCTTAATCCCTGTCACCTGTTTCACCCATCTCCCCACCCCACCCGTCTGGTAACCATCAGATTGTTCTCTGTAATTAAGAGTCTGTTTCTTGCTTTCTCTCTATTATTTTTTTCCCTTTGCTTGTTTGTTTTATTACTTAAATTCCATATATGAATGAAATCATATGGTATTTGTCTTTCTCTGCCTGATTTATTTTGCTTATACTCTCTAGCTCCATCCATGTCATTGCAAATGGCAAGATTTCATTCTTTTTTACAGCTATATAGTATTCAATTGTGTATATATACCACGTTTTCTTTATCCTTTCATCAATCAATGGACACTTGGGCTGCTTCCATATCTTGACTATCATGAATAATGCTGCTATGAACATAGTGGTGCATGTATCCTTTGAATTAGTGTTCTTGTATTCTGTGGGTAGATTCCCAATAGTACAATTGCTGGATCATAAGGAAGTTCTATTAAAATTTTGAGGAATTTCTATACTGTTTTCCACAGTGGCTGCCCCAGTTTGCATTTCCGCTAATAGTGTATGAGTGTTTCTTGTGTTGTTGATTTTAGCTATTCTGACAGGTGTGAGGTTATCTCAGTGTGGTTTTGATTTGCATTTCCCTGATGCTAAGTGATGATGAGCATCTTTTCATGTGTTTGTTGGCCATTTGGTTGTCTTCTTTGGAGAAATGTCTGTTCATGTCATTTGCCCATTTTTTATTTGGATTATTTGATTTTTGGATGTTGAGTTTTATAAGTTCTTTATGTATTTTGTATACTAGCCCTTTATTGGATATGTCATTTGAAAATATCTTCTCCCATTCTGTAGGTTGCATTTTAGTTTTGTTGGCTGTTGCTTCGCCGTGCAGAAGCTTTTTATTTTGAAGTAGCCCCAAGAGTTTATTTTTGCTTTTGTTTCCCTTGCCTAAGGAGACATATCTTGAAAGAAGATATTGGCTATGGCCAATGTCAAAGAAATTACTACCTGTGTTCTCTTCTAGGATTTTTGTCTTTAATTCATTTTGAGTTTATTTTTATGTATGGTGTAAGAAAGTTGTCCAGTTTCATTATTTTGCATGTTGCTGTCCAGTTTTCCCAACACCATTTGTTGAAGAAACTGTCCTCTTTCCACTGGATATTCTTTTCTGCTTTGTCAAAGATTAATTGACCATATAGTTGTGGGTTTATTTCTGGGTTTTCTGTTCTATTGATCTGTGTGTTTATTTTGTGTCAGTATCGTACTGTTTTGATTACTACAGTTTTCAATTAGAACCTGAAGTCGGAATTGTGATGCCTCCAGCTTTGCTTTTCTTTTTCAAGATTGCTTTGGCTATTTGGGGTCTTTTGTGGTTCCATACAAATTTTAGGATTTATTTAAATGATTGTATAGTTCTTATCCCTTCTCTAATTGTGATATATCATATTGATTGATTTGTGTACATTGAACCACCCTGGCAACCTAAGAATAAATCCCACTTGATTGTGGTGAATGATTTTTTAAAATGTATTGTTGAATTTGGTTTGCTAGTATTTTATTGAGAATTTTTGCATCTGTATTCATTAGGGATATTGGCCTGTGGTTCTCTTTATAGTGGTGTCTTTATCTGGTTTCAGTATCAGGCTAATGCTGGCCTCATAGAATGAATTTGGAAATTTTTTTCCTTCTCTATATTTTGGAATGTTTTTTTAAATGTTCTCCTGTGAAGCTGTCTGGTCCTGGACTTTTGTTTGTTGGGAGTTTTTTGATTACTGACTGAATTTCTTTGCCAGTTATTGGTCTGTTCGAATTTTCTATTTCCTCCTGTTTCAGTTTTGGTAGGTTATATGTTTCTAGGAATTTATCCATTTCTTCTAAGTTGGCCAATTTTTTTTTCATATACCTTTTCATAATATTCTCTAATGATTGTATTTCTGTGGTGTTGGTTGTTATTTCTCCTCTCTTATTTGTGATTTTATTTATTTGAGTCCTTTCTCTTTTTTTCCTTATAAGTCTGGCTAGAGGTTTGTTAATTTAACGATTTTTTTTTTTTTTCAAAGAACCAGCTCTTGGTTTCACTGGCCTGTTTTATTGTTTTTTTGGGGGGGGTTGTTTTGTTTTTAGTTTCTGTATCATTTATTTCTGCTCTATCTTTATTACTTCCTTCCATGTGCTGATTTTAGGTTTTGATTGTTGTTCTTTTTCTAGGTCCTTTAGGTGCGAGGTTAGGTTGTTTGAGATTTTTCTTGCTTCTTGAGGTCGGCCTGTCTTGCTATAAACTTCCCTCTTAGAACTGCATCCCAGAGATTTTGGACTGTTGTGTTTTGATTTTCATTTGTTTCCATGTACTTTTAAATTTCTTCTTTGATTTCCTTATTGACCCATTCATTATTTAGTAGCATGTTATTTAACCTCCTCTATGTATTTGTGGTCTTTCCAGGTTTTTTCTTCGGCTTGACTTCTAGTTTCCTAGTACTGTGGTCAGAAAACATACATGGTGTGATTTCAGTCTTCTTGAATTTGTTGAGGTTTGTTTTGTGTGTTAATATGTGATCTACTCTGGAGAATGTTTTATGTGCACTTGAGAAGAATGTGTATTCTACTCTTTTAGTATGGAATGTTCTGCATATATCTGTTAAATCCATCTGCTCCAGTGTGCCATTCAAAGCCATTTAAAAAAAATATTTATTTTAGGGGAGGGGAGAGAGAGAGAGAGAGACAGAGTAAGCAGAGGGAGGAACAGAGGGAGAGAGGGAATCTCAAGCAGACTCCCTGTTGAGCATGGAGCCCAATGCAGGGCTTGATCTCATGACTCAGAGATCTGATCTGAGCCGAAATTAGAAGTTGGATGTGTAACCAACTGAGTCACCCAGGTGCCCCAAAGCCATTGTTTTTTTGTTGATGTTCTGATTAGATGATCTGTCCATTGGTGTAAGTGGAGTGTTAAAGTCCCCTATTGTTATTGTATTATTATCGATACATTCCTTTATTTTTGTTATTAACTGTTTAATGTATTTAGGTGCTCCTATGTTGGGTGCACAAATATTTACACTTGTTATATCTTCTTGTTGGATTGTTCCCTTTATTATTATATAGTGTCCTTCTTTGTATCTTGTTACAGTCTTTGTTTTAAACTGTTTTTTTTCCAGTATAAGTATTGCTACTCAGCTTTCCTTTGACATCCCTTTGCATGATAAATATTTCTCCATGTTCTAACTTTCAAACTGCAGCTGTCTTAAGGTCTAAAATGGGTCTTTCATAGGCAGCATATAGATGGGTCTTGCTTTTTATACATTCTGTTACCCTATGTCTTTGACTGGAGCATTGAGCTCATTTACATTCAAAGTAATTATTGATAGATATGTATCTATTGCCATTTTACTATCTGTTTTGTGGTCATTTCTGAAGATTTTCTCTGATCTCTTCATGGTTTACTCTCTTTCATGTTTTACTGATTTCTTTAGTGATATATTTGAATTTCTTTCTCTTTTTTGTTTTCCTATTTATTAGTGATTTTTGATATAACGTTGCCCTAGGTTTGTATACAACCTCTTCTGCATATTGGTAGTCTATATTGATTGATGGTTGTTGAAGTTTGAACCTATTCTTTTCTTCTCTCCTCCCCAAATTTTAGGTATATGTTATTATATTACATATCCTTTTTTGTGAGTTTTTTTTTAAGATTTTATTTATTTATTTGACAGAGAGGGAGATAGCCAGAGAGAGAAGGAACACAAGCAGGGGGAGGGAGAGGAAGAAGCAGGCTCCCAGCGGAGGAACCTGATGAGAGGCTCGATCCCAGGACTCTGGGATCATGCCCTGAGCCAAAGGCAGACGCTTAATGACTGAACCACCCAGGCACCATTTTTTGTGAGTTTCTTGACTGATTCTTTTTAACAGAAATATCATTTGTACTGCCTTTATGTCTCCTACTGTCGTTTTTGGGCTCTCTTTCCACTCAAGGTATCACTTTTAATATTTCTTGGAGAGTTGGTTTAGTGGTCATGAACTTCTTTAGTTTGTGTTTGCCTGGGAAACTCTTTTATCTCTCCATGTATTCTGAATGATAGCCTTCCTAGATAGAGTATTCTTGGCTGTAGATTTTTCCCATTCAGCACTTTGAATATATCATGCCACCCTCTTCTAGCCTGCAAACTTTCTGTTGAAAAATCTCCTGCTAACCTTATGGGTTTTCCCTTGTAAGTTAATGACTTCTTTTGTCTTGCTGCCCTTTTTTTTTTTTTAAAGATTTTATTTATTTATTTGACAGAGAAAGCGTGTGAGCACAAGCAGGGGGAGCAGCAGGCAGAGGGAGAAGCAGGCTCCCCACTGAGCAAGGAGCCTGATGTGTGGCTCAATCACAAGACCCTGGGGTCATGACCTGAGCTGAAGGCAGATGCTTAACTGACTGAGCCACCCAGGAGCCCCTGTCTTGCTGCTTTTAAAGTTTTTTCTTTATTACTATATTTTGCAAATTTAATAATAATATGTACTGGTGTTGGTCTGCTTTTGTTCGTTCTGTTGGGGGCTCTCTGTGCCCCCTGGAGCTGGATATCTGTTTCCCTTCCCAGATTAGGACATTTTCAGCTACTATTTCTTCAAATAAATTTTCTGCCTCCCCCTTTCTCTCTCTTCTGCTGGGACTCCTATAATATGAATGTTATTACATTTGATGGAGTCACTGAGTTCTCTGAGTCTATTCTAATTTTAAATAATTCTTTTCTCTCTCTTTTGTTCAGCTTGATTTCTTTCTATTACTTTATCTTCTAGGTCACTAACTCATCCCTCTACTTCTTTCATCTTGCTGTTCCTTCCAGTAAGTGTGTTTCTCATTTCATTTGTTGCGCTCTTTATCTCTGCTATGTTATTTCTTATCTCTGTGTTAAGGGACTCACTCATGTCTTTCACTTTTTTCTCAAGTCCAGTGAGTATCCTTATGATCATTGCTTTAAATTCTCTATCAGGCAGGTTGCTTATTTCTGTTTCACTTAGATCTCTGGTTGTCCTGTTCTTTCATTTGGGATAAATTTCTGTCTCCTCCTTTTGTCTGCCTCTCTGTGTCTGTTTCTCTGTGTTAAGAAAGTCAGCTGTGCCTTCTACTCTTGAAAGTAGTGACTTTATGAAGAAGAGTCCTGGAGTGCCCTGCAGTGCAGTGTCCCCTGTTCATTAGAACCCAGCCCTTCAGGAGAGTATCCTGTGTGTGTTGCTTATGCCCTGCTGTTAGGTCTGGGTCAGTTTTCCTTTCAGTGCAGTTGTCTGCACCGACTTTCTGCCTGTTTGGGCTGTGCTTGCTCTCTGTGGTGCCCGTGGGACTGAGTCAGCCTGGCTGTGAGGGGGCACGCCTACTGTGGGACTTGGGAGCAGGGTGGTAGTGTTAGCAAAATTTACACAGGGCCACTAGTTCTATGGAGGATCCCCTGAAGCTCTTCAGCTTCTGGGGCCTGCGTACCAGGGTAGCTGGGGGCATGAGGCTGGGTGCAATATGGGATGGTGGCTGAGAGTATGTGGCTGGGAGTGGTGTGGTGGATATATGGGTTTCAGTGGGAACTGTGCAATTGGAGGTTGGGTGGTGTACCTGCTTGGCTTTAACAAAATTTTCCCTGAGCCCAGGGCTGAGGCCAGCAGGTGGGGGGTGGGAGAGCCCTCAGGAGAACTCATAGGCATGGCACACTTCTAGTGGGTCAGGTAGCAAGTGTCAGTGCAGCCCCGCCTCCTGCAGGTATTTCTGTGTTTATGTTGGGAGGTGGGGGAAGAAAGAGGCTCCTGCCAGCTCCCTCATTTTCAGAGAAGTCCCCCAACAGTATGAACAGATCTGTCTCCTCTTTGCCCCCCAGCATTGTGATTGCCTCTCTGTGCAGGCTGCTGGCTCTTTAAGTGTGGCAATCCAGCCATCATTCACCCTCCCAGTTTGCCTAGTTCTTAGTCAGCTAGCTATTAAAGCTCCAGGTTCCAAGTCCTACTGGTTTTACACACTTACAGAATTCAGCGACTCTGGTTTTTAAAGCCAAATGCTATAGGCATTAGTCTTCCCTGTGTGAACTCCCTGGTGTGAGGGCCCATTTCTCTGCCTTCTCCGTGCACAGCTCCCTCCCTCCTGCAGGCAGCCTTCCTCTGCCTTTCTGACCTTCCTAACATTTCAGATGCAGCTTCTTCTCTGTATTTAGTTGTGGAGTTTTTTCTGCCAGTCTTTGGATTGCTCTCTGGTTTGTTGACTTGGAGGTGGAGGATATCTAGTTGTAAACGTGGGATGGGGTGAATTCAGGGTCCTCCGTCTTCCCAGGCTCCCAAGATCTCCATAGGAGTTCTTAAGAGTTTTCTGGGGAGATTTTAAAAAGTTTGATTTTACTTTTTCTGTGATCCTTATTTATTAGATCTAGTTTTTAAAATTTCATTTGGAGATTTGAATGAAATTTTAAAAACCTAATGAAATTTCACTATTTTGATGTATATGTTAATGAGAAGACTATATATATTGTAATTCCTTAACAGAATATGTTAAAAGCAGAAAAATATTCCTAAAAGGGACAGCCTGCGTGGACTGTGACACCCCTACCCCACCCCTAGTCTTTGTCCCTGGCTCTCCTGTAGGAGATTCAGTAGCTGTGTTGACCTTGTGTCTGGCTTTTGTACTGAGAGAGAAGCTTTGAAATGGGGGTTTCTGGGGCCTCTCAGCAAAAATGACCTTGGTGGTAGATCACACAGAGCTATCAGTGAGGTGTGTTTGCATCCTGAAGTTCTCTTTAGTGGACAAACCCTACAGGTTTCCCTACTCAGAAGAGTAAGAGCAATTATTTTCTAGCTTGCTGAATGACTTTCTTTAGATGCCCGTTTTACTAGTATATAGATAATCTCTCCAGTATTTCTAGGCCCTGAGCTATTCTAGATTTAGGGTCGGTCTATCTATCTATAGATAGTGTGTTTAATTTTTTTAAGTAATCTCTACACCCAATGTGGGGCTAAATAACATGGGCCAAAGGGAAAAATTAACCTAAGAGGGGCTTTGCATGCACTGATGCTCTTAATAAAGTTCTCGGAACTGAGAATCATGATTAACTTGATTTCTGTGTGTGGGACCCATAGAATCAAACCAACTAGCCCTAACTTCCTGAAGCATGTAGGCTGTGGGCAATTCAAGCTCAAAAGCATGTCCTCTGGAAAGGTAAAGACTGTAGATTCTGAATAAGGAAAACCACATTTAAAGTCATATTCAAAACACCTCCCTTTTTCCTTCTTATTCTGTTGTAAGGTCACTTCCTTGACTCAATGGCTGCTTCTTACTGACTCTGAGTTGGGAAAGGCCAGGGGGAACTGCATGGGTACATGAGATGCAAAGGAAACCTTCAGTTAATATAGCAAGTTGTACTCCCCTGCATTGCTCTCCCTAGTGTAAACAAGATTTGCTTTTCATCCTGATGTCCTCCCCTTTCCTTTGGGAACAAGGCACTATTTGCATGGTTTGGGTGGTTGGAATTCTGGATCTTCTACCATATGTGTTATTAATTAATATACCCTCCTGCAACAGGAGGGATAAACTGTGTCCATCTACTCTTCCCTAAAAGATTCTGTAAGCAAAAGGGAAACACACTTATGGGACAAAGAGGTTAATTGCAGGTGTTACACATCAAGTCAACATTTTCTATGAATTCCCCTGATAAACAGTTCCATGGAATCTTATAAATGACATATTTTGTGAGCCCCCCTAAGTATATCTGCAATCCTGGAACATAACTCCATCCTCACAGAGTTAAGAGGTTTGGAAAACAGGAAATTTCATGTGTTGTACATGTCAGTCATTAAGCAGGGAGCCTACAACTGTGCACCCTCCTTTCTGCAAAAACCCTGAACTCCCTCCTTTTTGCAAAACCTCTGCACCCCAGGTCCAAATCATTGGTCTTCTCATTCCTATCCAAGAATGAGTAAGAGTGCAATTGTGGGATTCTGGTTTCCATGTCCAGCCTCCCCATGCATGGTCCAAGATTCCACTCAATGGAGTGAAAGTTACCTTTTGGCTCCACAGAATTGCCACCTTTTCTTTCTGCTGGCATCTGCCCTACCTTTGTGGGCATCTGGACTAAAATGATGCTTTCACTTCTTGCCACCCAGAAAACCACAGGGCAGGCGGCTGCTACATCTGGCTTCTCTGATCTCTACCAGCCCTACTATTGTTACATCCCTCTCACCTTGTCTGAGGGGAAGGAGGTTAATTATATTTGCTGATGCCTACCATGTTTTTCCTTCTCTGTGGCTTTCCGTATCTACTGGGCTCTCAAACAGTCTTTCTGTCCCTTTGGTTTCTTTGGCTTTCCTTCTTGATTCCCTTCTAGATTACATTTTTATTACCTAGGGTGGGAATCAGACCTTTCCAAGTGTAGGTGGAGAGACTTATGCAGAATTCTGAAGTTCTCCATGTCAGGGCAAGGCTCAGGCTAGACACCCAGGAATCCTGGGGACCCTGCTGCCTCGTCTCCTTGTCCTCTCCACCTCCCAACTCTGCCCAAAACTGCACGTGGTCTCATATATGCCCATCATACAGTCCTGTCCACCCTGCCTCCTCCCCACTTTTACAGCTCCTGTTGCCCTGCCCTGCCCTACCTCCTCCCTCTCTGGTGGTGAACATCTCCCATCTCCTCCCTTTCTGCAGCCAGAGCCATCTTCAAAACCCCACCCTGGATGGATTCCTCTACTTAGAACCACTTAGCAGCTTCCTCCTGCCTTTAGAATAAACATCATGCAGGCCCTAACTACCTAGGCTACCCTTGCTGACCTCTTCCGTCTCTTCTTCCTTCATTCCTCAGAGCTCCTAGAAAATGCCACACCCCTTCCCTCTTGGCCCTGGTTGGTGGTGTTCGCTCTGTTCTCATCATTTGTTTTCTCTTCCCCTTGTAAGCAGCCACTCACATTTCCCATCTCAGCATAACTCCCTAGACCAAGTTGATCCCCCCATGATGCATTCCTACAGCACCCCTATTTTTCCATTACAAGTCTTCTGTAATTTATAATCACTTCGCTTATGCCACCTTTCCCTTTAGGCCATCAGTTCCACAGGGGAAGTGAGCAGGTTTATTTTGCTTCTCATTGTCCCTTCCATGGTACCTGGAAGACAGAGTACCTCAAAAAATATTTGTTGACTGGCGGATTTTCCGAAGTTGGTTAATTGCTTATCCAAAGTTCAATACTCTTGAACAATGCTATGGTAATTTACCTTTGAAGCACAACTACTCTGTGCCCAAGTTGAATCCTTCCTCCTTGCCCATGATTATAAATACCACATTCTGGGTGAGCTAAGACATTTTCTAGCTCACCACAACACTGTCTACTGTTTGTGTTCCAATGATTTCCTTATGTCTCGTGTGTTTCCTTTGGGCCATGTCTGAGCTGCAGTCCTGCGGGAATGATTTCTCATCTGTTTCTTGTGCTAGATAACACCATATTAGTCTTGAGTAAATGTGACAAAGTTCTAGCCAAATTCATCATCCCAGTGGAAACCAATGCCCAGGATTTCAATCAAATGGAAAAAGGAGAGATAAATTTAAGGCTACCCTGAATTTATTTATGAATTGTGTGCTCCCAAAATTATAGTCTATAAGGGCTAAAATAAAATAATGAGGCTACCATTTCTCTCTAGCTAGGAATATATCCAAGCCAGTTGTGTCTTCTTTAGACAGTGCAGTCAGAGGAAACTCCATAGGCAAAAAAGTTCTTTTTCTCATGTAGATCAGGAGGCAGGAATGTTCTAGTAAATGGCACCATCATCCACTTTAGCTCAAGCCAAAAAGTAAGAGCTATCTTTCCTTCCTTTCTCTCAGAAGCTATGCTCCACCTGTTAGTGGTCTGTTGCCTCAGCCTGCAAGAACTTGCAGGTCTGTATGTACCTGTCTGTGTCTCCAAGTCTCTGCCACCATCTCCTCACCCTTCCTTGTGGCTCTGGACTTCCACTTTGACCTCCTGAAAATTCATTCTCTGCACAGCAACTGAAGTGATTCTTCAAATCTACAATCAGTGTATATCTTTCCATTGCTTAAAACCTTCCAATAATTTCTAACAACTTAAGGGAAAAAATGGAATTTCTTAGCTTATAGGGTAAATGCCCCCTCCTTGGGGAGAGATTGATGAGATCCCCTTTTCTGAAGCAGCAACTCCCACCAGGACCTGTCTCCTTTCTGGCTTTGCCCTTTCTTAGAGCACCGATTGCTACATGACAATGATAGTAGGTACTTACTGGATTATTTGTTTTTTCGTCTTGCCCACCAGAGTTTCATCTCCTTTTGTGCAGGGACTTTGAAGATCTTGTTCATTGTTGCATATGCAACATCTATGAGAGTGTCTGGTGCAAAATCAGTGCTCAATGAATGCTTGTTGAATGAATGAATGAATGAATGAATGAATGAATGAATGAAACAAACAAATAGATGGATTCAGCATTCCTTGGTTCCCTTCCTCAGGAAAATTTCCCGTAAGTCAAAAGGAAAAGTGGCAGGGGTGCCTGGGTGGCACAGCGGTAAGCGTCTGCCTTCGGCTCAGAGCGTGATCCCGGCGTTGTGGGATCGAGCCCCACATCAGGCTCCTCTGCTGTGAGACTGCTTCTTCCTCTCCCACTCCCCCTGCTTGTGTTCCCCCTCTCGCTGGCTGTCTCTCTGTCAAGTAAATAAATAAAATCTTAAAAAAAAAAAAAAAAAGGAAAAGTGGCATAAGGCAGTCACAACTGAACAATTACTATGGTGAATATGTGGCTTTCTGGTTATCTGCTTGATGTTTGGAGAACCCAGACATATGAGGTTTAGCATGTCCTTCCACTGAGTCTGTGGCCTGATAATTAACCAGGCCTCCTTTTGGCTGTGCTACCTAGCAATCAATGCAGGACTGTGCCTCCTGGCTGGTACCTGCTGGGCACAGAGCTCATTTCCCTAGGTGGAGCTGCTGACTGGAGCTGTTTGTCCCCCAAAGGGTGCTAAGCCCTCATTAGCAGCTTATAAACGTTTTCCTGCTCTTCAAGCCTGGCTCTTTAGTAAACAGTGGGGGCATTTACTAAGTCCTCTGGAGAAATGAGCCAAATTTTTGGAAATGTGCATATTGAGAGGGTTTGGAATAAAAGTTCACTTATAATAATGCAAATAGTATGTTTCTTTGTAGACAGAATCAACAGGCTTCAATTAGGTGTTTTGGAAACATTTTTCTTTCTTTCTTTTTCCCCATGAATTATCTTGGTGACTCAATTTCAGAGTTGGTTTCTTCAAGGCCCTAATTTTACTTGCTCCTCTTTGCATAGGGAGCCAGGGAGGGCTCTTCCTTTCAGAAGTGGGGTCAGAAGATACCTGATTAAGGGGTAGGACTCTTGTGCTTAAAAGTTAAAACTTTTATTTTTTTATTATTTTTTAAAAAAGATTATTTATTTATTTATTTATTTATTTGAGAGAGAGAGAGAGAGAGCGTGAGAACAGAGGGGGAGGGGCAGAGGGAGAAGCAGACTCCCCGCTGAGCAGGGAGCCCCACATGGGTTCGACCCCAGGACCCTGGGATCATGACCTGAGCCAAAGGCAGGCACTTAACTGACTGAGCCATTCAGGAACCCAAAAGTTAAAACTTTTAATTGAAGTGTACCATACATACAAAAAAGCACGTATGCTAAAGAGGACGGCTTGATGAAATTTCAGGTTCAGTTGTTGATGGGCACTTGAGTAGTTTCAGTCCGGCAGACATGGGCAAAATTCTGCTTCTCTTGCTCACTCTCACTCAATCGTACTCTCTCCCTCCTTCCTTCCCTTCCTTTCTTCCTTCCTTTTTCCTGTCTTCTCCCCTTCCCTTGCCACCTCCCCCTCCTCCTCCTCTGTTTCTTCTCCTTTTTCAGAAAGGAGACTATCTACCAGCACGAGCTCCACAGAGATAGGCATTAGTGTGTGGGTCCCACTTTGAGGATAAATCTGGATCTTGTGCTCATGAAGGTCTTTACCCAGCATCTGTCCAAACTGCTCATTCTCCTCTGGAACAACATGATGCTTTCCTGGGGCTGAACCCAAGCATCTTCTGATACTCCCTCTCCCATCTACAAAGACTTGAAGGAGCCCTGCACCAGACCTGGAGTAAGGGATGGGACAGCGGGCAGCTACCCAGGCACTGAACTCTCTAATGGTGAATTCAAACATCTCTCTAAATGGTGGACCAGTTAACTCATTTCCCTATTCTGCGACTCCCACAACCAAGGAAGTTTAACTTTGGCCACCAAAGATAGTGCCCCCAGTGCAAAATTTAAAAATCCCAAACCACTCCCTGCTTACCCAGACCTCTATCTCTGGTATATCTGCTGCAGAAACACTCAAGCTGAAATTCTGATCTCAAACAGTGCTTTCTACCAGAAACAACTGGTTTACTTTGTCTATAAGTTTTAAACCTTTTATATGCCTCCCAAAGACCTGCCTGGTTTGTAAGACAGAAAAATGAGGGCTATTCTGTCATTATTTCTCTTATAATGTTCATGCTGCTTTGGACCAGAAAAGTGAATGGGAAAGTGCATTGGTTTCTGTATCTAATTTTTATTAACCTAAACAAATCTTGTCCCCACCAAAAAACGTAGAACAAATGCTTAAAGAATATTGTTGACAATTATTATTTAAAAAAATAAATAAATAAATAAAAAGACAGCATCAAAAGATAATACCCAAATTTCCCCCCCGCAAAAAGAATTAAACTTTCTAGCAGATTAAAAAAAAAAAAGAATATTGTTGAAAGAGCTCAGATTATTGGCTGGCCTGCAGCTCCTGAAGCACGTGTTTACTCTGGCCTTGTGTGTAATTCTGGCGCTTTCTGCTCCAGAAGCCCAGCCAGCCTGAGGGAGTTGGAGTGGGACAGGGTTGGCCTGGCAGCCCAGGGGCTGGCGCTGAGTCCTGGGGCCTATGTGAACTGGCTGTGTGGCCTTGGGTGAATCACATGATTGCCTTGGTCCTTAGTTTCCAAAAGATGACAGGGTTAGACGAGATAATTCTGAGATTGCTTCCAGTGTTGACAGCTGTGAAAGGATGTGAACTGTGCTGTGTGGGCAGTTGTATCTTGTCCTGAATGAATAAAAGGCTTTATAAAAGCACTGTGAATGCCCAGTGACTCAGCCCTAATGAACGGACTGTTGCGACTCCATTTTTCTTTGCTGGTTTTCCCCTGACCTATGAAAATGCTCGACTGGGTGGAACAAGAAAGCTGGTGTCAACTGTAGAAATTTGATGCATAATTCTTAACGAAATAGTGATTATTATCAAAGTTCTCCTTGTTAACCAGCTGGCCTGCCCAGTGTTGCCAGGAGAATCAGTGATCAAAATGAGGAAATCCTGGGGCTCTGTCCTTGGCGCTGGTGGAATTCCCCTGGGAGAAGCAACCCCATTGCGGGTGCGTGTCTGTCCTCAGCACTTGTAGCTTCAAGTCCAAAGTTCACATTTGATTCCAGCTTGTTTTTTGTTTTGTCTGTTTGTTTTGTTTTATCCTGTCTGTGAAATCTTAATACATGCGCCTCATCTCTCTTGACTGCCCGGCCTAGAAGCCTCTCAAGAGATACCAGAGAGTGACCTCTGTCTCTTTGACAGGCCCCATAGCCTGTTACCGTGAATTTTGCATTTGTCAGTTGTCTTGATTTGTGTTGGTTTTCCATGGCTGCTGTAAAAACTTATCACAAACCTAGTGGCTTAAAACCACATGAACTGGTTCTCTTAAAATTGTGTAGGAAGTTTATCAGGGTCTCACTGGGCTAAGATCGAGGTGTTGTCAGACCTGCAATTCTTTCTGGAGGGCTTTGGGCAGAATCCATTTCCTTGTCTCTTCCAGCTTCTATCATGCACCCTCCCTCCTCCCCCTATAGCCCCTTCTTTCCTCTTCAAACCAGTGATGTCCCATCTCTCTGATCCTTCTTCCTTAGCCTTACCTCCCTCTGACCCTAACCAGGAAAGGTTCTCTGCTTTTAAGGGTTCACGTGATTAGTTGGGCCAAACCAGAAAATCCAAGGATAATAAGCTTTCACTCAAATTCCTTAACTTATTCACACCTGCAAAGTTCCTTTTGCCATGTGTGGTTCACAGGTTCTGTGGGTTAGGGCATGGGTGTCTTTTCGGGGAACATCATTCTGTGGAACATTGTATTTTGTGTCAGACAATTACAAATTTCTCCAAGTCTGGGGTTGCCATGGATTGGGTTCACTCAGAGGCTGGTGGAGCAGTCGTTAGCTTGCAGAATGTTCACTAAGAAGTGTCCTTGGAAACAACAGCTATGTGTGGGTGGGGAGGCAGGAGTGAGCAGGGCAGAAGTTGAGCTCCAGCCTCAGTCAACCCTACAGGGGATTCTGGAGTTAAGAGCTGTCCTGCTCAAAGCTGAGATGGTCTTAGAGTAGCTAAGAAATTGTTCACAGTGGCCCCATTAGTAAATGGTAGAGCCAGTATTGCATATCATATTATTTGAATATGAAACCTATATTCTTATCCATTGCATACAAGGTAGTCAACCTCCAGAAAAGGGATAAGCAAACTTTTTCTGTAAAGGGCTTGATAGTATACGTTTTTTTGTCTTTGTTGACCATGTGGTCTCCATTTCAATAATTCAATTCTGCCCTTGTGGTGCCAGAGACAATACATAAAAGAATGACAGTACTGTGTTTCAGTAGAATTTTATTTACAAAAACAGGTGGCCGGCTGGACTTGGTTGCAGGTTACCAACTCCGGCTCTAAGAAGTCATTGGGTTGAACAGGTACCATGGAATAAGTTAGTGGTTCTCACATTGGTGCATGCATCACAATGACCCAGAGGATTTGTTGAAACACAGGAGGCTCATCCTGATCTCCAGAGTTTTAGTTCAACAGATTTGGGGTGGAACCCTACAAGTTGTGGTTTCAACATGTTTCCAGATGGAGCTGATGCTGCTGGTGCAGGGACCACAGTTTGAGAACCATGGGCTTAGGTTAATGCTCATGAATGACAGACAATGCTATTTTCTCAAAGAAAAGTTTTTAAGTCATCCTTCAATAAAATAGTAATGCACACTTGTCTTCTGAATGCATACTACCTGCGTGGATGCCTTTCTTCAGGTCTGGCAGAGGAAGAGCCAACGCTTTCTTAAGTTGTGTCATTTGAGGGATGTCAGAATGGCTTCCCCAAAATGTTTTCTATAATCTACTGAATGAATCAATGCTCAAATTTTCAGCAGGACCAGTCCTCCAAGAAAGCAAATTCCTTTTTTTTTTTGAAATGCAAATACCCTGGATAAAGAGGAACAACTTGAAAGGGAGGAGAGGAGTGTAAGATCTGGGGGTGAGAGGCCACTTACTGGTTTAGTGGACCTGGAAAGGAGAGTTTTTCCTTTCTGTGCTACAGTTTTCTAAACTGTAAAATGAGGGGCGCCTGGGTGGCACAGCANGAATCAATGCTCAAATTTTCAGCAGGACCAGTCCTCCAAGAAAGCAAATTCCTTTTTTTTTTTGAAATGCAAATACCCTGGATAAAGAGGAACAACTTGAAAGGGAGGAGAGGAGTGTAAGATCTGGGGGTGAGAGGCCACTTACTGGTTTAGTGGACCTGGAAAGGAGAGTTTTTCCTTTCTGTGCTACAGTTTTCTAATGTAAAATGAGAATGATATTTAGTATTTCACAGGTTATTATAGAAGTCAAATAAGATCTAATGAGCTAATACATCTAAAAGCTGTCTTCCTGTTCATATATTTATTTAAATTAGTTTTATTAATTTTTTTCCCCTTCGGGACAGGAAGGCTGAGGATGGCAAGAGACAGTAGTATTTTAGGGAAAGAAGGTGTTGTGTTAGTGAGGGTGAGGGCACAAGCAGGATAGACAGTGAGGTTGCTGAGGACAAACTACTTATTTTATAATATTACCTAAAACATAATGCATAATATTGTCTAGGGTAAACTTTGAGAAAATCCAGATGAATCAGTTGGGTTTTGTTGTATAACAACTTGCAAATCACCTGGATGAAAACAACCACCATTTATTTAACTCATGATTCTGCTAAGTGGCTCTTTTGGTCTTCTTTGAGCTTGGCTGATCTTGGCTGGGGTTGTGAGTCCGGTCTTTGGTGGGTCAACTAGGTGCTGGCTCGTCCCAGATAGCCTCTTTCATATGATTGGTTGACTAGAGGCTGAAATGATGGGGAGATTACATCCAAAGTTTCCCAACTCCCAGGAGACTAGCAGGGTCTGTTCATGTGGTGGCAAGGTTCTTAAAACCAAGCCAGAGCAACAAGGCCTCTGGAGGATTAAGCAGAGAAGTGGCCCAATATCACATCTGCTGCCTTCTATTTGTTAAAGCAAGTCACATGGCCAGATTAAAGGGGTGGGGAAATAGACTCTTAATGGGAGGGGCTATGAAGTTTTTGAACCATATTTGAAATCTACTGTACTAGGTATAAACTATTCCAACTACTTAGTTTGGTTTTATAATTTACTGCTTCAGGTTTTTGTTATTCAAATTCCAAAATTCAAATGAGCTAGGAATTGCCCAGCACATTCCAGGCATCCCAATATTCTTATTCTGATTTATAGAAGAACATATATAAAAACCACTAAGAGTTTACACAATTCTAAATCAGAAATATGAATGACCCTTGTACCCCAGGTAGAAGAGAAAAGCATTTCAGGTGATTAGAATTTTGAAGAATATGAAACAAAATTAATTTTATTTTAGTTTTTGGTATATGTAGGGAAAAGATACAGAAATTTGTGCCTTAAGATGTGTGGGTGGAAGAAAGGACAAATAAAATGGAACATATATAAATGTTCCTTGAGCTAATTCTGAAGCCTGAAGAATAAAAATGAAACCTTAATATGAAAAGAAAATAAAACCTTAGTATGGATATTTGACTTGAAACTGGTGGGCTAATCCAGGGATTTATCTCTATTGTAGATGGTATTTAGGGAACTTTCTAACTCTGTGACTGTTTTCTATGTGTTGGATCTTTACATGATAAGATCTTTAGGAAATTGTGGCCCAGACAGACTGAATTATCTTGGGAAACCAGCCAATTAGTAGTAGACTTAGGACTAGAACCTACATCACCAAGTTGCAAATCCAAGATTTTCCCATTATTTCATACTGTTTCCATCATAGCTGCTGTATTCAGAGGCTCCTACCTTTAGGGGATATACTTACAGAGTTTAGAGAGGAAATCCGTTGGAAAACTACAAAAATTAGTCATCCCCATCAGAATGGGAAGTTGAATGGGTGAGGGCATCCCCTGTTCTTCCTATTTGAAAAGGCAGCCGTGTCTTTCAAGGCATTTTGGGGGATGTGTTAATAGTGCCTCTTGCCTAGCTTTTGGTTGGGCATGTCTACATTACCTACTAAGTAGGTGACAACATTTTCCTTGGTGGAAAGTGCATTAGGTAATGATATTTTTCCTATGCACTCATCAACAACACTGTCCCTGTCCAAGACATGGCCATGAGTTAGCTCATGTTCTGTCTGGGGGGGGGGTGCACAGTCACACCTCTCCCAGTCACCCCTTGTTGATTTTAAGCTACTGAAACTACTCTTTGTGTTGCTCGGTGACTATTAACTATATTTGACAAAAAGAATGTTTTCCGTGTTCTGGTAAGGAAATCCTCTGTCAAGATAAACAGCCCTTCCCCTCCTGTCCTTCAACTTGGGTCTTGCCAGGAAGGTCTAAATAGGTTCTCTGTAGTCATTTTCTTTTCAATATTTCACACTGGAGTTCAGTTATAAACTTGAAGCCAGAAAAATTAACTTCTGCTGAAAGACCACAGAACCCACAGAATAGAGAGCTATTTTAGGTTCAGGTATCCAGCCCCAGACCTCTTTTAGACATTTTGTGTCTAGGGAAATGTCCTTTCTCTTTCTTCTTCTTTTCTGTCCTTTTCCTATGCAATTAATTTAATAAATATGTCTCTCTCTTGAATTTTTGTGAATATAATTTTCTACCCAAACACGCAGCTCCTCCGTTTTTCTGTTCCAAACTACTTTATGAAGGACCTGGTTCGCCATTGAGCTGAAATCTACACTTAATCCTTTATGATGCTACTGAACGATGTTTGGAGATGACTTTTGTCTTTTTGTTACAGCAAATAGCTGCTCTTGCCGCTCTGGGGGGAGTGGGGGTGCCTCATGCTACTGCTGCAGATGGGCTGTAACTCCACACACAGGTGGTGTCTCAAGGAACATGAAAACTCGTTCGGGGCCCATTACATGAATAGGAGCTACCATCCTCATTCCAGCTTTCTCTCCCTTCACCCCTTGCACTCTTTGTGACTTCTTTTCTTCTTCCCAGTGGCCATTGATGTGAATTCTTTCTGCGAGGCCCACCACCTAGAAATTGGGGCAGTGGTGAGAAGGGGGTGTGTGGCAGGGAAGGGGAGCAGACGATCTTTTGCCTTTGGATTCACACATCAGAAGAGCCATCCTGCCCACAGATTCTTGCCTTTTGGAGAGGGCTGAATTCTCTGCTGCCCTTGCTAGGCCCACACAGTGACTTCTGCAGCTGGAATCTGACTTGGATGCTAAGGGTGCCTGCAGAAAGTGATCTGAGCCCAATCAGAAAGTGAGTTGGGAAAAAGAAGTGAGTCTGACTTCTGGGTGAGGGGTATCATGAAGCCTTGGGGCCCCATAATGCTTCCCCTTGTGACTCTGCACATCTCAGGGATGGAGGCTTGAGACTGCGGCAGCCAGGGCCTCCTGTCCATCTGGCTATTTCCTCATTGCATCTGATTGAACTATTTTGTGCTTCTCTAAGACCCAGGAAAGTGTGGAATTCTGAATTATGGTCCTGGGCTGCCCGTATCACACCTGAATGTGCTTGGCAAGAAGAGGGCACTCAGCCATTGAAAATCGCTTCAAGTTTTCCTGGGCAGTAAATGGTAAGGAAATGGAACTCATAACGTTAAGTCTGGAAGAGGAGAAGTGGCTGTTGTCTCTCACCCCATCACATATTTATTCTTCCATTTAATGAATGTTCGCTGAGGACTTTCTCTGTTCCAAGGACTGTGCTGAGTGGCTGGGCTTCAAGCCTGAAGTACCGTCCTTCTGCATTGTCTCCAATGTACACACACGCTCACACACATATGCACACCTAATTTATTATTATTGTTATAACTATTTGCATCTGCCCTCTACATCCCAACCTCTTACTTTTAGGCCATTGTCTCATTATTATTAGTTCTAACTTAGAAAGTTTAAATAAGTCTCTATTGTCCGCCCCTCCCCCCCTTCCCATCACTCTCCCTTTCCACAATGGCGTCAATTTAATCTCTCATTAAGACAGTGATGTATGCTGGGAAGATCATGGGGATGGGAGCAGTGAGAAGCGTTAGGACCCTGGGGTTATGATCGCTGTTCTGTCTCAGTTACTTTATCTATAGAACACAGGCTTAGCAGGGTGGGAGGATTAGGTGACTTTTCATTTCCCTTCCTGTATTGATTTTCAGTGATTCCATTTCCTGCCTCCCCAGCTAGGACCCCCCCCCCGCCTTCCCACACCCACTTCCAGCTTCAACAGCCAACTATGGCCCAGAGGACATGATGCAAACTCATTTGTTGCCTATTCCTTTTTTTTTTTTTTAAAGATTTTATTTATTTATTTGACAGAGAGAGGAGACAGCCAGCGAGAGAGGGAACACAAGCAGGGGGAGTGGGAGAGGAAGAAGCAGGCTCCCAGCAGAGGGGAGCCTGATGCAGGGCTGGATCCCAGGACCCTGGGATCACGCCCTGAGCCGAAGGCAGATGCTTAACGACTGAGCCACCCAGGCGCCCCGCCTATTCCTGACCCTACCAGTGAGGTCCCTTGCAGAGCCCTACCTGCGTCCTGCATATGGAGCCTCCAGGACAGCACACTCCTGTTCTGTTGGCTTTTCCCACTTTCCTTCCTGTCTATTTGCTCATAAGGTTCTCCCTATTTACAAAGCCACATCTGTGTCCAGATCGTCCTCATCTTTCCAAGGCAATGTCCTCCAGGAAGACTTCTCTCTTTTTACGCAATTGACACTACTACCCTTTCTCAGTCTCACAGAGATTGAGCCTTTCATGTGGCACACATACATACAAACACACATGCATACATAACTAGGCATCACGTACATGTATGACGTAGAGGTATGTATGTACATATCCATCTATCTGTTTACATCTTTATTATAAATTCTGTTCCCATGTCATTTTGTATCTAGGATGTATGACATGAAAAATACTCAAGAATGGGCATTCACAACTCTTCTTCACTTAGAAGAATTCACAGCATTTTTTTCCACCTTGAGGACTTCTGTATACTCTAGGTCAGCACACAAACTTTTATTTGACAGAATCTGCGTGATGGGAGAGGGGAAATATCTGTATTGATTTATTTTAGAAAGCTATGTGTAGAAAAGAATGTAGTTAATCGAGAAGATTAGAAGTTTCATTTCCCTGCTGTAAAACTTGAGCTCCATGAAAGCAGGGATTTCGTGTGACATGTTCTCCAGTTTATCCCTGTTCTTGAAATGCTTGCCACACAGTAGGTGTTGTTTCGAATGTGTTGAAAGAATGAGTGACATTGGCCCATACCAGGTGGGCTGTGGGTGAAGGGAGAGATCTTGGAAGTTGAGGGAGGCGGGTGGTGCTGACATGTGGCTGCTATGCATGTGAGCTTTTGAGAAAGATGGGAAAAGGTTTTAGATTTTGCTGTGAGTTATGAACAAATCCTTCCTTGGCTCTTTTTTTTTTTTTAGATGCTAGTAAAGATTCAAAAGATTGACAATGATTTCTTGGATGTTGGACCGATGTTTCACTGAATGAGGTAGCATCCCATAATCCCTTGCAAGGGAGGGGAGTCCCCGGAAATGAGGCACAGGCCCCCACAGGAGGGGGTGCTGCACTGAGTGGGGAACAGGAGAGGTCCCCTTCCTCATGTGCATTTTTGCCACCACAGGCGAGACCTTGGAGCATGCAAGTTCAGCCATGGGAAGGCGGGTCACCTTCCTGGAGGAAAGACCTAATTCCCAGGTACTGTGGCTCATTGGCTATTTTGGATACCTCTGGTCACTGGTTCTGTTGTGGCTCAGGGATGTTCTGCTTGGAATGAATAAGCAGAGTGCCGGGAGGTGCATCCACACTCTGTAGGGGACCCTAGGAAGGAAGAGAATCTCAGCAGATAAAAACTTAATGGTCTGCAATTTGAAAAAATAAGATGTATCACAGTGGAGGTGGCTCTTTTCTTGTGTTTGGGTCAAGGAATCAGAATTTAAGATTTCAAAAATTTTTCTACGACAAAGCAGTGGTTTGAGTGTAAAAAATGGCCAGATATATAGAAGAGGGGCTGCTCTCTAGATGAAAGAGAAATATATCTGTTGTCCCTTATTTATTCATGCATTCATTCATTTTGCAAATTTGTACTGAGTACCCACACAGTGGGTGTTGGGGGTACAGTGGTGAATAAGAGCATCCTAGACTCTGTCTCCTACCCAGGAGTTTATAGTCTTGTGGGGAATAGACATTAAGGCCAGCAGAGCCTAGTGTGATGCATGATTTTGAACAGGAAAGTAGAGGGAACATGGGAGCCTCTAACATTACAGAGCCCCTTACAGACTGAGAGGTTCTGTAAGACATGT
This sequence comes from Ailuropoda melanoleuca, assembly GCF_002007445.2. Lineage (NCBI taxonomy): Eukaryota > Metazoa > Chordata > Mammalia > Carnivora > Ursidae > Ailuropoda > Ailuropoda melanoleuca. The sequence continues at coordinate 8,950,873 of NC_048218.1, forward strand.
TTGAGAAAGTGACCATTAATTTGAAGGTTGAATTTGGGAATTGGAGTTCATCAGATAAAACAGAGGAGGGTTCCAGGAAGTGGCAGTAGTGTGTTTTAGCCTCAGAGGGGAAGACTGTAGTCCCTTTGAGAGTGGAAAGATGTTCAGTTGGTGGCAGTGGGGATAGGAAGGGAGGGTGGCTGGAAGCAAGGCTATGTGTAAGGATTCTGGACTCTATCCCAAAGGCACTGGGAAGTTATTGAAGGATATTGCATTGTTTAGGTGCTGTGAATTCTATGACACCATGATACTAGTTTTCTAGGGCTGATGTGATTAAGACCACACACTTGGTGGTTTAAAATAACACAGTTCTAGAGGTCCAAACTGGGGCCTCTGTCAAGGTGTTGACAGAACTGTGTTTCTTCTGAAATGGGAGAATCCTTTATCGTGCCTTTTCCTGCTTTAGAGGCCACCTACATTCCTTAGCTAGTGTCTTCCTCCTATTAGGATATGGACATGTTTGGGGCTGTGACTCTGCTGACCACAGATATTAGGCCTGGAAGTGACACTATCTGATTAGCGTGTATTCCACGAGGATGGGAGCCATGGCTCTTTGCTCACCACTGTATATCCTGTGCCTGGCACGTGATAGGTGCATCTTAAATATTTGCCGGAAGAGTGAGGAGAAAGATATTTAAGACGTTCTGGCTACAGAAGGAAGAATGTGTTGAATTAGGGCAAGAGCGGTTGTGGATAGACCAGTTGGAAAGTTATTTTTGTTCAGGAGATGGATCAGAGTTGCCTGGAAAAGGTGGCATCTATGGTTGGACTTGAGAATAGTTTAGGAGCCAGTCAACACGACTTGGAAGTTGATTAGATGTGAGGGCGGGTGACACGTAGATGTGTCACTTGGGCACAAAGGAAGGTGGTAGTGCCTCTAATGTCATCTGGAAGAGCAGCAGGTTCAGATGAGATGATGAGCACAGACTGGGATGGGCTGAGTTTGAGTTGCTTGAGGTTGGGATACCTAAGAGTCAGCTCCTAACAGGCAGTGACCTATATTGAGTCTGAATCTTAGGAATGAAGTGGAGCCTGGAATTTAAGATTTGGAAGTCAAATCAGCACTTCGTGGTGGTTCATAGAGGTCACGGACTCTGACGTGGTCACGTAGAGGAGAAGTGTAGATGGGGAAGGAGAGAGAGCCTAGACCAAGCCCCGGAGCACAGCTCACAAAATCTGTTTCTCATTCCCGTATCGCCTCTCTGCATGTTGAAACTCAGCTTGGAAAGAGTCATCGTTTGTGTCAAGTGTTTTTGCTGTTGTGTTGCTTTTATGAACATTTCTTATTAGGATGAACCCTGGGGGGTTGGCATGGAATATGGAAATCACATAGTTTTAGAAAACCCACTTGCAGATTGCTTGCACTGACGTTTTTTTGTGTGAGATTTGGAATTTGGGTCTAGTTAGGTGCATATGTATCAAGTTTGAGTGGAGAGTGTGGTAGGAGCCTCAAAAATCTGTGATGACCAAACAGGCACTCCCAGGGGCTGGAGGGAACTGGGACTGGGTCCATCCTCTCTTTCTTTCCTTGTTTGCCTTTTTACCATGAACGCTTAGACTGAAGTGGGAGCCAGGGTCCCAGGCTGGGTATCCTGAGGGCTCAAGCCCAGTGAGAGTTTGGGGACCTTGGAGTAATTGTTATGAAGAATGGAAAAAGCCAGGACACTACCAGAACCCAGTGACTTCACCCTGGGAAACTGTATAAAGCCGCGTTGCCAAATCTAAATAGGACAAAAGAAGAGAGGGTGTTTGGGGCACTTGTACTTAAGAATACTCATTGGGAGTGGACAACCTTAGCAGATCCTTTCCAGGATTTTAAAAAGCTTGAGAGAGGCCCAGGATACTTCAAGTTTTTTGAGATCCTAAGTATAAAAACCCAAACCACCACCAACAACAACGAGAAAGGGAAGAAATGATGACACAATGTTGCAAATATTCTGGAATATCTAAGTTTACATTTAACAAACAAATTATTTTAAACTCCAAAATGGACCCCACAATGAAGTTTAGTTACGTGAGGCACGAGATATTTATTTATTTATGAGCAAGCATGCAAGCAGGGGGAAGGGGCAGAGGGAGAGAGAAACTTATGCAAGCTCCATGCCCAGCATTGACCCCGATGCAGGGCTTGGTCTCATGACCCTGAGATCATGAACTGAGCCAAAATCAAGAGTTGGCTGCTTAACCGACTGAGCCACCCAGGCGCCCCGGGCATGACATATTTAAAGGGTTTATAAAAGTTAATTCACTGTGTATCTTGTGGTACGGCCTCGTGATGCAACATGCGATTAGAGTGTATTGATGAATGTCATCATCTTTCAACTGTGTGTCATCTCTGTGTCCTATATCTATTATGAAAGTCAAAAATTGAGACCCTGTGATTGTGAGGCCAAGGTCAAATGACCCTTCAGTGATGGTTCTTAGTACATTTTTTTCGTTGTTTAAAACCCAAATAAAGTGTCCTTCCCCTGTCTTCAACATTAATCAAGAGCCAGTACATGCCAGGAAGTGGGCTGTACCAGGTACGGGCGGCACAAAGATGAGTAACATGCTGCTGAGGAAACAGCCGCAGCTCGCTCTAATTCTGGGGGATTTTTCTTGCTCTTGCTATCTTCTCTTGAGTTCTGAGGATTTACAGGTTGTCCCATTTCCTTTTGCTTCTCTTGCACTTGAATTCTCTACTACTTTTTGAACAACTCTTAAGCACGTTATGTCGCTATTTATTTTAATGTGAAAATAAATCTTATTGTTATATTTATGTCTTATAAATAGTTAATTGTAAGTTACAGGCAGTTCTGTTGCAAAATGTGATAATCAAGCGTCATATCCTTCGGGGTAGACTCCGCAGCATGCAGCCCTGTTCCTTGCATATGCAACAAAAGCTGTTTCGCTGCTTGATGCTTTTGATGTTATGGCCCCTTTTGGACTCCCGTATAACAATGGTTTAAAATGACAGGAAAAGAAACTGCTAACTGTGGTCCAGTAGTCAATTCTATCTTTCTTTTGGTAATGGGAACTCCACCACTTTAGGGAGTAAGGGCTACTCAGCGAGAGACTACATTTCCCAGCCTCCTTTGCAGCTGGGTGTGGCGATAGAGTCAGTTCAGACCAATGGCAGAGGAGAAAGAGCCACTCCTGTAACTTCTGGGTTTTGCCCTTAAACAGAAGCTTCTAGTTAGCTCTGATAGCTGTTATTATCTCTACTTCTGGCACTCTGGGAGAAAAGCTTTTACCTCTCCCTGACTGCCAGACCATGTGCACGGGTACATATTATGATATCACTTACCGTTCTCGGTTGTAAGAACCTTCTTTATCTGCCAGGCTCACTGTGGAGCTCACTGAACTCTTAGACATGTTTGCGTTTCCAGCACTGGGTAGCGGACAATGTTCCTATTACGTTAGAGGGCCCCCATCAGTGTTTGCTAAACGGGGAGGGAACACCCGCATCGGGTTTCCTATGTCAGTTCGGGTCAATCTACAAAATGAGGCAAGGAGCGGAGAAAGCATGTCGTTTGAGTGTGCTAGTCACTCAAAATCACTGATAGTAACGATATTTCGACAACTAACCCCTCCTCTGTTCCCACCCTGTACATCTTACAGAATGCATCCATGCCTTCATGCTTCTACCATCCATAGAATGCCACATATCTAGCCAACAATGACAACCTTTAATTTTCAGTAAATGTCTTTTAGGGTGTTAGCGCATGATTTGGCCAAATGGTTAAATGCAGCTTTCAGAGAATTTGCTAACTACCTTACAGGAAATTTAGCTTGGAAAAGAGGCTGATCAATTGTGTTCCTTTAAACAAAGTTGGTTGGTTTGTAACTGGAGGAGTGCCCTAGCCTTGTGGAATTCTGACAATAATGTTACATTTTGGAGCATCTCTGGGTAACGTGACATCACTGAGCCATGCTAGACACGGCTCGTGGCCGTCAATGCCATCATCCACTGCGTAAGCTACTCTGATTTCCTCTGATTTGGGAATCCCAGGCTAGTTTTGCCTGGGCTCTGAAGATGATCTTAGAATACCCTCCATCAGTTGCCATTTGTAGGGCAGGCAGGTAAACAGCAAGGCAGGTGGAAAAAAGAAACCAGTTTATTGTACCTCAGTGGTACCAGCAATAGCCATCGCCAATCACAGTGGAAATAGATTTTATTTTCCTTCCCTTGTGTGCTTTTCTATAAACAGCGAAACACATTGAATCAGTTTTTCAAACAAACTTGTAAAATCAGAAAATACAAGGACCTTTAACAGTTGGTAGCATGAATTATCAGGGGCCACAAAGAGGTTTTTAACTATTGAAACATGTTGGCAATGAGACAAGTGAGTTTTTTTTCCCTTTCCAAACCGTTAAAAATAGCTTTTATAAACTCTTAACTCCCTCTGATGGTGAGCTCAGCATTAATCACCTTTGTGACATCTTATATTTAGGCCACGGATAAATCCGTGGGTCCTAATCAACCACTTTCCTGAGGAAATTGGCCAAATCCCGACTTGGGGGAGATGAATCACAACAGCCCTGCTATTCAGACAAATCTCTTTTCAAGTGCCCTTAAAGCTTTTTTTCATACACCAGCGAAGACAGCCACACAGGAAACAATCATAGTTTAATCTCTTGAAAAATTTCCTTCCTGCATCGCAGTGCTTTCAGACAGGTAGTCAGAGCCAGCCAAAGAAAATGAGCAGCGGCCCCTGCCAAGAGCAGGCTGCTGCTTGAGCCTCTGAGCTCCCGCCCCTTCCTCCCCTTCCCGTCCCCAGCATGGGGGCCTGAAATGGGGTGCTCTTCTGCCTGATGGCGGCTCTTACTGCCATTGGGAAGGAAAGAACAAGGCGCAGAAGGGCCATTGGTGGCTCATCGTATGATGAGGCATTTTTCAAGCCTCTCCTCCCTCTCCTCCTGGAATCCTCTCAAGCTCGTGGCTGGGAGGGTGCATGTTTTCTGGAGGAGCACATTTGGTTCTCGGGAAGGGCAGTTTCTCTGAGATGGAATCATGACAAATGGGTGTTTGCCCTGTGCTGGTGGAGCCTCACTCTTCCTGGGGAGCAACGTGGGCTGGTTCTGAGCCCCCTGGGGAGTGCTGTTGTTTTCACAAGGCTCCCAGGAATCTGAGCTAGTCCTGAGATTGGTGGGAGGGACAGGCCCTAGTTTCCGTAGCTCTGCTTGCTTCACCTTCTGCCACCAGCAACGTCCAGAGTTTTACTGCAAATTTTATTTGGGGCTCTCGTGGATGCTTTCCCTTAGGGATTCAGTCACAGGTCTCAGGAAGGTCTAAGGCTGGACCTTGCCTTGAAGGAGCTGCTTCCAACCAGCAAGTTCACGGAAACTGGACAAAAAGTGATCCCCTTCCCCACTGAGCCTTATAAGCCATTGACCTCTGCCTCAAGTCCCTGGATGGCCTGTCCTCATCTGTTTTCTTGACCCCCTGGGAACCCCCCCCCCGCAACTGGAAGCATGCCTCTGCCCATCACACCATCTCACTCTCTTGCCTCTTGGTGCTGCCTACTCACCCAACAGTGTTTTCATTCCTCCCCTTGGCTTGCCAATTTCATGAACAACCTGGACAAAATTAGTTGCATTTCCATCTCTTGTGCACTTCCCCCTCCCATGTTTGTGACTTGTATATAAAAAAAAAATCTGTGTATAGACCAGAACATTGCCCAATCTTTCAGATTAGGAGAGAGGGGGCAAAAGGATTCATTGGCCAAACTTCTGATTGGCACAAAAGAAAGTGAACAAAATGAATGATCGTAAAATAGTCCCTCCAGGCCACCCACAGTGTCTAGGAATTCCCTGGATCTGTTCTCACACATTTTTCAGGCCAAGCAAAAAGTACTTGAAATAGGGCCTAATGGTTTTCATCTCATTCTTCCTCCATTGTTCAAGGATAACTGAAAGAGAGCTTTGTAATGTTTCCCTGAGACGGATGCATCGGCCAGCTGGGAATGTTGTCTCAGCAGCCCTTGTCAGAAAACCGGCAGTCCAGGTCCCCAGTGTGGCTGAGGAGGGGCCTCGCTCACACTGCTGTGAAGGAACGTCAGTAACTCAGTGGCACCTTAAGATGTTCCTCGTAGAGTTATTTATAATGTAAATTATTAATGACTTGAATTTCCAGCAATAAGAGGATGCTTAAATCACTGTTAGTACTGTCCATTCAATAGATACTTGTCTCAGGGATGAAAAGCCATGTTTTCAAAGAAAACTAAACTAATGGGAATATGCTTATGGTATGTTCAGTGAAAAAATGTAGCATGCACTGTTTATACTAATTCCACTTTAAGTATATTTATTATAGAAAAAAGGACTATTTTTGGTAAATGGAATTAGGAGTGGTTTTAATTTCACTCTCGCAAATTTCATTATATCTAAAATATTTTTAATGAAAGCAGCGTTGTTTTATAACCCCAAATCCCATTGTCATTATTTCTGATTGTATCACTACACTCCATTTTACTTTTTTAGAACCTTGAAACTCTCTTTAATTGTCTTCTTCCCCCCCGCCCCCGCCAAGTCTTTGCCCATGGAATTCTATGTAATTGTTTTCTGATTAAAAATTTTTTTTGGGGGGGGGAGAGTATTTTTTATATGTATTCTACTTGGCTACAAAACCCCAAGGATATGCAATAACTTTCTTTAGGTTCCTGTTCCTTCTCCTCTGCCAGACAGTTTATTTTGGTTAATCAGAACTTGGGCTTGGGTGGGACTTGCTATTTTCCCTACCTCCTGATAGATGAAGTTACCACTGAGGTGAGTGAAGAGTGTATTAGGTATGCTGCTATCTAGAAGCTTTTGCAGGTAAGGTCCCTATTCCTTTCGTCTTGCTCTGCCTCTGAGCTGAATCAGGCTAGATTGTTCAACACTTTCCTCTGGTCTTTGATCTATTGACATACTCTCACATTCCTTCTGGTCATCTTTTTTTTTTTTTTTTCTTGTCCACATTCAAATGCCTTTAACTCTTGGCTTAGTAGTTTCCTCCCACATGCCCAGACCCTGCCTCTCTGTCTCTGTCCCCGAGACACGACTGGAGGTCCAGGCTTCCTCTGTGCTTCCCTCAACCCTGCCCATCCCCTGCGTCTCATTTACCACCTGGAAGGGAAATTACCTGTCTGTCTCCCTCTGCAGGGGCAGGGATCACTTCCTCCTTATCTGGCCAACCCCAGTGTATAACATGACACCCCATTTTCCTAGTCACTCAGAGCAATAATGTGAACTGAGTTATGCTGGTTGTAATTTCCGTTTCCTCAACTGCAGGATCAGTTTGTTTTAGACATTGCTATGTTCCTGTTGTGATTCCTAGCCCATCAGGTTCTCATAGTGTTTTTAAGTCCTTGCACTAAAGCTTCACCTTTTCTTTATAGGCTCACCCAGCTACATTGGTTTCTAGCTGGTCCTTTCCAGTTGTCTTCTCTGACTCTGGCAGTTCACACATACGTAATGATATTCATACAGAATTGCACAGATATTATGTCTGATGAATTTGCCTGTTTTATATATTTTTTTAAATTTTTTAAAATTTATGTTAGAGATAGAGAGAGAGAGTTTGAGGAAGAACAGAGGAGAAGGAGAGGGGAAGCCGACTCTCCGCCGAGTGCAGAGCCCAACACGGGGCTTGATCCCATGACCCTGAGATTACAACCTGAGCTGAAATCAAGAGTCTGATGCTCAACCAAACGTACCACCCAGGCCCCCCTACCTGTTTAGTTTTATTTGAGAACTTTCCTCCTTTCTCAATCTGTCTTTGAAAGTCTTAGAAGGAGGAAGTGTAGAGGGGAGGAAGGGAGAAAAAGAGAACGGGGGCCAAATGATTATTTCTGTATTTCATCTTTAAAATGTTTGTGCTCTACTTTGGTGAACACTCCGTGACTCTTAATTAGATGCTGTATTTTTCCTGGAGTTTTGATACTAGGCGGAGTCTAAAGACATTGAGATACTGACTGGGCAGAGAAAAATTATGTTGACTCATACGTTCTAAGGAAATGTTGGGTCAGTAATGCTATATTACAATGTCTTTGGGTAGTGGCATTACTGTAAAAACAACCTCTGAAACACTAACATTTGGCAAAGTCAAGATCTTTGACAGATTTTTAAGGCAACGTTAAGTTTTATCTTCTGGGCCAATGAAGGACTGTGAATGTCCAGAATTTGATGTTTGATAGGAAATTTCCCTACTATCCATAATTGAAAAGGAATGCCTTCAAAGGCTGGCTGATGAACCAAAATAAAACTAAGAATAAATAGGACATAACCGAATGACAAGGAGGGAGGTCGTCAATCCTTGATAGGCATCTCTGCCTTATCACAACGGCTCTTCCTGGATCCCTGTAACTATAGCCAGCTAAGCCCTGATTTATTTGACTTCACTTCATGAAACTCTTGTGACCTAATAATCAAATAAGGTGTGGTGGGAACCAGAGTGAGATCCAACCTGCCTGAGCCCAGACTAAGCACTCAGCAACAGGCTTATCCAAAGCAATGCCTTGCCCAGGTCAAGGCCATGTCAATGTATGAACACTTTGCTCACTTCAGGCCCAAGTTCAGATGAGTCAGAGAACATCCATGTGCCTCTGGCCTCCACCCCATGATGCTTCTTTTGTTTAGTTGTTTATAGAGACCCTGCCCCAGAAGATTTTAAGGACCGATTGCTCTTGAAGGCACAAGAAATCACAATGTGATTTCCTGGTGCCAGAAGACATGTGGATGTTGGCTTTCTGTGTGGGGCTAGGTGAGGGAGGGAGTGTGGCACGCCACACTGGATAGGTGGCCAGGGACCAAAACTTGTCTCTTGCTGTCTCTCCTTTGCCCCCATCTACCCTACACTTCTGTCATCTTTCCAATCATGAGCGAAGTGTGCACCAAGCTGCTTGTTTTCCTCCTGCTCACACAGGAGACCACATTCTAGGCCTCTCTATTCTCCACCAGCTGGACATGGTCCAAGGAGAACTCCAAGGGCCAGAGGATAGTGAAATCACCAGAAGGAATGAGCCAGGGTCCCTGAATCCCCTTGTGGTAGGCCGCTGCTGAATGTTTGATCAGACTGTGATATGAGTGGTACATAAACTTTGATTAGGGTGCGCTGCTGAGATTTAGCGTTGTTTGTTATAATAGTTAGACCGACCAATACCGGGTGGTTGCAAAATCCAACTTTCCAGTGGCCAGGATACCTTCCTTGTTCTCTGCCTCAACTGCCTCATCTGTAAAATGGGTCACTGATAATACTTATATCATAAGGATGTGGGGAGATCGAATCACAGAACAGTGCCTGGTACTCAATGAGATGTTAGCCACTACTACCGTTAGGTACCATGATTACTACCACTAGTATCTCTGCTGGAATACCACCCCAGTTATTGCTGTGGAGCTTTCTTTCAGAAGGAGGAAGCTCATGAAGGAAGTGCTTGCTCATTCCAAGAAAGCCTATCAGAGCCCTCAACATTCCTGAGAGGAGGAGAATAGGTTTCTTGATGAGAGCTCATGTGAAGTACTAGCTAAACGAACAAAACAAGTCTTAGATCATGTTACTTGGGGATTATGTGCAAGGAACTGATACATTTCCTGTTGTTACTTAAACTGAATACCATCTAATGGCTCACAATGGATTTAGAAAGGAGGGATCATTTTGGATTATGAGAAAGTCACTGAAGAGTTCATGGCAAGGCAGTTAATGATTTAATCTTCTCAGCTTCTTTAGCAGTGGTGATCTCACTTACTGAAAAGAACATACAGTGAAATTGGTCTTAGACATTTAATAGTGGCCATAGAGCATATTTGACTCTTCAATGGGAGATTTGCTTTATGAAACTTAGGTAATGGGATTTAAACAAAAACAAGTGGCATTTATAGTGATGTCCCAATCAGTCAATTAGGATAATTAAAACTGTTCAACTAGCTAGCAGGTGGAGGTCTGAGTCTAAAGAGAGTATAGTTGAGACGTCTAGTGTGGTCATTAAAAATGTAAAATTTGGAGTCAGACTGCCTGGATTTAGATTTGTTGACTTACCAGCTGTGTGACTTTAGGCAACTAACTTAGTCTCTCTGAGCTTTGGTTTCTTCATTTGCAAAGTGGAAATAATCATAATACCTCTCTTGTAAGGTTATGATGATTAGATGAGTTAATACATATAAGGCTTAGAACAGAATGATACTAATTCTTATTATTTATCATCATCATCATCATTATTAAGAGAAAATATTATTTAGTAACTTGGCCTGGAACACAGCAATCAATTTCAAAGGTGTTTTGAGTTTTAGAACATTGAACATCTATCTTACGGAGCTCCCCCTAGGGGTATAGCATAGAACTGCACTTGCCTGATATAACGGACATGACAGCAGCAGCAGGAAGGAGAGGGTTCGGAGCCAAGATGCTGATACACATTGTTTGCACCAAGAGGCTCATTTTCATACTTTTTTTTTTNGAGCTGAAATCAAGAGTCTGATGCTCAACCAAACGTACCACCCAGGCCCCCCTACCTGTTTAGTTTTATTTGAGAACTTTCCTCCTTTCTCAATCTGTCTTTGAAAGTCTTAGAAGGAGGAAGTGTAGAGGGGAGGAAGGGAGAAAAAGAGAACGGGGGCCAAATGATTATTTCTGTATTTCATCTTTAAAATGTTTGTGCTCTACTTTGGTGAACACTCCGTGACTCTTAATTAGATGCTGTATTTTTCCTGGAGTTTTGATACTAGGCGGAGTCTAAAGACATTGAGATACTGACTGGGCAGAGAAAAATTATGTTGACTCATACGTTCTAAGGAAATGTTGGGTCAGTAATGCTATATTACAATGTCTTTGGGTAGTGGCATTACTTTAAAAACAACCTCTGAAACACTAACATTTGGCAAAGTCAAGATCTTTGACAGATTTTTAAGGCAATGTTAAGTTTTATCTTCTGGGCCAATGAAAGACTGTGAATGTCCAGAATTTGATGTTTGATAGGAAATTTCCCTACTATCCATAATTGAAAAGGAATGCCTTCAAAGGCTGGCTGATGAACCAAAATAAAACTAAGAATAAATAGGACATAACCGAATGACAAGGAGGGAGGTCGTCAATCCTTGATAGGCATCTCTGCCTTATCACAACGGCTCTTCCTGTATCCCTGTAACTATAGCCAGCTAAGCCCTGATTTATTTGACTTCACTTCATGAAACTCTTGTGACCTAATAATCAAATAAGGTGTGGTGGGAACCAGAGTGAGATCCAACCTGCCTGAGCCCAGACTAAGCACTCAGCAACAGGCTTATCCAAAGCAATGCCTTGCCCAGGTCAAGGCCATGTCAATGTATGAACACTTTGCTCACTTCAGGCCCAAGTTCAGATGAGTCAGAGAACATCCATGTGCCTCTGGCCTCCACCCCATGATGCTTCTTTTGTTTAGTTGTTTATAGAGACCCTGCCCCAGAAGATTTTAAGGACCGATTGCTCTTGAAGGCACAAGAAATCACAATGTGATTTCCTGGTGCCAGAAGACATGTGGATGTTGGCTTTCTGTGTGGGGCTAGGTGAGGGAGGGAGTGTGGCACGCCACACTGGATAGGTGGCCAGGGACCAAAACTTGTCTCTTGCTGTCTCTCCTTTGCCCCCATCTACCCTACACTTCTGTCATCTTTCCAATCATGAGCGAAGTGTGCACCAAGCTGCTTGTTTTCCTCCTGCTCACACAGGAGACCACATTCTAGGCCTCTCTATTCTCCACCAGCTGGACATGGTCCAAGGAGAACTCCAAGGGCCAGAGGATAGTGAAATCACCAGAAGGAATGAGCCAGGGTCCCTGAATCCCCTTGTGGTAGGCCGCTGCTGAATGTTTGATCAGACTGTGATATGAGTGGTACATAAACTTTGATTAGGGTGCGCTGCTGAGATTTAGCGTTGTTTGTTATAATAGTTAGACCGACCAATACCGGGTGGTTGCAAAATCCAACTTTCCAGTGGCCAGGATACCTTCCTTGTTCTCTGCCTCAACTGCCTCATCTGTAAAATGGGTCACTGATAATACTTATATCATAAGGATGTGGGGAGATCGAATCACAGAACAGTGCCTGGTACTCAATGAGATGTTAGCCACTACTACCGTTAGGTACCATGATTACTACCACTAGTATCTCTGCTGGAATACCACCCCAGTTATTGCTGTGGAGCTTTCTTTCAGAAGGAGGAAGCTCATGAAGGAAGTGCTTGCTCATTCCAAGAAAGCCTATCAGAGCCCTCAACATTCCTGAGAGGAGGAGAATAGGTTTCTTGATGAGAGCTCATGTGAAGTACTAGCTAAACGAACAAAACAAGTCTTAGATCATGTTACTTGGGGATTATGTGCAAGGAACTGATACATTTCCTGTTGTTACTTAAACTGAATACCATCTAATGGCTCACAATGGATTTAGAAAGAAGGGATCATTTTGGATTATGAGAAAGTCACTGAAGAGTTCATGGCAAGGCAGTTAATGATTTAATCTTCTCAGCTTCTTTAGCAGTGGTGATCTCACTTACTGAAAAGAACATACAGTGAAATTGGTCTTAGACATTTAATAGTGGCCATAGAGCATATTTGACTCTTCAATGGGAGATTTGCTTTATGAAACTTAGGTAATGGGATTTAAACAAAAACAAGTGGCATTTATAGTGATGTCCCAATCAGTCAATTAGGATAATTAAAACTGTTCAACTAGCTAGCAGGTGGAGGTCTGAGTCTAAAGAGAGTATAGTTGAGACGTCTAGTGTGGTCATTAAAAATGTAAAATTTGGAGTCAGACTGCCTGGATTTAGATTTGTTGACTTACCAGCTGTGTGACTTTAGGCAACTAACTTAGTCTCTCTGAGCTTTGGTTTCTTCATTTGCAAAGTGGAAATAATCATAATACCTCTCTTGTAAGGTTATGATGATTAGATGAGTTAATACATATAAGGCTTAGAACAGAATGATACTAATTCTTATTATTTATCATCATCATCATCATTATTAAGAGAAAATATTATTTAGTAACTTGGCCTGGAACACAGCAATCAATTTCAAAGGTGTTTTGAGTTTTAGAACATTGAACATCTATCTTACGGAGCTCCCCCTAGGGGTATAGCATAGAACTGCACTTGCCTGATATAACGGACATGACAGCAGCAGCAGGAAGGAGAGGGTTCGGAGCCAAGATGCTGATACACATTGTTTGCACCAAGAGGCTCATTTTCATACTTTTTGTTTGATGATATTTTAAGCTAACCTGAATGCTTTTGNTTTTTTTTGATGATATTTTAAGCTAACCTGAATGCTTTTGAATGCTGTTAGCTGATGAGGAGGACTAGAGAGATAAGAATGAGCCTGGTGGACAGCAGTACAAAGAACATTTATGGCTTCAACCCATCTCTGAACATGAAAATGGCATCTTCCCATTTTGCAGAGAACTGTTTTCCAGGAAATTAATTTTTTGTCTTCCCTTTTGTCTCTAGATGTTTCAACTCTTTTTTAAACCACATGACATCTGTTTTTAAAACTTTTTGCTTGGAAATAATTTCAGACTTACAGGAAAATNCGTTTCAACTCTTCTTTTTTAAACCACATGACATCTGTTTTTAAAACTTTTTGCTTGGAAATAATTTCAGACTTACAGGAAAATTGCAATAAGAATATTTACAAAGAACAACAAATACCTTTACCCAGATTCACCTGTTGTGAACATTTTATTGGGTTTGCTTTATCATTTGTTCCCTCTCTTTCTATACATATACGCATGTAATATTTTTTTCTGAACACTTGTAAGTAAGTTGCATGCATCATGGCCTGTCATCCTTGAATACTTAGTGTTTATTTCCTAAGAACAAAGATAATTATTATCTTATATAACCACAACACACTTACCAGTTTTAGTAAATTTAACATCAGTATAATATTTTTATCGAATCTGCTGTCCATAATAGCTCCTATAACATTTTTTTTCCTTCAATACGGGATCCAGCCTAAGATTGCATTAGTTGTATGTCTTTTAGTTTCCAGAAGGCTTATTTTTAAAAAGAACACTTTTGGGGCGCCTGGGTGGCACAGCGGTTAAGCGTCTGCCTTCGGCTCAGGGCGTGATCCCGGCGTTATGGGATCGAGCCCCACATCAGGCTCCTACGCTATGAGCCTGCTTCTTCCTCTCCCACTCCCGCTGCTTGTGTTCCCTCTCNGGGATCCAGCCTAAGATTGCATTAGTTGTATGTCTTTTAGTTTACAGAAGGCTTATTTTTAAAAAGAACACTTTTAAGCACTAAAAGGTTAATCTTACTTTATTGCTCTTAATAACAGAGGCAAACCAACTTGATCTATTTATGATACTTGATAGTGTAATAAAAATGAAATAAAATGTTCATCTCTTAGAATGGTTTACTTTTTTGCATGCCATTTAGAGGTAAGTGGTTAATTTTTCTAAGTTATCTCATGGTTCCATTCTGGGGCTTCTGTTCCCATAAACTTCTCAAGGATAAGCACTCTCTGCCTTCCTCAAGTTTAATTTGATAAATGTATGGACATCAACAAAATGGAATTCCAGGGAAATCTCTCAGTAAATAGATGGGAAATGCATCTTTTTGGAATTCAAATTGAATATACTTTTTCAGGTTCAAGTTTGCTCAGACAAATGCCACATATTTTTATAGAAGAAAAGTTCTATTAATATTTTTAAGTGCCTCTCAAATTTCTGGGACAGTGAACACATTACTGGGGGGGAATGAACCAACCCATAAAACCTCTTCCAATGACTTGAACACAGAAATGAGAAATAGCCTTCAGATATGAAGTCCAACTTGTAATTAGTTTGGGTGATTACCTCTTTGGCCATTTCTTCTGCTCTTATAATGGACCTCTGTAGGCAGGACCAGTGGCTTTTAGAGTCAGCTTCCTGCATGTCTTTATGGGTTCCCTGAAAAGAAAGGTGTGTGTGTGTGTGTGTGTGTGTGTGGTGGGGGAAGGGTAGAGGGTAGAGCTGCAGTTATTTGCTGTCCCATTCTTCAGAAGCTAGTATGTGGTGAATTGGCCTCGTCGAATCCAGGGGTAGGAGAGAAATAGTGGAGGAGGCAAGGGAAGTGCTGGGCTTTGGAAAGGAGGGCTAATGGATAGATGGGAGACGGCGGAGGGCAAAGAGGGGGTTTCCTTTGCAATCTTTCAAAGCTAAATGTTCCTGGAAGTCATTATCAGGTAATTATTTATACAAGAGTCGCACTACCAGAGGACCAAAACAAACAGAAGGCCATGTGGAGAGCGAGCTGCTTGGCTCCCTTTTCAGATCGAGTGGAGTGGATGGTTGGTTGAGTACTCTGGCAGAAACTGTGTTTCTGAAAATAATGAAAAAGAAAAACACCAGGGAAACCGGTATTTGAATTTTGGATCAAGATGAGAATAATATGAGAAAGAAGGAAAGTTCTGGAACCTCAAGTCTAAGGGAGCAGAGAGTGAAAATGAAATTCTAGTCTAAGTGAGAAAGGAGTCACTATTGACCAGTGGCTAGTGGGTGGGGAGGAGGCAAGGATGGAACAGAGGGAGCTAAAGCGTGGCATCTTTTGACTCACTGAAAAACGCTGAGGTGTTCTAATTCTCTAGCTACAGGATTTAGTCCTCTGGGGTCGAATGTGGATGAATTCCTGTCTTTTAGTGCATAAACTCACTTCTGTTAGGAAGGATTGGAAGCTCGTAATTACTCCTTGAGAGCAGCCATTTTGTGTGCATAGAAGGACCCATCTCATGGACAATGGGGACCTTAAATATTTGCCTCAGATAATGGCCACAAAGGAAGGCAGGCTACCATAAGGCGTCTCATCTCCATCTCGTGGGCTCGCGGGCTGTTCGGTGTGGGAGTACCCGAAATATGCTCTTTCTGCAGCTTCTCAACCAACAGCTCGTGGCAGCTATTACTTGCTGTGGAAGTTAAGCATGACACGGAATAAATTAGGCAAGTGAGGCGTAACTATAGTTGTTCAGTTGTCTTTTCTGTGTGACGTGTACAAATTAGTCTGATTATTTTATAGACTGACTCTATAAGGAATAAGGATCTGGAATACAGTCCAAGTTTTTCTTAATAGGTAATAGAAGTGGGATTAAAGATGAAACTTTAAATGGTTTTGGTCAACAGTGAAGACTTAGATACCACACAACCAGTGATGTTTACTGATCCCTGGCATTTTTTCGGTGTGTATGTGGGAGGAACAATGAATAAGATAAAGATAAATAAAGTCTACCTGTCATATGATAGCTGGCCATATCCATCCGTTTCCAGAACAGCAACTTTGATGTCTTGATTTAAGTAACCCATGAAGGAGAAGAGGGTGTAGTTCCTTCAAGGGCAGGTGCAGTGGGCCTCTCTCTGTCCAGCAAGTCCTTTTCCTGTGTGACTCACAAATTGATTACAATGGTGAAACTTCCTTAGTTTCATGAAATATAGTTTGATGTTTAGATAATCATGCTTATTGTTTTTGACCTTTCTCTTTAGAATTTTTGTGTAGCAAGTAGTGCACATAACAAAAGTTAAATTATATTAGCTGTGTGGTCGTTCAACACACAAGAATAAATTACACATGCATCCATATATTTAGCTCTATAAAACTGACATTATTTAGGTAAAAGTGGACAAGTATTTCTAGTTTCGTGAAAGTCAAATTAAAATATATACAGGCATATTGCATTTCTACTTATCAAACGGTAATGTAACATCACAATTCCAGTAAAATATGGTGTGAACAATAACCGCTATATTAAAATACTCAGCAGGCTGATTTGTAGAGTAGTTGTCAATGGAAGTCATTATACTATTGTGTGCAGGCGGTGTGCTTCATTCTGTGAGGGAATTTGGGGTTCAGGTTCAGGATGAAGCAGTCAGAAAGATCTCACAGGGTGTAATAGCCAAGTAAGCCTGTAAATAGGTTTTCCTCCCATGAATAATGGGGGAGGGGTGTTGTATAGGGGTGTGAGAATGTCTGGGGGAAGATCTTCCTGCTGGGAGCACATGTACAAAGGCTGGTGGGTATGGAAAATTATGAGCCGTCCACTATTGTTGTAGTTAGCATTCTGCAGAGGCCAAACCTTGGAAAGCCCTCTATGCCACCCTAAGAGATGCGAAATAGCTTCTGCTGTTATTCTAATACCTTCCATTTATGGAGTTGAGCAGAAAGCTGGGTCTCTCGTGTGGATGGTGAGCTAGAGAGCCCGCTGAGAGGTGACACTGAAAGCTTGGGTCCAGTGGCCCCCCCAAGCCATCTGTCTAGCCCAGATGTCTTCACAAGTTCATGGTGTAGACAACAGAGAGATGGGGAAAGGTTTCAAACAATTCCTGGGTGCAGGTTAAAAGGTGGTCTGGGCACTGTGATACCATTTCTAGTTGTGCGCTGGAGACGGAATGATGGGGGAGGACAGATTCAGGGAGAGGACAGATTCAGGGAGGCTTTAGGTCAGCTCTTCAGCAGGATTTGGATCTGACTTGGAGATGGCAGGGGATGGTGGAAAAGGAGAAGTCCAGGATAACTCCCAAATCCCTGCCTGATTTCACCTGCAGAAGGGGCAAGGAAGTTGGCCTTGGTGGTGACTTTTGCCTCTTGGACACGCAAGTGCCTCTGAGACACCTCAAAGTCAATTCAGTCTGGAATTTGTGGAGTGGTCCGAGCTAAACAGATGGACTTGGGAGCAGCTCATCCTCCAGTTCTTAGTGCTTCCTTTTAGCTTGCCTTCTAGCTCAAGATTCCGTGAGTGGAAGATATTAGGGTAACAACAGAAGCTCACTCTCTGTCTTACCTGCTGGGGTCACAGGAAACCTCATGATCTTTTCCATAAGGCAGAACCAAAGGTGTAAGGTGTGAAAGGGGTTTGGGGTGGGAGAAGGGATCATTTACTCACTTAGGAGCACATCAACCAAAAGTTGTACCCTAGGGGTGGGAATTGAGATTGTGCTTGTCAGGCTGGGCTGAGGGTTCTGTATAAACGTAGAGGGCTGTTGGCCTCAAAATCACACCTTTTGTGGGCAAGGAGCGCTTGTGAGCTTGGAAGGAATGATTTTGATTTAATATACACATAGAGAATTAGGATTTAATGCATACTTGTAGCATTATAATTTATTATACTCACAGTGCCACTGGGACTAACAGGAACTCCTGTTCTTAGCATGCAGCATGAAACTATATACCCCAAATCAGAGCTGGCCCATGGAGGCTGGCCACCAAAAGTCGTTATTGCTGCAGCCTATTGCAATGCAGGTAGGTCAGGGAGGTTCCTAAATTGGGTGAGGAGCACCATGAATGTGGACTGGCAATACACCGGAGGCCCGAAGATGTTGTTAGGTGAAGTAGGACAGAGCTGGCTCTGTGGGGTGATTGCAGAGGGTCTCTGGAAAGGTCGGGAAAGGGAGGTAGCTGGTGGTTTTGGAGCAGAGCTGTGGTTTGGGGAGGTCAGGGGAGCAAGGAGATGGATAACATTCATGTTCAAAGGAAAGTGTCAGGGAGTCCTGGGCCCTGAAGAGGGGGAGGGAATCAGGTCAATGCTGGTTGCATAGAGGGAGGCACAGAGCAGGAAAAGAGACCCAACCACCCCCTGTAAATAGGGTTGGACATTCCTGAGAGGTGAGAGGTGAGAGGTGAGAAACCTGGTGGGCCATCATCTGAATATCTGATGGATGAGCCAAGTTAGAAATACATGAGGTGGGGTTTTTTGTTTATTTTGTTTGTTTGTTTGTTTTGTTTTGTTTTGTTTTAGGATACAGTGGAAGCTTGGTGAGATCGTAGATCAGGGACAGAAAATGCAAAATGTGTTACTTTCTCCTCGGGCAGGAAAAGAAGGAAAAAACTCCATTGGCCTTAGAATTTGCATATGTTTGTTAAATGAAGTGACAAAGTGGCCTCTGGAAAGAAATCCCGGAGACGCAGCAATTGAAAGCGGGGTGATGGTGAGGTGCTATGAGTATTTAAGGTCACCAGGAACGTGTGAGAGAGAAGATGGGGTTTGCCCCAGTATGCAGGACAGCAAGTTAAAGGTCTGGGGACAAGTGAGTTAAATCCAGCCATATTTATGGAAGAGGAAGAAGAAGAGAGAGTGGGGTCCTCAGAATAATAAAGAAGCAGGAGCCCAGAGAGTGAGAAAAAGGGCCATGATTCAGTGCAAAATGAGCCAAGAAGCCTGGATTTGGAATCTGGATGTGGCTGTTTCCATCTGTGTCTGCTGGGCAAGTACCAGTGTCTCCAAGCCCGAGTTCTCAGGTCTCTCCTTTTGAAAACAGGGCCTAACGCACCTTCTCTGAAGGGTTATGGAGCAAGTTAAACAACCCAATTTCTCCTTTCTATTTTTATTTTTTTATCCTCTGTGGAACCTGTCCGGAGGTTCACGTAGACAATATGATGGCGGCAGGAAGGATGCGGGGCTCCAGGTGGGACATACATGGCGGAGGACCTCCAAGCTCATTTGGTTCAATAGTTTAAGTTAGAGAGCTCTCCTGGACCACAGTTACAGGGCTTGGACTTAGGGACGCACACGGCCCCGGAGGAAACACTTTGCTTACCGCCCACCTCCGCTGGAGTTCTGGCCTTTCAGTTGATCAAAAGGCAGCAAAGATCCACGAAGCCTGTTCTGAATCCACCCAAAGTCTCTGTGCAAAGGGCGTCCTTCTCCCTTCTTCCCGTGCGAGGTGCGGCTATTAATTACACTAAGTGACAAAGATTCTCCTTGTTGCTTGGTGGACACAAGGATGAATCTTTGTTACTGACTGCAAGTAATAGAAGGCTGGTGCTGAAAAAGAGCCGGGCCAGGAAAACTCGCGCGGAGACACGCAGGGGGCATATGGCACCTTCTTCTGAATCAACCCAAGAGGCTGCGGGGAAACAGAGTGGGTATTATTTAGTCAAGTTCCTCCTATGAAAATACAGCCCGTGTCCTTTTCTGCTTGTTCAGTTTTGGCACTAGAACAACCTGTCTCTTTACATTAGTTCAGTTCTGTAGAGAAACGGTCATTTAGAAGGAAATACTTGGAAAATCCAGGCACCCGTCCATTTTTAAAGTCACAACTGAATGATTGCTTTCTTATTGTGCTACACGGGGCTGGAAAAATCATTCCTTTCTGTACATATTTTTCTATTTTGCTTTGTGTTTTCATTCCGCTTAAAACACACATATGTGCCAGAAATGAAAACATTTTCAAAGGGCAAGTTTCAAGGACAACTAAAAATAGGACCTATTGCCAAATATACGTTTCCCCCGTATGTAAATGACTGGAAAGGAGCACAATGAAAAGCATATGCTATTCAAATTTTCTTTAGAAAAAAAAAAAAAAAGCTGGAGGATTTGACTTCTGGCCCTGAAACTCCAAACTAGTAGTTTGCACTTAAATTTTATCCTCAGTCTTTAGACATGATCCTTCGCATAGTTTATGTCTATCTTCTAATGAACATTGAAAAAAAAAAACACTACTAAGAACAATTTTATTCTCCAAATGGGAAAATTTTATGTCATTGCATCAGTCTGTGGCCTGACGTGAAACATTCAAGTCATTATCGAGGCTGAAAAATGTATAAAAACAGAACATGTAGGCCGCTAGTGGCCGCATCCTAGACCCAAGGGTGAACCAATGACTTGAGAAGTAAATGCAGATTTTTTAAGAGAAAGCCTTTGGTTTCTTGTCTTCCGTGGTCTGCAACCAAGAATTACCTCAAATTCTTTCTGGGGGATAGAAAAAGGAATAGAACGAAATACGTTAATTAAAATCAAAGATGTCAACGGTGACAGGGATTTGCTTGGGGTTTGGGGGAGTCACCCCATGTGAATGAATTGCCCTCTGTGCTTAAATCTGTCCCTTGTAACTTAGCAGAATCAACATTCCTCACGAAAAATCCCACTGGGGGGCCACTCGAATGCCTTGTTTTATCGTCTGAAAAAAAAAAAAAGAGTTTGAGCAACAATGAGTCACAGTCACAGCTGTTCTCCATCAAGGTACAGTACAGTCACAAACCTGAGTCGCTGTCTTCCTCATGGGGGGCTCCCGTGGGGCCAGGGTCCGCTGAGCTCCCTGGAGCCCTCGTCTCCCTCTGACAGGGCTGTGGAGGCAGTGCTGGCCCATGCACTGTGACCGCAGGTCTCGGCCTCTACCCTTGGAATTATCTCGCTTTCCCAGCCCTGGTTAAATTTTGCCTTCCATATCTTAATATTTCCATGATAGAGCATGGAAAAAGAAACTTAGAAAAGGTTTCACCTTTGCAATGAAGAAGTTATGACCTTTGCTCGCATTTGCCAGAGAAAGTGGCTTACAGCACCAATTAACATGAATTATTAACTCCCAGATTAATAATTTATTAGAAGCCTAACGGCCTGAGGCACTGCCAGATCACACTATTGAAAGAAAAACGAAGAAAACAGCATAGCTCTAATTATAACAATTTGTCGACGGTGCTTGGAATAAGTAATGGCATTTACACTTTCTAGAGGATTTTTAAAATTTCCCCTTAATACCTCACTAGCTGCAAAGCCAGATGAATTAACTCATAATTCCTACAATGACTTGTGTGATGTTGATTTAAAAAAAATTAACAAGTGCTCACATACCCCTTCCTTTGTGTCCACTTGTCTTTGAGACCCCTGTGCGTGTTAATCCAAACACGCCCCTGAGCGGGACACCTGCTGTATCATCCACGTGGGCCTGAGGCTGCACCCAGAGCCACACGGAGACATAGGGACCGGGCGTACTCCGTTGCCATGGCTGTCCTGACAAAGTACTGCACAGTGGAGGGTTTAAATCCCCAGTGTGTCTGTGTCCACATTTCCCCTTGTCGTAAGGACGGCAGTCATGTTGGGTTAAGGGCTCACCCTAATGACCTCGTTTTGACTTGACCACCTGTGTAAAGACCTGAGCTCTGAATAAGGTCACGTGCCGAGGTGTTGGGGGATTAGGCCCCCAACTTAGGAATTTTGGGGGAGAAGCAGGGGAGTGGATGCAATTCACCGAACTGGGGAAGTCTGGTCTGGGTCCGTGCTCTTTGCCATCAGGCTAGGCCACCTCCCATTTGTTGGTCTTTTTGAGTACGAAAGCTCATCAAGGCAAATTCGACTTAGAGCATCTGATTGAGTCCTACCCAAGAATTGTCCTCAGCACGGTGGCTCCTGGGGACAGTGTCTCTGGGAGGAGCTCAAGCAGGGATCTGGCTGATTTAGGGGGTCAGACTGGTTTACAGCTGGAGGCTCTCTAAATTCCCTTTGAAGTCCAAGCCCACTGTGCTTTGAAATCTAAAAGATCTCCCAGCTCTTTCTGTTTGACTCTGGAGTACATGTTTTCTTAAATCCACATTTTAAAGGCGTTTTAGGAGGGAGAGACCTAATTACTTCCTTTTTTCCCTTCCAAATTCCTGTTCGTGGAGCCACAATTACATAATACAGCACCACCCTACCTTGCAACCTGACTTCATCATCTCTTGAAATAGAAAGAGAGAAACCAAAGGGCCCCCCAGTTCTTATTCTTTGGCCTTCTGACTTGACAAGGAAGCAAAGCTTGAAAATCCCTGTTCTCTAATGGAGGAGGGAAAAGGAAAAAAAAAAAAAAGAGAGAGCAAGGAAAAGGAGAATCAAGAAAAGGAAAGGAGCAGAGAAAGGAATTTTGCAAATAAAAGTAAAAATTGGGCATGGGATTTAGAAAATTATGCTTTGCTTCATCCAGTGCCAATTGTCAAAGGAAAAAAGTGAGAGCTCACCCGTGGTTATTCCACTGGTGAGACCCAGGGTGGGGATTCGCAGGGACTGCTTCTTATCACCTCGTTCCGCTTCCCGCCGAGCTCACCCCAGGGCCGTCTGGGAGAGTCATTGCAATGATCAGATTCCCAAGAACATATGCTACATTTGGCACCCAGCCTCAATATTTTTAGGATTTTCCCCTTTCCTTCTTTGTGTTTCTCTGTGAGTAATAGCATTTTAGTGCCGTTTACGTGTCAGACCACTTCCTTGTTTTGCTTCTCTTTTGAAGCAAAGAAAGTGATGAAATCATGCAAGAGGATGCCAGGTAGATTATAGCAATTCACTTCTATTTTGCTTGAATGAATTGTCCACCCCTTTTGGTATGTTTACAGATGTGCTCCCTTCTGAAGACAGAAGCCATGGAGTCATTTCTAAGTTGACTCTAAGTGAGGCACAGAGAATTCATTTCGGAGGGCAGAGTGAGTCCCGGAAGGTTAGGGCTTCGTGTCTTTGCATTTCTACTAGAGGACATCAGATCTGTTTAGGAATTTCTGATTCTTGCCTTGAATTGACTGCCCTAGGAATCTGATCAGGTGCCTACATCCCTCCCTGTCTTGGGGGCCACTCTTCTTTGGGACCCCCTACAACTGGTCACTGATACACCATCTAGCAGACTGATAGAATGCAAAATGGCTACACTCCTTGACTTTGCCCTGTATCCGCGTTCACTGTAATGTGGTTTTGCAACTGTCTCATCAGAGGGTAGAGTCGGTCTGTTTCCCCGACCTTTGAAGCTGGGCCACCCTGGGACTTGAACCTGTCTGTCCCTGTCCCCATGCTTGGAGGCGCCGTCCTAACAGCCATCGTCCATCGTGCATAATCTCCTGGGGTCCTTGCTGAAGAAGTTTAAATAAACTCTAAGCTAGGCCAGTCTGCTCTGCTAAGGTCAGGGCCCCGGCTGGGAAAGAATGGGACCCTGGCACCTGGATGCAGGGCAGTGATTAGGAAGAGGTGAAGGAGGCGGCCAGGGTGTGGTTTAAGGAAGGACTCACTCTGAGGTCCATGCAAGGACAGGGCAGAGTGACTTCTGAAATTCTGTACCTTTCTGATGTTCTTGAAAGTCTTGAATCTCCAGATTCCCCGGGACCTGCCGAACGTACAGAAGTAGCCCACCCCTCCTCACTGCATCTGTGTTGGATTCCTGCTGTCCCTGACTTCCACGCTGCTCTATGAGCTCCTGGAGATGGTCGTCACCAGCTGGGCTTCCAGATGGCAGCACCGTGCCTACGCACGGCAGATGCTCAGGAATTCTTTGTCGAATGAATGAACGAATGAATGAAATCTGAGTTTAACTTTGAAAACGTTCCCATTCCCATGATCAAGGCTGTTATGGGAGAGCCTCTTCTGAAGCCCAGCACCTGTTGCACAGACTTGCCCCTGATGGTCCTGAGGGGGCCACCCTGGAGCATAGCTTCTGCCGAAATGAGGGCATATCTGCTGGCAGCTCTGCAGATCTTCCGTGGTGTAGGGTTGGGGCCAGGGTGGGGAAGCCTGTGCTACACACGACATGGACAGGAAATCTAGTGCTGCTGCTGCTCGTCACTTTTTACCAAAGCCCAACCTCTCGAACTTGGGACAACTTATTTGAGCTGTGTTTTGGGTTGAACTGAGTACCCTAAAATTCATGCATTACATCTTAACCCTTAGGACCTCAGAACGTGACCTTTTTTGGAGAGCGAGCCCTTACAGAGGTGATCAAGTTCAAGTCACATCATTAGGGTGGCCCTGACCCAATGGTGGCCGGGCCCTTATTCAAAGGGGGAAATTTGGACATAGAGACAGACAGGAGTAGAAGGAAAGTACATAGATACACAGGGAGAAGACGGCCATCCACAAGCCAAGGAGAGAGGCCTGGAACGGATCCTTCTCTTGAGGCTCTCAGAAGGAGCTGGCTCTGCTGACACCTTGATTTTGGACTTCTGGCCTCTGGAAGGGTGAGACAATACATCTGTGTTGTTTCAGCCACCCAGCCCTTGGAACTATGTTATGGCCGCTGTGGGGACCTGAATGTATGTTTTTGCTTCCAGGAACTTGTGCTCATTCCTACGGAAATGCTGAGGGCTCTCAATCACAAACCCTAAATGAGAAGCCCTGTCATCCCCTTCCTGTTCATCATTAAGGTTTAGAATCAAAGATCCCACCTTTGTTGGTTGTGTTTACAGTGCCCAGGCCAAGAAGAGCATGTGAAAATACAGCAGCCCCAACCCAGGGCCTGGGGACGTGGAAAGAGGTCAGCGAAGAGCAACCTATTATGTTGTCGACCTTCTGGAAGAAGAATTAAAGGCGTGTAATCTCGTTTGCTCTGAAGACAAGTAATGATTATAGGGCCCCAACTTCTGGAAAGTAAGGTGCTTCTGCGGATATCTACAAGGATAAACAAAGTTAAGGAACAGGTTATAAATGGGGCCTGTGCTTGGGGACCGTGACTCAGTGACACGGGTTGCATCTCTAACTAGATTCCCCGGCTCTGCCCCCCCCCCCTTTGTATGACTTCGCTTCTTCCCAGCACTGCTCTGCCTCAATGTCTCCGAAAAGCAGATCCTAGGAAAGGAAGTGAAGAGATTTTCTCCTTTGTTTCTGGTACGTTTTGGAGAGACATTTCTTAATGAAAGAAAGTATACAAAATGCGTACTACAGTGTTTGCAAATAATTATTTCTCCCCTCTGGGGAATGTTTTCATTTATTTATGGGAGTCCTTTACTGATGCCTGATGCTGCCCTGACCTAGGGAGCTTGACCTTCGGGTGACTTTCAGAGCTGCCATCTGACCGTGACCCTTGTTTAGGGAGAGTCATTCAGTTCTGAGTGTCACAGGGAAGTCCATGTCCACTCATGAAAGCCTGCTGTTCCTCTCCTCAGGCCACTCCCTGGTGGTCGAACAACACTGTCTTTGTTAAGGCTGTAAATAGTAATGTTACTGGGACATACTGCATCATAAATGCTGAAATTAGGAGGACAGCTGTGCCTTCACTGAAGATGTCTTAGGCCTCCTGCGTATGTCTGTGGGGACCACAGGCTGGGGCAGACAGAAAGATGGAAAGGAGGTCCAAGTATATGTATTGGGCAGGCATGGATGGCACGTGCTCCGGTCACTTTGCGGGGAATGTGGATTATGGGCAGGTGTCCCAGGGTCCCAGAAAAGAGAAATCACACTGCAGAGCAATGGCCTGAGGGGAAGTAAGTTAAAATAAATAGTAGGGTGCCCCGAGGGGAACGAGCCAGGCAGCCAGTGCTAGGAGCCCTCTGTTTCCAAAGCCCCGCCGAGTTTTGGCTCACTTGTGCAGGTGATAATGTGATGAGGTCTGATCAAGGAGGAGCTTCGATTCCTTGTCCCTAAGACCAGAGAAGCCATTTACTCTTACATATTCGGAATGATAGAATACACAGTTCTGAGTGCTGTGATGATTGGGAAGGGACTCAAGCAGGGAGGGTGAACATAGATTTTTGCCCCGCGCTCCCAGATGGGCGGCTGCTTGCAGGAGTCAGTCTGTGCTTGTAGGGTTATGGGATGGAGACACTGATGCTGGGCTGTCAGGAGGCAGGGCTGACTCCTTGCAGAGGGAGGGCTCATCTGGAACTCAAGGCTCCACCTGTTTCCCTGGCTTGTTCATTCATTCACTCTAGAGTGTTGGAAAAGTCATCAAACCTCTGTTCCTACTCTGCTGGTCCGTAATAAGGAAATAATGTTAACTCCACTTGTCTCCCAGCAGAAATACGAACATCAAACTTGGAAGTGGTTTAAAGGTGGTTTTAAAAAAAATGTTTTGGAGTTACAGAAGAAAGGAAGGAGGAAAGAAAGGGGGGTAGGGAAGGGACAAATGGAAGGAAGGGAAGGAAGGAAGGGGGAAGGGTGTCTTAGTCTGTCGGACTGCTTTAACAAAGATGCTTATTATCTAGTTGCTTGTAAACAAGAGTCTCTCACCGTTCTGGAGGCTAGGAAGTCCATAGTCGCAGTGCCGCCAGATTCATGGCCTGGCAAGGGACCGCTTTCTAGATGGCTGTCTTTTCTCTATAACTTCACATGGTGGAAGGAGGTACCCTGCTCTCTGGGTTCTCTTTTATAGGGGCACGAATCCCATTCACGTGGGCCCCACCCGCATGACTTGATTGCATCCCAAAGACCCACCTCCTAACACTGTCATGTTGGGGGTTAGGATTTCAGCTTATGAATTTGGCGGGGCTGGAAGGGACACATAAACTTTCAGAGCATAGCAAAGGGGGGGAGGGAAGGAGAGAAAGAATGTGGGAAGAAGGGAAAGGAGGAAGGGAGTAAAGAAGGGAGGGAAGATGGAAAGGTAGGTGAGGGGAAGGAGGGAAAGAAAGTAGTTACTTAAATCTCATCTCTGCTCTGTGTTGGAATTTCTGAATTATTTCAGTGAAAGTTGGGTGCTTTTGGGGAATAGATACGGAAGCTCTCAAAACCTGTGTCTTGACTACTTAAGTTAGAAAAATGTTGAGAAGTGCCGTCACAAAACTTACATCCTATGTGAAAAACCTGAACTCCTGGTCTCTGGAAACTTAATTGCTTTACATAAGTTCACTTGTGTTGTTGTTGTTGTCGGCCACAGCTGCCCTTAAACTATCAGGATTCTCTTTAAAACTGCAGAACTGTGCAATATAATTTACGCATCCAGTCTAACCACAAAACCCATCACAAAGCATGGCAGAGCAGATCAGCGGTAAGAGGATATCTCTGAAAGACTAAGATGAACATTAAATTAATCAACCAATGCTCTGGGGGGAAATGGCCACTAATTTCAAATTTTTCATCTCTGGAAAATCAATTATTATTATTTTTATTGATGTTGTATTTGTCACTATTTTCAGCCATTTCCCCTGATGGCATGGGTTAAAATAAGAACATTGTTATAAAAGAGATTAGACATGTTCGATTCAGTTTCTGGACTTTCCACCTTTTAGCTACCTGGCGTTTGGGGGAGAAATCAACTGCCACTCGGCAGAAGCTGAGCTTGCTTTTCTTCATTCCTTTCCATGGCGATCCCTTTGCCTCTGTAAGATTTTATAAACATTAGCTAACACTCTGTACTTACGAGGCAGGATTTTGGAGACATGAGTGTATCCAGTGAACACTCCCTTTCCAGCTAGGATGGTTGGGGTTTGGAATTTGTTCCCTGACTCCCCGAAGGTTCTCAGGGTCTCCAGCTCAGGATGGGGTGGAGCTTCCCATTGTCAGTTGCTCAGAAAGAGGCTTCCATGCTGATATGCTTGATCCCCAAATGGCCCAGACTCACATGTGAGCCAGGTAAGGCCAGCTTGGTGGTTCTCATCGCAAGTTGCAGACCTGATGAGCCGTTCTCTGCTGAACGGCTCTTGTCCTTTGTGGAGCACGTGGTGATTTGGAGTTCTCACAGCAGTGAGCAAAGTGGGATCGTCAGTGATGGGTCGCCTGGGTGGCTCAGTCGGTTAAGCGTCTACCTTTAGCTCAGGTCATGATCCTGGGGTCTTGGGATCGAGCCCCAAGTGGGGCTCCCTGCTGAGCAGGAAGCCTGTTTCTCCCTCTCCTCCCTTCTCATGCTCTCTGTTGCTATCTCTGTCTCTCTCAAATAAATAAATAAAGTCTTACCAAGAAAAACAAAAAAGAGGGGTTTGTCAGTGAAACAGCAAAATGCAGATCATTCTCTCATTTGGGGGGCATATATATTTGCATATGCAAATATGCAAAACCAGTGAAATATATGACCTATGTAGAGCATTAAAAGAATGATTCTAAAAAAAATAAATAAAAGAATGATTCTAGAATGACAGTTCATGTTCCGACATGTTCCATTGATAGAGAAATTGGTAGCAAAATATATATCCTCCTAATCAAAGCCAGGCCTTATGCAAAGCAGTCTGGGGAAATACAAAGATGAGTTGGACGAGACTTTGCCTTCAATGAGCACACAGTCTAGTGAGTACATTACATTGTTGAATTTTAGGTTTATACATATACGTATGTAGGGGCGCCTGGGTGGCACAGCGGTTAAGCGTCTGCCTTCGGCTCAGGGCGTGATCCTGGCGTTGTGGGATCGAGCCCCACGTCAGGCTCCTCTGCTATGAGCCTGCTTCTTCCTCTCCCACTCCCCCTGCTTGTGTTCCCTCTCTCGCTGGCTATCTCTATCTCTGTCGAATAAATAAATAAAATCTTAAAAAAATAAATAAATAAAAATTTACATATACGTATGTTAATGTACCCCAAATCAGAATACAATGGGAACAATTTCTATATGAAACCTTCAGACAACAGGTGCACTTATAAACCCTATATNTAAATAAAAATATACATATACGTATGTTAATGTACCGCAAATCAGAATACAATGGGAACAATTTCTATATGAAACCTTCAGACAACAGGTGCACTTATAAACCCTATATTGGCTTCAGGTATTTAAAAATGATATCTGGTGCTAAATATATGTAAACATTTAAATAACATGGGAGTCTATAAAATAATCAGAAGAAAAGCTCACTTTCTCCCCTGATCTCTCTCTCCAGTGGCACCTATAAGTTAACAGGTATGTGTTCTCCATTTTTTTTTTTTCGCCTGTAAATCATAAAACTAAGGCATATATATGGTGGATATCTTTGTATGCTACCATCACATTTTTTTCAAAGGACTGCTTAATATTCCATATCTTGGATGTACTAGAATTTCTTTAACATTCCCTTGCTAGTGGATACTGAGATTATTACCAGTTTTTTTTCTTACTGTATATGGATTATGAATAAGCAAGAACTTGTTACACCAGGACTATTAGCATTACAAGTGGTATCTAAAGAATGTTGGTAATTGACCACTGAAGCTTTCAATAGAGTAAGAATATGATCAGGGTGTATTTTAGAAGGATTCAAAGTGGGGGCTGAATTGGATTGGAGAGACTCCAAGCAA
This sequence comes from Ailuropoda melanoleuca, assembly GCF_002007445.2. Taxonomy (NCBI): domain Eukaryota; kingdom Metazoa; phylum Chordata; class Mammalia; order Carnivora; family Ursidae; genus Ailuropoda; species Ailuropoda melanoleuca. The sequence goes on from NC_048218.1 coordinate 8,980,509, forward strand.
AGAAGACAGTAGGCTGTTTATACAATAATCTAGAGGAGAGATGCTGAAGGCTTGAATTAGGGTTATAGTGATAAAGGAGGAGGCTGATTCTAGAATTACAGTTCATATTTCATTAACTGGGAGAAATTGGTAGTGAAGAAGAAGATATTAGTTCCTAATTACAAAGAAATCAAAACTACTGTCAACTTTTGATTTTCTAGATGTGGGACAAGTATGGCTAAGACATAGAAGACAGCCGGAACATGATTACAAGTCAGCTGATGGACGTTGAGTGTCCATGCTTGGGGACTGGTCTTGGAGTGAATGCCACATGAGCTAGAGGCAGGAAGCTGAGGTAGGAAGGCCAGATAGAGTTCTGGTCTTTCTTCCCCACTGACATCAAAGGCAGCTCCTCTGCATTTTGGGTTCTTTCTTCCGAGCTTGGCAGTTGGCTAACAAAGAGGGTTCTCATTCAGCTGGAGTGGTAAAGAGGTCCCAGCCTACTGTTCAGCCTTAACCATGGTTAATTCAACCTCTATCATCAGAATATGACCCCCTTTTTGGCCACAGAATTGGTAGGAGCTGATAACTGATAAGATACAGGAATAAAAGAAAATTTGAGTGTTTCTGAGATCCAAACCCAAAGGAATGCATTTATTATAGTGATAGCAACTGAGAGAACTTGGAAAAGGTATCAGATTTTTTTTTTTTTTGGTGGAATCAGTGGGGAAGGGATGTATTTAAGTTTTTAGAATGCAAGATGGAGAATGTACCATTGGCAACTGAAAATTTTGTGTTGGAACTCTGTAGAGAGTTCTATGAGAGTCATCATGACCTGGGTGATGATTGGTCTTATGAAGGATGAACTTGCCCTGGAAAAGCTGTGAAGAAAATACCACCCCTTGGTGAAAAGCAACATTTGGTTATGAGTAGAAGAAAGAGTGGTCAGAAAGATGTCTCCCAAAAGCCAGAAGAAGATGCAATTCCAGAAGGAAGATGTGTTTTACAGCATTCAGTACTGCACAGGGACGGATGGGACAACACTGGGAAGGAGCCATCAGACCTACTGGCTGAAGGTAATGGGTGCCATTTGGAGTGCAGTTCAGAGCAGGCCAGGCAGCAGCCTGGTATGGGTCTCTCCAATTTCTTCATTCTGGTCATAGAACCAAATTTTGTTACACGTGCTGATGGAAATAAAATAATAAAATACTCATTTCCTCCATTCAAAGAACTTTCCTTGTGATTCTGTTTGAGTTGGGCTTTTGCTTCTATCATTCTTGGGTTGTTCATTGTAATAGAAAGCTGGAATGGCCTAAGTGCCCAAGAGCTAATAGTTGGCTTAATTAGATATGGCCAGTATTATACTCTTATATGGCCAGTGTTATAATATTTTCTTTTTTTTTCTTTTTTGTAGAAAAGCAGTAATATACAGATACAAAAGAAATGGCCAATCACTAGTTCAAATGTACCCGGGACACCAGCCATGTCCATAACTGGGAGCCTTGCAGGGTGGAAAAAGCCACATCCATTTTTTCTACAAATTGTAGGGTTAGAAAAAGAAAAGATTGGTTCTCTTGACTTTCCCCAGTCAGAGATGGAAAATTTAGTCATGAGCGTGGGATTTTTCCAGATGGGTCTGACTAATGATTAGAAAGGCCTAGGGAGGCTGTACCTGATTCGCAAGATACGAAAGGAGCACGATTTCTTATCCAGGCCTGGTGAAGTGCTGTGTGTGCACAGGAGGGAAGGTTAGCCCACAGACATGCTCCCGCCTTTAGATTGTCAGGTATTTGGGCTGATAACGAAACTTGGAGCCAACATGAAGTTCTGTAGTTCATTGCACTCATGAACTGGCAGTATTGTAAATGTCTAAGAACTGTAAAAAATTGAAGGATTCATCCGTTCTGAGTACAACACACAGGAGCCTTGTTAGCTTATGATGTACACTTT